>NW_005355753.1:1887475-1894741 GCF_000412655.1 Myotis brandtii | reverse complement strand
GCCAGTAACTTTTGCTGGCATGCGAAACTCTCTCTTATAATCTTCCATTTACAATTTTTTTTCTTAATATCGACTTTTTTATTTTTCAGATAAATTCAGTGTAGGTGCATCTTAGATAAATAAATAATTTTACATAACAAGTTATCTTAAAGACCATAGACATGGATTGACGAGAGAGGGGAAGAGCAATTTCTATGCCTCTGCCTTAACTCTCCCTGCCTTCCTAGATCCGACCAGTGTTTTGGTTTCATCCACATACGCTTGTGAATCTTTGTTCTCAGTGATGAATTTTGTTAAGTCTCATAATAGGAGTAGCCTGGCTGATGAAAGTAGTAGCTCGTGCATATCTCTGAAGGTCACGAAATATAAACCTGATGTAAAATCTCTGTCATCAGTGATGCAGCAGCAAAAGTCCCACTGATAATATCAAATGGAGTCATAAAGTTTTCTGTCGGACTATCAGTGTACATGTATACATTAAAAAATAAATGTATTTTTCATCATCATATACTGTGTTTTTGTCGCTCGAATGAATTTTATTATTTCTTCAAGGTTCTTCACATACGTACACCTTAAGAGATATCAAGTAGGCGTAACATGTTCTCAAAAAATTAGGGTTGGCACGCAGAAGAATTTTGAGTCAGAGATTTTGCTGGTTTTGGCACGCACTCACAAAAAGGTGGCCCACCCCTGGTCTATTTTCATATTATATATATATAGACTAGAGGCCCAAATGCACGAAATTCTTGCAAGAGTAGGCCTTCCTTCCCCCAGCTGCCAGCATCGGCTTCCCTCTGGCACCTGGGACCCAGGCTTCCTTTGCAGCCCCAGCTTCCTCAGGAAGGTCATCCGAAAGGATGTTTGGTCTAATTAGCATTTTACACTTTTATTATTACAGATGTTTAGCCATTCCTCATCTGTTGGTGGGCACTCGAGCTGCTTCCACCTTTTGGCTATTGTTCACAAAACAACTTTTAATTATACTGTATTGGTCAGAAATTTGTTACAGGGTACACTTATCTTTAAGGAAGACTGAAAAAAATGTAATTTTCTTTCAACGAGACAAAATGAACTCCCAGCCACTTCATTTGTCAGAAGAAATGGAGGCTATTGGGTAAGCAGCTAGGAGTCTTCGAAACAGCGCCTTCACCAGAAATGGCTTCCGTGCATAGAGCACATTCACTGCCGCATAGAGACCCCGTTCGGGGGCAGGGTCTGGGCACCGGGCAGTCCTCTCCAACAGGTCTGAACAAAAGACCACTCGCCTGCCCCAGCACCCACCCTTCAATAGCAGAGAGGGCACAGACCACCAGACGTCCTCCTGAAAACAGGCTGAGGCACCACGGCATTCACCGGTTCACAGGAGAACCATGGCTCTGCCCGGAGAATGGGGGAGTTTCCTGCTGGCGCGAAGCAGGCCCTTGCCTACACCCTCCCTCCCCTGTCTGTCTGCCCTCCAAAGGCCCTTCCTTGTCCACCTCTCTCCCTGAACTCGTCTGAGGTGGATATGGGAAGACAAGCTTCCTACTGGGCTCAGGATCTATAAGGGGTTTCCTGTTTCGGGTTTAATTGTCACGGGTTGCTGCATATCAAGCTTGGGAATTCTGTGGCAACATAGCTCTTTGAAAAAGCCAATAGGCTGCCGATATTTTCTGGAAGAGCAGTCATGGCCAAACGTCTATTCCGTACATAATATTCAAGCATGAAGAGCCCGCCGTCCTGGCCCACATTACTCTGCAGTCATGCTAGGCTCCTTTCATTTCCTCAAACGCATCGTGCACTAGGGCTTTAACCTGGTCCAACAGCTGCCCCTGCTCTTCGCTTGGCTGTTGATCGTTAAGGGTCCAGTTTCAATGGAACTCCTTCTGCGAAACCCTCTCCACGACCCTCAATGATGCTCTGCCCTGACCTGCTCTCCCCGCAGAGCGCTTCACAGCCCTCCTCGTCCTCCCCCTTAGGTGGAGTTCCCTGGGGCAGGGGTTCAGATGCCCTGCCTCACAGGCGTGACCCTGAGGAAGCCCACAGGGAGCATGGGAACGGCACGAGGACGGGCAGTGCGATTTCTCAGAGGAGCAGCACTGGCATCACCGGGGAATTGGCTAGAAACACAAAATGTTAAGAGCCCCCTCCACACGGGGGTTTAGCCAGCTTCACATGTGATCCTGCTGCGCACTGACGCTGGAGAACCAGAGGGAACGGGGACAGAGTCAAACAGGATGGGTCCCAGGTAACGTCTCGCCTTGGCCTGACCCATGGAGGACTCTAGACTAGCGCATACGTGGCACCACAGAGCTGTCCCTGCCTCTGGCAAGAAGACAACACCCTGTATGGGCCACTCATTGACTGCAGGCTGGCGAGGCAGCTTCTATCAGCCAAGAGCAGTTCTCCCAAGAAGGGGCAGCTGAGGGCAGCGGGAGTGGGGAGGTCAGGGTTAGGGCTGCAATGGACCAACCCAGTAAAGGGATCTGGGTGTCGTCTTCAGGCACCAGCAGCATCCACCGCAATTGTTCTTATTTGTTAACTAGAGGCCCAATGCATGAAATTCATGCAACAGTAGGCTAGGCCTTCCTTCCCCTGGCTACTGGCACCGGCTTCCCTCTGACACCCTGGACCCGGGCTTCCCTTGCAGCCCCAGCTTCATCCAGAAAGTCATCCAGAAGGTCATCCAGAAGGACGTCTGGCCTAATTAGCATATTATGCTTTTATTATTATAGATCATCCCTGTCCTCGCCATTAGACTGAGAGTTCCAGCTGATCAAGAGCAATGTCCTTCTTGCTTAGGGTTGATGTGCCAGTGCCTCGCACAGAGTGTGAAATAGTGATTACGGATGCGATTACCTGGTTAAATGTGTGCTAACGGAGGCCTCCTGTATCCCGGGCACTGCTCAGGGCCTGTGATTCAGCCGTGACAGCATGAGCCACTGTCCTTGGAAAAGGTTCTTTCCTTTGCTCTAGCTGGGGAGATGGCGGTAAGCACACAAACATATATGTGAACCTGTTTCCATACATGCATGTGACCGAGGATGATGTCAGGCACTGACGGGCTCTGGGAGGAAAACGGCGCCGAGGGAGAGGAGGGGACGTGCAGGCGCTGTTTGGGAAGGGCAGTGACAGAGGGTTCTCGGGAGCCGACGCTCCCGCTGAGGTCCGAATGAAGTGAGGGATTGAACCGTGACAACCGTGGCAGCAACTTTCGGGTAAATTCACAATTGTTTCCAAATAAGTGTTACTTTTTTACTAGAAGAATGCCTCTGGGAAGAGCATTCCAGACACCGGGACCGGCTGGGTGAGCCTGGCATTTCTGCGCTGGTAAAGCAGGAGGGGCTGGGAGAGAGAGACGGGGCGTGCTGCTGTTTCCATTTGTTTTTTAATTGACTTAAACATTTTTCTGGATATACATGTACAAGGTTTTTAAAAATCAAATAGGATCGAATGAGCTGTAAGGAAAAGCAGCTGTCCTTCCCACTCCAGGCCTCTCCCCAAAGCCAACCACAAGTACCCATTTCTGCCTTAGTTTAGCTCACTTCACCCCAAAGCTGGTTGCAGATCATTTTAGTTCATCCCTTGGTTATCTCTGTATGTTCAATAACGTGCGCCAACCTCCAGCCCTCACCAGCCATAGGCGGTACCTATTGGCTGTTCTCTTTGTGAGACGGGGTTGCCCCTCCCGTCCCCCCCCTCCTCCCACCTCACAGCTTCCTCACTGCTCTGGGCGACAGGAACTCGCAAGCTCTTGGGTGATTTTCACCATCTCCTCCGCTTGCACCCATGTGGGTGCCTTTCCCTCAGAGGAGTTTTTCTCTTTTAACCTGTGCCCCTGGGAAGAAGGGCACAGGTCACGGTGAGGTGCCATCGACATGCAGCCCACTTCCTCTTTAGCAGTTTGCAAAGTCTCCTCCTTCCTGGCCCTGCTGTTCTGTGGAGCCCATGGCACCATCCAAGTGGAGGTGTCATAGAAACCCCCCTAATCTGAGCAATGTCTCCCCTCCCCAGCCCCCAGGGCCTGGTACTGACACCACCTCGCACTACAGGACGCTGGCGCTGGGGACACTGGTTGGGCCAAGAGAGGGCACATGACACAAGCGGGGCCAATCAGTGCGTCTCCCCTGGACATTTGTAATTAGGATTGAAACTGCCCTGTTTAGTCTGGGTGGGTATCTTGAAAGAGATGACGTACAATCTCAAAACCTAGCTGACATCTGGAGTATTGAAGAGTAGAAAAGGCAAAACAATTTTCTCAACTAAAAATATAAAACCCAGTGAAGATGAAAATGGCGTTCCTCCCTGATTTCAGCTCCTTGCTGAGGCCCGATGGTGGCTTTGTCCTAAAGCTCCTTAAAACATAGCCACATCCTTATACCAAATCCCCCAATTTCTTAAACTAGCTCCAGTGAGTTTCTGCTGTTTACAGCCAAATGGACTAACAAATATCCCCTCCTGTAGACTGGGCTCCGTGGCGGGTAGGAGCCATGTCCTTGTATTCTCCAGCGCTAAGCAGAAGGCCCTGCGCATAGCAGGCACTCAAGAAGCATTTATTGAATGGAATCAGCCGCCAGTACTCCTCCCTCAACCACTTCCGGGGGGCACTGACCCCTCTTGAGATGAGGGCGACTCTGAGAGGGTGAACCGCAGAAAGGACTGAGGCGCTCTGCCAGCTGCTCTCCTAGCCGAGTCCCTAGCCGAGTCGTGTGGGGAAGGGGAGGAGGGGGAAGAAGCCTTAGTAAGGGAATCAAATGTCAGTTTCAAGCTGTCTAAATGCCTCCCAGTCTCCTGCCTCCTAAGAAGGATTAGAGAAGGTCATCAGCAAACAGAGAGAGCCTGGCTCCATCACTCTAAGGACAGAGTGCTTTGAATCTCGGGTCCTTGACTGATGATAAAAGAGCCCTCTAGTGGTGAAATAGGAGTTGTGTCTAGGCTTCCGTAGAAACCGAGTCTAAGCACCCATGTATACACACACCTACACATCAGCTGAATGAAAGGGTGAGGTCACCCCCTAGATAGCGGGGAGGCATCAGCAGGAACTAACTGACCATGGCCCTGCCTCCTCACGCCCACTCCACTCAGGTGTCCTAACTGCTCCACAGGCAGGTTCAGGGCTTCCCACACCCTGTGGTCAAAGGCTCAGTACAAATCTCCATTCTTTCTACACGTGTCCCTTTCTCTCCTTCAGAAAATGTGTGCACTTCCTCACTCATGGTTGCCACCACCATCTGCCTGAGCTCCTGCCCCTTGTCCCCACTCCACACTGTCCTGCCTGGATACCCGACCCCCTGGGCACCACGCCTCGCCTGCCTGGGGCTAAGTGACAGCTGAGGAGGTGGAGAGGGAGCTGCTGTGGGTGGACTGTGGGTCTGGTGAGCGGGGGGAGCCCTTAAGCCCAAGCCCACTGCACTTCCATGTACATGGTCCTGCTTTGAGAAAAGGCCCTTCTCATCCCGGCTGAAGCAAGGAAAGAAGCAAATGGATCCTAAAATGGCTGTTTGGGTTATTATTATTAATTCATATGATTTGTGTTTCTGAGAGGGGGAAGGAAAATGTCACATATTTAATAACCCTCCCAGGAAAGACCAGTTTCACCTCATGTCACATGTGGCTTTTTTGTTGTTTATCCTCCCCCGAGGATATTTTTCCATTGATTTTTAGGGCGAGTGGAAGAGGAAGGAAAAGACAGAGAGAGACATTGATGTGAGAGAAACACATGGATTGGTTGCCTCCTGCACGAGCCCTGACCAAGGCCTGGGCCGGGCAGGAGCCTGCAACCAAGGTATGTGGACTTGACTGGAATCGAACCCAGGACCCTTTGGTCCAAAGGCCAATCCTCTATCCACTGAGCAAAACTGGCCAGGGCTATAGCAAAAAAATTTTTTTGAGGGGGACCTTAAAGAAGGCCCTGTTTACCCCCCTCCATTTCCTATCATTCATTTTGGTTATGTGGAAAATTTTAAATATTTCCACTTCCTGCCCACAAATCATATGCATATGCAGAGAGGTACACAAGCCCACACTATACCTAGCCCCAGGCATGTCCACCCACACATGCAAAAAGCTATGCATTTACAGCAAGTACATTCACATGGCCCACAACACCACATGCAGCACAGACATAGCTACATGTCTGTTTATTCTACAACAAACTCAGAACTCACAATTAAATTGAACACAGCACCGGTAAACATAATTGTACCATGACTATATATTCAAACCTATCGTGCACATGCATGTATATCTAAAACCAAGAATCAAGACTTCAAGTGACCTTAGCGCCAAAGACAAGTAGCAAAGTCCCCGAGAAGGAGAAGGTGTGAGCTGCCTTGAGCACTCTTCCGCACCTGCTGCTGCTCAGGCGTCTGTAGGCCTCTCGGACAGCCAGAGGTGGCAGCAGAACAGGTGTGGCTGTGACTAACTCCCATTATATTTTTGTCAAATAGCATTCCAACATTACAGTTGGTTATGGACACATCTCGGGGACTATAGGAATCACCCCAGCAGCCTCCGCTCCAAACACTGGCCTCGAGGCATCCATCCCATCAGGCCACGGTGGGGGTGGGGGAGGGGTGGGGGAATCAAGGCATTCTGTGGACTGTTTTTAGCTAACTCAGTGAGTGCTCATGTATATGCCAGAATGCGTGGTAATAAAAAGCTGGTTAAATGCTGGTCTTTTGCAACACTGACTGTTTCTGAGGGAGAGCCTCGCTAGCTTTCGGGTGTGCAATGGCATTTGCACTTTGGACTAACTTTATCTGCCTCTGGCCTAACTTAGACAAGGATGTCAACAAAGGAACATCCAGGACTTTGGAAGGAATCTGATGTTTTCCGTGACTTTCCCTCCTTGAATCCATTCTCCCCCCCCCCCCCCCCCCGCAATGTAGGATTGTTAAAATATATGAGGTATATCCAGATATCAATATTAAACACCCCTTTCCCCAAACCCCTGATATGTGTGCAACAGAGTCGGTATACAATTAACCCGTCTCTCTTTTAGGAATGCATGCTCATATGTATATGAACAGTTCCAGGTCTGATCTGAACATGTGGTCTCCGGTGTACACCAGGGCTCCAGAGAAAGGAGGGTAGACATATTGCTTGTTTTGTGGGGAGCCACATTGAGACAGACTATACACAGATGTGTCTGCGACAACACCTTTTGCCCACCCAAGTGAGCCTTGGAGCTGTCGTCCAGAGTCTCAGGTCCCTTTAAGAAGACTGGGTCTTTCCCAGTGGGTTCCAGCAGAGCCCGCAGCAAAAGGCAAACTTGCCTGGCTCATT
>NW_005355753.1:1848712-1887088 GCF_000412655.1 Myotis brandtii | reverse complement strand
GCACCGCGGGCCTTTGGCCCCCTGAAACCGCCGGCCCCGCCCCGCCCCACGACTCTCTTTTCTCCAGTTTGAGCGGGGGTGTCGGCAGCAGGCGGAGAGCTTTCCTGGGAGGCAGGGGAAGCAGTGAACACTCTTCTCAGCGACTCGCCTCCCAGCAGTGCTATTTTTTGCCATCCGCCCTCACCCCCAGCACACGCGCGCGCGCGCGCACACACACACACACATGCACGCACGCACGCGCGAGCGCGCGCACACACGCGCACACACACCGAGACCTCTCTGGATTTCTTTGCCTTGAGTCTCCCGGGGCTGTGAGGAGCCAGGCGCATCTCAAACCGACCTGGCAGCTCCAGGCTCCGGAGCCATGCCTTGCACGGACTCTCATCTTTACCAACCTCCTGAGGAATGAAAGGAACCCAGGGACCCTCAGAAGGCAGCAGTGATGTGGACCAGCCCCCTGGAGCCTGCACCCTTCCCAGGGCCATAGGCGAACCAGGGAACTGGAGAGAGCTCCAGACAGGAAAGCCCAGCTTTCCCAAAGCCCCCGTGGATGCTGACAAACGGAGACCCGAATTTTTGAAAGAGCCTGTCTTAGGTTACCCAGCTGCAGAGTGATTTTTTTCCTCCGGCATTGAACTTCCCCTTCAACCCCCAGCCATACAGAATACCATGAAGAATTATGAGGATGTGTGACAGAGGTATCCAGATGTTGATCACCACTGTGGGAGCCTTTGCAGCGTTTAGTTTAATGACCATTGCAGTGGGCACGGACTACTGGTTATATTCCAGAGGTGTGTGCAGGACTAAATCTACAAGTGATAATGAAACCAGCAGGAAGAATGAAGAAGTAATGACACACTCGGGGCTGTGGAGGACCTGCTGCCTGGAAGGTATTTGCAAATTCCTCTCAATAATAATCCCGTTTCTGATATTCGAATATTCCACTGGGGGCTTGGGGGAGGCAGAATTGGCTGTCCAGACCGTTCCCAGCAAGACTAATGCCATGTTGTGTGGGATGAAGGGTTTGGAGCTTACTGGTTGTTTTGGTATAAGCTTCATGAGGTGAGATTGTGTAGCCCCCTAGGCAGCTCCTGCAATGAAGAAAAGTCTTCAAATACAAAATCCCTAGTCATTTTGTGAACTGCTTTGATCTCTGGCTTGAGATGGGGTCTTTGGCTCGCCTTGAATTGTGTTTCAGTGGGGGTGGGGGTGGGGGAGAGGGAGAGCGACTCCCTGACCTAGCCTGATGCACTCTAAGCTATTTCCTTATTTTTCAACACAGTCTTACCAGTTCCTTATGAGTTTGGTCTAACTAGATATTTTCATGAACTTCCATTGCCAACCAGTTCCAGACTAACATACGTGAACCCTCCCACACACACACATATGCATGCGCACGTACACACACACACACACACACTTTAAGAAAATGTCCTTATAAATACACATTTTATTATTTGGGGATCAAAACAAAAGTGAAATCTTGGTATTTGGTATACACCTTTCTTCTTTCCTAAATCTTCCCCAAATTGAACAGATATATTTTCATGACATTTGCATAAGATTGATTCTTTAAGAATGAACGCATGTCACTTCTAATTTTAAAAATTGAGAATCAGCTTAATTACAATTAAGAGAACAGATCAATTTTAGAATGTCAAGCTCTTGAGTAGCCTGTCTCACTATTAAACTTGCTTTCACTACACTGGAGTCACTCTCAGCATCACTGGGCAATGGCTGGATGTCAGTGGGAGAGAGCAGAAAGATAGAGAACAAAATCGAAGCTTTTGGAGCCTAGATGCCTGAGGGAAGGCCCTGGATTAAAGGGTTAAAAGGGAGTTTTCTTGGGCTTCTAGGGAACCTGCGAAGCTTGTCACAGTGATGGGTAAGAGAATCTTGATTCCCTATATGCTCCCTTCCCCTGCTCATCATTGGTTGTCCAGCCTGCATTCTCACTGGCTGGCACTTGCCAGGGCTTCTTAAAGACTTGCATCTATGTCAGCCGCTTAGGAAGTCATGCTATGACATCACTTGCTAGTGTAATATTGCTTCATTCCCTGGCCTTCTTCCCGTGTCCTGACACTCTGAACAACTGCTCTCCTGCCTGTAAGAGTTACTGCAACAGAGTCTGTTTCCAACGCACATTTGCAACTGGTGGGAAGTCCAGGTGGGAGAGGAATACTTTAAATGCAAGAAGGATCACTGTGTGTGAAGTCAGAATACCTGGGTAAGGCTGCAAATTATCTGTATGACCTTGGTTAAGACATTTGCCACTGTCAACCCTCAGTTTATTAATTTGGGAAATTATTAATTTGGAATAGGTGGTATTAAATTATCACTATCCAAAGCTCATATTGTATTCAGTATACTGATGGAAATTCTAGAATAATTCTTTCCTAAACATTGACAAGAAGCTAACATTTGTGGTTGGATTTGGTGAAGTCATTTACTTAAGGGAAATTCCATAATTCGCTTTCCTATATGGACAATAAGGAATTGAGTTACCATTTGTAAAGCTGGGATTTTGTGGATATTTTGATGCCTACATGGTTCCAGGGATGGCATAAAAAATCGGAGATTCCTACTAATGTCTGCGCATGTAGACCATGTTTCAGTTATTTCCGACTCTTCTGCCTCTAGGAACTAAACCTTGGAATGCACAATTAAACACCAATTTCCCCTTTAGGGCCTAGGATTCCCGAACCCTTAGCATTTCTCAGCTGATGGGTTCTCTTTTCTCCAGCAGCATGTCCCACACCCACAGTTGGCACAAGGAATCAGAGCCCCACCCAGGCATTCTGTGAGAAGTGAGAATTTGAATCAAGTGGGATTTGGTGAAGCTAAGACATGCTCTTGGTCGGGTGAATTCTTTT
Source organism: Myotis brandtii (assembly GCF_000412655.1). Classification (NCBI taxonomy): domain Eukaryota; kingdom Metazoa; phylum Chordata; class Mammalia; order Chiroptera; family Vespertilionidae; genus Myotis; species Myotis brandtii. The sequence goes on along the minus strand of NW_005355753.1, from coordinate 1,884,215 downwards.
GAGAATATTGGTTGCAGCCTCCATAAAATTTGGTCCAGCTACATTTTTGTTTATATTTTTGAAGTATCAAACACTGTAAGATACATAAACTTTAATGAATCACAATAAAATTTTAGCTGTGTGTACATCCATATAGCCAACACCTAGGTGGGCCTGGCTGAAACTGAAGCCAAGATTTGCCTTCCTGTACTGACTACATCACGTGTTGGCATTTGCAGGGGCCTCTGGTTTCTGCGTGGCACATGCCGCAGACGGAGCCCTGCCTGATGACGTGAAGGTGCACAGCCATCTCCCGCTTGGCACCTCCTGTCTTCCAGAGCCTCAACATCCTCATTTTTTCTGGCCCTTTAAGTGTCAAAGGATAACTAGGGCATGGGGGCCTTGTAGCTCATTTTTTTTCATATCGCAAATTAGAGGAGTCAGTTTATCCATACTTTTTCCCCATGAGAGAATATGGCCATTTTGTCCAAAAGAAGAGAATGCTCAGCAGGAATATGACAGCTGTCTGCAATATCTGAAGAGCTCTCATACGAAAAAGAGATGTAAAGCGTTCTGCGTGGCCTCCAGGGGGTAGAAGTGGGAGCTTGAGGTAAACAGGTTTGTCCTCAATCTAAAAATGTGTCCCCTGCAGAACGGGGAGCTTTCAGAGGCGATGAGCTACCCACCACCGAAGTATTCAAATATCAGAAAGATATTCAAGTGCATCCATTGCTCTCAAACCCGGGTGGTCATCAGAATCACATAAGGAGCTTAAAAAGAATAGATCATCAAGCCCCCCAACTAGATTCTCTGCTTCCATAGGTTGGCAGTGGGCCAAGGGAGTCTGAATTTCCTAAAAATCCTCCAAACAGTTATCAAGTCAAAGCCAACTGAGTAATTACAATGGGCCTGGGATGACTGCTGAAGCCAGGGAGGCGATGTTCCCAGTGTTCATTTCTATCACTCACCACAGTGTCATGTTAGCATTTACCAGGTGTTAGGATTGTTCTAAGAATTTTGAAAAATGAACTTTCATCTTCAAAGGAGCTCAACACTATAGGTATTATTATTACCCTTATTTTACAGATGAGGAAACTGAGGCTGGAGAAATTATATAACTTTCCCAAGGTCACACACCTCAACTCAGCAGTTGCTTACTGCACCTAGGCCAGGTTGCTTCTCGGGGCATGGGCTGGAGAGCATTCCCTCGCGCTCTGGGGGACAGGCTGCGACTGGCACAGACATTTAGCTTGTGAGGACGCCCCGACCCATGGGCCTTGCCATTCAGATGCTCCGGTTCCCAGAACACTCAGCATGCCTGTGCAGTGTCTGCGGGCACGGGAGCCACCAGACAGGCGCAAACTCAGAGGCAGCAAAGGACATGCTTTGAATGAAAAAAACAATCGACCTATGTAGAGACACCCACACTGAGAAACCGAAACGAACGCCTGACTCATTATCTGGAAAGCAGGCAAGGCACTCACAGAGGAGAGCCCAACCTGCTGCGGGCTTTCAACAGCCGTGTGTGAATTTGAATGAGAACCTGTCTGACATGTGACGCTCTCATTAGGAAAATCTTGGAGCCCTAGACACAATCAAAGCGGTGTGTTGAGATAGTGGAAAGACCACTGCACGGGCCTAGGGGCGAGGAGCCCTGGCAGCTCACCCCATTTCTGTCACTAAATGTTATGTCAATTGTGTATGTTCTTTTCCTTGTTTGGACCCCGCTTTACCCAAATCTAAAATGGGAGCTTCAGATAAGATTAAGGCGTACCAAACCCAGATTTCCGCGTGGACTGGGCAGGCAGTGTAAAGTGTGAAAAAGGGCATTTCACAGTCCTCTTACTTCAGTTCTATGGGGGAGGGAGGGAGTAGCAGTGCATTGAAGAAGATGTGTGGTAACTGAAACTTTGTCTGAGTGTGGGGGCAATAGAGAGTGGTGGGGACTGTGGCAAATTGGGGAGCACAAGCCCCATCTCAGGGACAATTGCTACTTGGCTTAAGTTGATTTTTACCCTGGGGAAATGTGTTCCAATTTGGCCCAGTAATTCAAATTTTAAAATGCCAGGTAAAAACTCTCTTGATTTTTAAAAAGTGGGCAACTAAGTCGACTTTTTAAAAACATGGTGTCGGCCAAATCAAACTCACCTGCAGCTGAATTTGACCCCTGGGCTGCCAGTGTTGAGACCTGGAAATGATCTAAAAGGCCCTTTTAATTCAAATTTCTTATGGTTTTACATTTGATTACTGAATTGCTCTTCATTAGCTGAGGATCACTTTTTTGATTCATTAAAAAAAAATCCTACTAAGAAAAGAAAGCCCATTTAGGATTTTAGGACAGGGAAATTAAAAATATGAAAAAGAGTTTCAATAAACTGCTATTTCTGCTATAGATGGGCCTGAATGACATCAAACATCTGCCTGAAAAACTGGGGGGGAAAAATGAGTCAGTCATTAGAAGTTTCCCCATATTTCCACATCTCCAGATGGCTGCCTTTTTCAGCCAGATGGGGTTCTAGCGTTACTGGTGTGCTCAGAAGCCTCGGGGAAGCTGCAAAGATGTGGCTGGGCCAGGGTGAGCGCGGGACAGAGCGCTGCCTGGGTATTTCCCGTGTGCTCCCCGCTGCTAGGTGCTGCCACAGGCACCAAGGCACACTGTTCCCGCGCTGCCCCTGGGAGACTGTAAACTGGGAAGGACAGAGATTCTTGCCTGTTGGTGGCGCTGCTATATCCTGCAGCGGTTCTCAACCTGTGGGTTGAGACCCCTTGGGGGGTCTAACGACCCTTTCACAGGGGTCGCCTAAGACCATCGGAAAACACATATATAATTTCATATTGTTTTTGTGATTAATCACTATGCTTTAATTATGTTCAATTTGTAACAATGAAATTGGGGGTCCCCCCAAGAGGAACTGTATTACATATTGTTTTTGTGATTAATCACTATGCTTTAATTATGTTCAATTTGTAACAATGAAATTGGGGGTCACCACAACATGAGGAACTGTATTAAAGGGTTGCGGCATTAGGAAGGTTGAGAACCACTGCCTTAGAGCTTAAAAACAGTATCAAGGAGTCATTTCTGTGCCTCCAGGCCCAGATCTAAGGCTGTACCTTCCCTTGGCCATGGGTACAGAATACTTCGGTACTCTCTTACTCTCTTCCCTACCCCTGACTCTGCTCTTGTCCCTGCACTGTTCATCCTTGTCCCTAAAGCCCAAGAGGCAAAGAGAAGAGAGAAGTGAACTGGAGTCTTGAGGGAGGATGGGAAAGAGTGGCCAGGACTGTGCTTGGGGTGGGTCAGGATTGGCATGGTGGCAGGAGTAGGAGGGTGTGAGCTTGACTAACATTCAGCCAGAACATGTTAGTATAGCCATACAAGTTATTAAAATGTTGAACTATTTCCCTACTTGTTGGTAAACAGCTCCTGGCCCAAGTCCCCCCCACCCCCACTCCCACCCTTTGCCCTCAAAACCCCACCATAGTCCTTTCTGGATCCTCCCAGGCATCTAAAGATCCATCACATAAAAACTTAGACCTGACCCAGCAGGGCCATCATGATCCTGCTCCAGCCCTGTGGAAGCATCCGTTCTGATGGGCAGGCCTTGTGTCCTACTGGTGTTTAAATATTTTGAATCTTACTCCTAGATGTGTCATCATTGGTGGAAAGGAACTGCTTCTCTTCTTTCTACCTGAAACCCAGCCCCCTACCTTCTGACTCTAGGGCTCAACCCATCTTAGGAAGTAGGCACTTGAAGATACTTCTGATCCCCATTTGAAATTTTGTTAGAATAAAGGCAAGTGATTTGCATTCCATTGTCGGGTGACCAGTGCGGGTTACCAACCAGCATTGGGAAACAATAAAACAAGAAATCGGGCAAAAAGATGGTTTGTCCTTTGAATGTTCTCATAGAGCAGCGTCCAACAAGCTTACCTACGGGGCCATCTGATTCTCGGGGGACATAACATTGTCTGACTTAGCGTTTACTGTGAATGCGAGCCCAGCTGTAGTTACAGGTTTACTTGTAGAAAGCTCCAGAAGATGCACATACGCTTTTTGTTCAGTTGAGATCCAAATGGTTTCTGTTCATGAGAGGAGACAGACACAACTGTTGTGGATTTATTGCCTACCCTCTAGGACATTAATCAGTTTTATATCTAACTTAACTATCTTATTTCAGAATACTTTCACTGAAAAAATATATAGCATCCTCCTTTGAACCAGCTTTGTCATTCTGCCGGTTCCCTCACTGATGTGTTGAATAAAACTTGACATGAATTCCCTGTGTATTTTAAGAGAGTTGTGTTTCTTACAGCTTGGAAATGAGACTCTGACATGTGGAAGTGCCCCCAGTGAACCAATGCTGCTGAGGCTAAAGAGCAGCCCACAAAACTCCAATGCTGCTTCCCTCCCCCGTCCGCACCACTCTGCCAGAGCCCGCTCTCTCAGCCCTTATAGGAGCAAATGGCCTTTAATAATCCCTGGGAGATGACAAGAATGTCAGACAGCGGAGCTCTGGGGGCAGGTAGACACGAGTTGTTATCTGGGTCCTGCCATTTACTAGCCGTGAGACCTCAGAAGTTGGTTAACCTCTGAGCATGAGTCTCCTCACCTGCAAGAGAAGAAAGTGAAAGTAGCAAGGGCTTTCAGCAGTTTGTCTCAGTCCTTCCTGTGGTCCCTTCATTCCTTCATGTTTCTACATAGTATGTTGATCAGTAGGCCTTGATCCATCCATTTTAGACAAATGATGTTAGCATTCTTATATCACTATCCTTCCTCCCAATACCTTTAGTTCCTTGATGATTCTAAGAAGAATTCAAGATCCAAGTGCCTGGGAAAGAGACTGGCATGCCATTCCTGGACTGGACACTTGTCAGGCAGCAGGGCTGACCCTCTGCTCAAGTGCCTACTTCACAAGACGTGGAGGGAAGCGCCAGGGCTGAGTGAGGGGCTGACAGCAGGGCCGCCTGTTTGCAATGGGGAGGTGCTGGGAGTGCAGGGGGTCCTATAGTGGATGGCCGAGCTTGAGCCATTTTGTTAGTGCCCCACCCAACAGAGCAACCTGCTAGGCAAGAAGAGCCCAGCCAGGGTGGCACGGCGTTTGAGATGTTGCCCTGCCCAGGATTGCTCAGCTTAGGGGTCCAGCAAGGACTGAGAGCCATCCCATGCTCCACTCCCCAAACCATGCACCTTGGTCCACAGCGGAGTCTGTCCAAAGGGAGGAGGGCCTTTTACAAAGGCTCACAGGGTACCACGGGCTCAGCGGTATGGGAGCTGTCAGTGGTGGGAGCCAATGTGGGATGGAAAAGCCTGGACCCGACTCAGATGGCTGACATCAGAGAAGGCGGTGGCAGTGGGAAGGCCCCAGGGCCCTCTGCTAACCAGTGCAGGTGTCTCCCGCCACACAGAGTCCTGGCCATCGGCGCTAGCTGGAGATGCGGCAACAATGAACGACAGAGGTCCGCACCTTCACCCAGCCAAGTGGCACGTGACCTTCTTTCTCTTCCTGTTCCCTGGCACAACATACCAAAGCTGCCAGGATGCAAAAGAGAGAGGATCAGGGATACAACCTTGCAATCAGATATGCAACTGGAAGTTTTAACCACCAATAGTGGCTGGAAAGTTATAAAATATGCCCAAAATATCATGGAAGAAATGAGGGGTTGGATATAACACAGTCAAAAGATAGAACAGTGACACATTTACACGCCACTGACTTGAGACTCATCAAATAAACAGGATGTACTTCATGCTTTGCCTCTAAAATGATGGAAGTGTAGGACTCAGCGTGTGGAGAATGTGAGACATTCATCTCAGGGGTTGGCAAACTCTAGCCCATGTGCAGACATCAGCGCATCGCCTATTTTTGTACAATGCACAGGCTAAGAATATTTTGTACATCTCTAAATGGTTGAAAAAAATAAATAATATCGCCCTGACTGGTTTGGCTCAGCGGATAGAGCATTGGCCTGCGGACTGAAGGGTCCCAGGTTTGATTCCGGTCAAGCCATGTACCTTGGTTGCTGGCACATCCCCAGTAGGGAGTGTGCAGGAGGCAGCTGATTGATGTTTCTAACTCTCTATCCCTCTCCCTTCCTCTCTGTAAAAAATCAATAAAATATATTTAACATAAATAAATAAATAATATCAAATAATATTTCACAACACACACAAATAAGAAATTCAAATTTCAGCATCTATAATTTTGAATGTTGCCATTAAAACATGTGTGGAGTTTGTTTCTTATTTCATAAGTACCTACTTAGTATCCTCAAGTTTTCTGCCTAGCCTGCAAAGCCTAAAGCATTTACTGCCACTGAATAAATGGGACAGTTATTACAGAAATTTATAATAACATGTTATTTCTGGAAGTACCCTTTGTTTATCCAAGAGTATTGAATCGCACTTTTTCTTGCCTTTCTCCGAGACTCTTCATCCCATCAGGTGTTCTGTTGCGTCATCTCCTCTTTCCTGGAGACCTCGCACTCCGTTCTCTGCTCAGGGGTTCCTGGGCCCTTTTCTGAGAGGTTGAAAGAAAGTCAACACGAACCTTCTCTCTGTAATGGTCTCCAAGAAAAGGCAGCCCCTGACCAAACATGCAGGAAATAATATCTGTTGGGGCTGGAAAGAGAAGAAGCGTTGGGAGGTGATGTTCTGATGGCGGTAAAAGGAATGACACGAGAGATTAAGGGTAGACCCAGCAGACACAGCTGCGGAGGGTGAGGGTGAGAGAGGGAGGCCCATGGAGTTAGCATTGGGTCTCCATGTAGCTCCATGCATAAGGCTCCGTGTGCTCATGAAACTTCAAGAAAAATATGTGAGTGTGCGCTTCTATGGAGAGAGTCTCACACTCTGAAAACGTGAAGAAGCACTGACAGAGGCTCAGGATAAAGGTGAAACCTGAAGTGACACTTGGGATCACCCAGGCATAGGTGGTAATTGAAGGCTTGAAAGTGCAGAAGTGCCAGAGACAACCCAGGGGCACCAGGAGGCAACGTGACAGGACCCCGAGGAGCACCGGCACTTCCGGGCAGGGGCAGAGGGGCCGGTGAACACCGAGGAGAAGTCAGGATCAGGCGAGCGTGGTGAGGGTCTCTGGAGGCGTGCTCCCAGCTGACGCAATAAACAGCAAGGCCGAGACTAGAAGCTCTTGGTCTGAGAGCTCCCTGCAAGGCCCCTGCGGGCTGCTTCCTGGGTTTGCACGAGGAAGCCATGTCCAGGGGAGGTCTTCCCCTCCTCCTGGGATCAGCAAGCAGGTGAGACGCCAGTGTGGATCCTCACACCTGCTTCCAAAGAAGCTGTAGGAGAGGATGGGCCATGAGAATCCCAGGAAGAGGTGACAAGGAAACCGTAAAGTGACAATAGCTAACACTTAATAAACACCTTCTCCTTGCCAAGCTAGGAGCATCCATTTCTAGGCTAAACCCTGAGCATTTACTTATGTGTGTATCAGACACATGGTACATGCCAGGCACTTGTAAGCACTTGACACAGGGTATTCATCCAATCCTTGCACCTTCTCAGGAAGTAGATACCTCTATTGTCCCCATTTACAAATGAGGAAGCAGAGAGCCAGAGAGGTCATGGTTGGTAGGAGGCAGAGCTGGGACCCCACCCTACCTGTGCTGCTGTCATTACTGCGCCCCATGCACTTGGATAAACAAAGGCAGCTGAATCCCCTACTGGCCCCTGCGCTACCAGCAGGCCTGTTTCACCAAGGACTGAGGCTCAGAGAAGCCCAGTGGCTACACAGCACCTCCAGTGGCGGCAGCTGGGACTGCGCCAGAGCGCCACCCTCACCACCACACTGGCTCCCTTAGCAGGGCCCCGCCTGGTGGGGAGGGCCTTCTCCAGCCCGCCCACTCCTGTGTCAAAGAGAGTTTCGTGTCAGTCACCGGCTCTGAACGCCTCAACAAGAAATATAATTGCGAAAAATAATAAACCCAACCTTTGCCCAATTTTATTCCAAATCCAGAAAGCAAGGTCAAGGAAAAGAAATGGTAGAGCTAGCTAGATTTAGATGTTGTGGCTCTAGGCTGCAAAAATACAGCACGGGCCTTAACCAGTTTGGCTCAGTGGATAGAGTGTCGGCCTGTGGACTGAAGGGTCCTGAGTTCAATTCCGGTCAAGGGCACATGCCCAGGCTGAGGGCTTGATCCCCTGTAGGGGGCGTGCAAGGGGCAACCAATCAATGATTTGCTTCATCATTGATGTTTCTATCTCTCTCCCTTCCTCTCTGAAGTCAATAAAAACATATTTTAAAAAATACAGCATCTCTGGAGACCAAATATACTTTTTTTTTTAAAGGCACCACCGATCACTAGAATTGAGAACAGTTTCTTTCCCAAAGAGTCTGGCTGCTTGCAGGCCAGCACACTCTCGGAGACTCGGGCAAACTCTCCATGAAGATGGGGAGCTGCAAACCCAGGGGCCGTGGGGTTCGTGGCGGCCCCGCGTCCTGAGGACTGGACTTGGGCACACCATCATTTGACTTATTTGCGTTTTAGAGTCTGTGGCAGGCAGGGGTCAAGGTTTCTGTCTGATAACTCTGTGGCTTAGGGACCTGCAGCCGGTTCCAGTGCAGCGCTCAGAGGGCCAAACCCACCTTTGATGCCACCAGACCTGCCACAGACCAACGCCTCACCAGGCTGGTTCTCCGTGACCGTGGCCTCAGCAGTCCAGGCGTGGGCAGCCGAGATGGGCATGGGGCAGGCAAGACCTGACACCATCATCCACCTTTTCCTCGCACACTGTAGAGAGGCACTGTCCAATACCTGATCACCATGGAAACGCTCCTTCTCCGCCACCCTTCCCAGGACCCCGGCCTAGAACCAGAGCCTGGCACATAGCACATGCCCAGGGGACATGCACGGAATGTGCTTCGTGAGGCAACTCACTCACCTTGAACTCCGAGACGCCCCCCTAACCTCTGGCAGTCGCTCTCCTGGGCTCAGTGCTTACAGACCTCCCGCTAAAGCACACCCTGCAGTCCCGGCCGCCCTGTGGGCCATGCAGGAGCCTGCAGCTCGGGGCCATCGGACTCCACAGTCTTGAAAATTTCAGCGTTAGTTCTCCATCCCTTATTTTCCATCTTTTCCTCAAAGATTATGCAGAGAGGTCCCACCGTCTCCTTTAGAAATGTCTAGTGTTCTGGGTGCAGCCCTGTGGGAGGAGAGGGGAGGAACAGGCTGCGTGGCTACGCTGTGCACACACCCAGCGGACACTGTGTCTATTCTTCCGGCTTAAGAGTCTGTACACAGTTACCTGCACGTTTGCCACATATTCTATTCAGCACCGCGCGCAGCTGCTTTAACTGCAATCACACCCACCTGCGAAATCAAAGCGATTCCGAGAATCCTGGGTCTGCCGTCTCCTCTTCCAGTGTAAGACTCTGCTGTCCCGCGGAAACTGGTTTGGGCAAAGAGCAGTTCACAGAGATGCATACTCACCGCAAATCATCGCCCTTCGCCATGACAGGACGCAGAGCCAGCGACCTGTTCACCAGCTTAAGATGCCTTAAAATACGTACTAGCAAGTTAGTCCTGGTTTTTCAAAATAGTACTTTTCACCAAAGACGATGGACGTGGCTCGCAGTCCGTGTTTAGAGAAAAGTGAGACTATCAGATGTGCGTCGGGTCGGAGTTCTGCTGCTCAGCGCTCAATGCGCTCAGTGCTCCTCCACTTTCCACCGCGGCCTCGCTCCTGCCCCTGCCCGGGGAGATGGCAGGGCTGGTCCCAGAGACACTAAGGTCTGAGCCCGCCCCGCAAGGGTCCTGGCAGAGTCCCTGGGCTCGAGGCCCTCAGGTGGGAGGGTGGGCTGGTGGCAAGGAGGATGAAATGGTAAACAGTGTGGCTGAGGCAGGGTCCCCTGAGAAGGTGACCTTTAACCCAAAGTGTGGGGGAAATGAGGAGCCACCCAGGGGCTCTGGGCGGAACAGCACTCAGGGCAGAAAGAGCATGAATGCAGAGGCGGGAGGTGAGGATGTGGGGGGTCAGGAGCCAGTGTGGCTAGGAGGGGAGGGGAGCGGCACAGACAGCCCAGGCCCTGGCGCCGGTTGGGCAGGTCTTGAAGGAAGTTGTAAGGACTGACTGAGCCCAGGGACGCGCGTTCTGGAGGTCGCCATGTCCCAGCCTTCCCCACAACTGCGCTGCTTACCACTGGACAGAATGGCGCTTCCTGTGACCCCACTCCCTGCAGGCTTCACCCTCAGCCTCGCCTCACCCTGGCCCATCCCTCTAGGACTGGCGTCTCCTCGGCATTGTCGTCCTTCCCTGAAGACAAGGTGGCCGTTGTCAGTGTTATGCTTCTCACGTGGGAACATGGCACAGACATGACAGCATGTGGGAGGCAGGTGCTCAGAGTCTGAGGGCCATTGTCCTGCTGGGTGGGCCTCCTGGCTCGGGCTCCAGCCTGCTCCGCCCACCTGCACCTTCTCCTGGGCCCTTCCCAGCCTGCAGACCCTTAGGGGGTGGGGAGTGCGTGGTTTGCCTTTGGGGACAACTTCAGCCTGTGTTACCTGCTCTATGAGTACCTACTGAACACCTACTATGTGCTAGACACAGCATTCGGTGGACACGCTGCTGTCTCTGGGAAGGTCAGAACTGTGTAGGGAAGATGCTGAGAAGTGCACCCAGCAGAGATGCAGGATGCTCCTGGGCCCGGGGGCGGGGAGGGGGGCCTCAGGGGAGGGGCCCTGTCACAGAAATGCTCTCCCAGGGCTGTGTGTGTCCAAGCCGCCTGGCCTACAATAGGTGCTCAAAACCCTCTTGCCAAAATGCACGGAAAAAGCAAGTGTGTGTAGGGTCCACAGAGGAGAACTGACTTCTCCCAAGAGTGGGGCTGGAGCAGAAAGAAAGCCAGCCTCCTGGGCTCTGGTCCTCAAGCAGGGAAGGGGCAGGCTGGTAGCCCGCCTCTAGAGACCAGGGAGACACACTGAGTGACTGCGCCTCTCTCTCTCTCTCTCTCTCTCTCTCTCTCTCTCTCTCTTTAAAAAAAATCCTGGGTATTTAATTTTCGTCATGTTCTTTTGAGTGGCATATTTTTCCTATTGTATTTCTTAATGAAAATACTTTTAATATAAAAGTAACACAAAATGCATTTCAATATAAATTTTTAAAACAAAAAAAGACAAAGCAAGGTTTCCCCTCTACCCTCACTACCGTCTCATTTCCTCACCCCCAATGGCTGCGATCCCAGTTTAGTAAATAGCTAATAAACATCTTTGCCCTATTTTTCTGCTGTACTAAGTCAAAAAGATTAGAAAGGTTATACTTTTCTCTTCAAGCTAAAACTTCATACTTTAATTAAAAGCCTTTATCTTACAGTTTATTAAGACATTACTCACGCACACTATTCAAACGTCATATCGCGTAGAAGGGGCTTTAATGGCAAGCATCGCCTCGCGGTGCTCCCGCGTCCTCGCCCCAAGTCTACTGCTCAGAGTAACCGTTTCTGACTCGGTTCCTCTGGTGGTTCTATCCAAACCTCTAAATAATATGTTTGCCCTTTATTTCTTGATTTATAATCTATTGACTTCCTGCCACAATAGGTGGGGATTTAGCGGGCTCACTCCACCCTTCATATTGATTACCTTTCCATTTCTAAAAAAATAACATAAATCTTCATTTCTTTTGCCTCCTCCTTGGGTAGAACGTCTTAGCTTCCCACCTTATGGGATGCGGCTGTCCACGTTCCCCCTCCTGCCTGCCCAGGTCCAGGAGCTGCATTTTTACCTTTTCGCTGTCAGATTCATTCCATTGGGATTCTGCTCTCTGACTGCGCTAACATCTATGTTGGGCTACAGATCAATTCTGAACTCGGAAACCACTGATCATTGTTTGATGTAGACAATGTTTAATGCAGGACCAAGCTCTTCTCAGGATTCCGTCCTCCTCTTTGCTGGTTCAATGTCACAGTCTCTGAGTCACTCAAAGAGAAATGTCCAAATGGAGGCTCCTTTCTAACCCTTCACCAGCTCAAAATCCTGCCATACATTTGTTTATATCACACTTGGCTTGAGGTACACTTTTTTTTTTCCTGGAGTTTCTCTTGAACTCAAAGTGTTTTTTTAAACAGGTCATTTTAGAATAAAATTGAGCTTTTTAAACACGAGCTCTGTGGAGGGGAAAGGACCGTCTGGAAAATGCCCCTCCTTCGCTCCTGCTTCCTTGGTACAGGGCAGTAGATAAGAACTCCGCCTTAGAGTCAGATGCTTGCTTTCAAATCCCAGGTCAACCACATAGAGAGTGTCACTTTGGGCATGTTACTTATCCTGTCCGTGCCTCAGTGTCCTCATCTGCAGTGAACGGGCTATATTTGCACAGCGCTCAGTGCCTGGCACATGTGAGAACTAACTTGGTGTTGATTGTCACCGTCTTCCTGTGATAAACAGATCGGACAGAATCTGCCCATCTGCATTTTCTGCCGTCAGCAAGGAGTCCTGCAGGCGTGGTCCCCTGCTCCGCTATCCCCCAGAATCTCCCCAGTCTGCTTCCCAGCGCCGTGTAGCTGATGAGACCCTGCAGGAGGCCAGACTCGGAGTCCTTGGTGGTGATATGCTTGGGCCTGATTCTTTTCACGCTGGTTGATGAGGTGGTTAAAACCTTAGGGAATCTGACTGAGACACATGGTGGAACCATTAGGCCTTAGTAAATAACAATAGTGAGTGCATCCTGGGTGCTTAATGCATTGGCTCACTGGGTCCTCTCAAGAGCCTTATGGGTGTCACACCCATTTTACTGATGAGCAACTCGATCTCAGAGGAGCAACGGTCCCAAGTTTTTGAAGCTAGTGAGGGGTAGAGGCGATGCAATTCCAGGTCTTTTAAATCCGAAAGCCGATGTCCTTCATGCTGATGTTACAGCCCGGTGTTCTCGAAGTGTGTTGTTAACCCCGGGGGTGAGAGGATCCCTCCCCAGACCATGTCATGGGGTCTGCAACGTCTACTTCGTGGTAGTCGTGAGGCGTAGTTGCCTTTTGCGCTGTGTTGGCGCTTACACTGATGAGTCAAAGCAACTGCGAGGAGCAGGGGCAGTGCCCCAAGCGGCCACCGCCACCACCCAGAGGGAAGAAAGCACTGCGGGCACTTTGAACAGTCCTCGGTGCAGCAGTACAAAAGCATCGATTTTATTAGATTTTAGTAAATCTCGAACCTTGCATTTAGCAAAACGGGGAGTACATACAAAGCACTTGGGCTTTTTGCCAAAGTAAGAAGACGGTCTCCAGCAGGGCCCTTGTGCGGCTGAGCTGCGAGCTGAGCCGGCTGCTTCCCCCTGAAACACCGTATTTACTTGAACAAACAATTGATGGGCAAACTATGGCTCTCAGGCTTGCGGAGCTGACAGACCTTTTCTCCAAACTGAGCTAAGAGAGCTCGTCACTTCAAGAAAAGCAGCTGACAGTATTTGTTGCCAAAGATAAAATTCAAAGTCTTAAGTGAAAATCACAGTTTTGCCTCTATCTGCTCCTATGAGCAAGTGTCATATTTAAATCTTGTGTAATGAAATGTGCTTGCAAACAAAGCACCAGGTCTTCAGCACATTTGAAAGACCTGTGTAACTCAGTGAACCAGTCGTTTCCAAATGACCGATGCATGATGCTACAAAACTATCCACGGGTAAAGAGTCACTCAACACGGACCAGAACAATGGAGTTTAATGCACTAGACCAGTGATGGCGAACCTATGACACGCGTGTCAGAGGTGACATGCGAACTCATTTTTTTGTTTGATTTTTCTTTGTTAAATGGCATTTAAATATATACATGGGGGTGGTGGAAGAAGAAGAGAGTGAGCAAGAAATTGAAAACCTATTTGAAAAAATGACAGAAAACGTTCCTGACCTGGTGAAGGAAATAGACATATAAGTCTAGGACAGTGGTCGGCAACCTGCGGCTCGGCAAACCGCGGCTCGCGAGCCACATGCGGCTCTTTGGGCCCCTTGAGTGTGGCTCTCCCACAAAATACTGGCTCTTCCACAAAATACCGACTTCTGCACATGGGCCACAAAGTTTCAATCGCACTGTACATGCGCACCCACACGTGGTATTTTGTGGAAGAGCCACACTCAAGGAGCCAAAGAGCCGCATGTGGCCCTTGAGCCGCGGTTTGCCGACCACGGCCCTAGAGCATGAAAAGTTCATTAGATTGGTTTCAGATTCCATGTGGCAGCTAGTCTTTAAGACAACACTGCTTGCCGCGTTTTGGTGTAGTATCATGGAAGACTAGCCACCGTTCTCTTCAGAGGCTACTCAAACACCTCTCTTTGCTACTCACAGGTTTGTCTGAGCTAGGTTTCCTTCAGATAAAACAGCATTTGTCAGCAGAGCAAATGCAGGAGCAGATATGAGAATCTGTCCACCTTCTGTGAAAAAAAGTTTCATTGTTTGGCACATAGCTATCCAGTTTTCCCAGCACCATTTACTGAACAGACTCTCTTTACCCCATTGTGTGTTTTTGTCTCCTTTGTCAAATATTAATTGACCACAGAGGCGTGGGTTTATTTCTGAGCCCTTGATTCTGTTCCATTGATCTATGTGTCTCTTTTTATGCTAGTACCATGCTGTTTTGATTACTAGGGCCTTTTGTATAGCTGAATATCAGGTAGCATAATTCCTTCAACTTGCTCTTTTTTCTCAAGATTGCTGCGGCCATTTGGGGTCTTTGTGGTCCCACATATACTTTTGAAATATTCCTGCTAGTTCTGTGAATACGCCCTTGGTACCTTGATAGGAATTGCATTGAATCTATAGATTGCTTTGGGTAGTATGGACATTTTAAAGATGTTATTTCTTCCAATGCATGAATACAGTATATGCTTCCACTTATCTCTTCAGTTTCTTTCTCAGTGTGTTATAATTTTCCGAGTACAGGTCTTTTACATCGTTGGTTAAATTTACTCCTAGGTTGTTTTTTTATGCAATTGTGAATGGTATTTCTTAGTTACCCTTTCTGATAGTTCATTATTGGTACATAGAAATCCAACTGATTTCTAGATATTTATTTTGCATCCTGCTACTTTACTGAATTCACTGATCAGTTCTAGTAATTTTTTTGGTAGAATCTGTAGGGTTCTGTATATACATTATCATGTCATCTGCAAATAGTGACACTTTTACTTCTTTCTTTCCAATTTGGGTGCCTCTTATTTCTTCTTCTTGTCTGATCGCTGTGGCTAGGACTTCCAGTACTATGTTGAATAAGAATGGTGAAAGTGAACATCCCTGTCTTTTTCTCAATCTTAAAGGAAACAAAAGCTTTAGGTTTTTACCCATTGAGTATGATGTTGGCTGTGGATTTGTCATATATGGACTTTATTACGTTGAGTTATGTTCCCTCTATTCCCACTTTGCTGGGAGCTTTTATCATAAATGGGTGCTAGGTCTTATCAAATGCTTTTTCTGCTTTTATTGATACAATCATGTGGTTTTTATCCTTCATTTTTATGTGATATATCATGTTTATTGATTTGCAGATATTGTACCAATCTTGCATCCCGGGAATAATTCCCACTTGATCATGGTGTATGATCTTTTCAATGTATTGCTGGATCAGGTTCATCAGGAATATTGTTTTTTGTTTGTTTGTTTTATTTGTTTGTTTTGTAGTGCCTTTATCTGGTTTTGGATTTAGGGTCATGCTGGCCTCATAAAATGAGCACAGGAGTCTTCCTGCCTCTTGAATTTTTTGAAATAGTTTGAGAAGGTGTTAGTTTTTCTGTGAATGTTTGGTAAAATTGACCTGTGAAGCCATCCAGCCCAACACTATGGTTTGATGGGAAATTTTTTATTACTGCTTCAGTTTTACTAGCCGTAATCTGTCTATTCAGATTCTTTCTGATTTAGTTTTGGAAAACTGTATGTTTCTAGGAATTTATCCATTTTGTCCACTTTGTCCAATTAGTTGGCATATAGTTGTTTGTAATATTTTCTTCCAATTCTTTTTATTTCTTTGGTGTCAGTTGTTACTTCTCTTTCATTTCTGATTTTATTTATTTGGCTCCTCTCCCTTTTGTTCTTGATGAGTCTGATTAAAGGTGTGTAAATCTTGGTTTATCTTTTCAAAGAACCAGCTCTTGATTTCATTGATCTTTTGTATTTTTTAGAGTCTATTTTGTTTATTTCTGCTCTGATCTTTATTATTTCCTTTCTTCTACTCACTTGGGGCTTTGTTTGCTGCTCTTTTGCAAGTGCTTTGAGTGTAAAGTTAGATTGTTTATTTGAGATTTTTCTTGTTTCTTGTGATAAGCCTGTAATGTTATGATTCCCCTCTCAGGATTGAGTTTCCTGTGTGCCATAGGATTTGTGTTGTTGTGTCCTCATTTTTTCAAGGTAACTTTTTATTTCTTCCTTTATCTCATAGTTAACCCACTTCTTATTTAGTAACATGTTATTTAGCCTCCATGTCTTTGTGTGCTTTTAGTTTTTTCGTGATTGATTTCTAGTTTCATACCATCAGACCAGATGATTGATATGATTTCAATTTGTTTTAATTGTGTGAGTCTTGTTTTATGTTCCAACATGTAGTCTATTCTAGAAATGTTCCATGTGCACTTGAAATGAATGTCTATTCTGCTGCTATGGGGTAAAATGCTCTGAAGATATCAATGAGATCCATGTGATCTAGTGTGTCATTTAAGGTTGCTTTTTCCTTGTTTATTTTCTGTCTGGAAGATCTACCCATTGATTCAGTGGGGTGTTAAAATCCCCTAGTATGACTGTATTACTGTCACTCTCTCCCTTATGCCCAGCAAGATTTGCTTTACATATTTAGGTGCTCCTATCCTGGGTGCATACATGTTTACCTGGGTTCCATCCTCTTGTCGGGTCGCTCCCTTTATCATCATGTAGTGTCCTTCCTTGTCTCTTACAGTAGCCTTTGTCAGATATAAGTATTGCTTCCCCAGCTTCTTTTCCTCTCAATATAAATAAAATATGTTTTTCCATTCCTTTACTTTTAATCTGTATCTTTCATTCTGAGGTGGGTCTCTTATACACATATATATGCATCTTGTTTTCTTATCCATTCAGCTACCCTGTGTCTTTTTTTAACAGTTTTTTTTATTGAATTTATTGGAGTGACATTGGTTAATAAAATTATATAGGTTTCAGGTGTACAATTCTATAATACATTATCTGTATATTGTATTGTGTGTTCACCATCTGAAGTCAAGTGTCCTTCCATCACCATTCATGCCCCCTATACCCTCTTCTACCTCCCCCCACCCTCATTTCCCTCTGGTAATCACCATACTATTATCTGTCTCTATGACATTTTTTTGTTTATTGTTGTTGTTGCTTTTTAAATAATTTCTTGATTTTTAGCATTTAATCCATTTACATTTAAAGTGATCATTGATAGGTACATATTTATTGCCATTTTATTCTTTTAACTGTATTCCTCTATTTCCTCTCCTCCTCCTCCACATCCTCTTCTTCCTCCCTCTTCTTCAAGAAGACCTTTTGCCTGGCCAGTATGGCTCAGTGGTTGAGCATCAACTCACGAACCAAGAGATCACCGGTTCGATTCCTGGTCAGGGCACATGTCCAGGTTGCAGGCTCAATCCCCAGTAGGGGGCATGTAGGAGGCAGCCAATTGATGTTTCTCATCCATGTGTCTAGCTCTCCTTCTCCCTTCCTCTCTCTCTAAAAATCAATAAAACCATTTTTTTAAAAAAAAGAAGGCCTTTTAATATTTCTTGTAATATTGGTTTGGTGGTAGCAAACTCCTTTAGCTTTTCTCCTTCAATTTTAAATGATGTTCTGCTGGGTAAAGTAGTCTTGGTTGTATGTCACTTTGAATATTTCATGCCAATCCCTTCTGGCCTGAAATGTTTCTGTTGAAAAATCAGCTGTCAGTTTTATGGGAGCTCCCTTGTAGGTAACTAACTCTCTTCCTCTGCTGCTTGTAAGATTTTCTCTTTGTCTTTAACCTTTTGCATTTTTTAATCCTCACCTGAGTACATGCTGAGAGAGAGAAAAACATTAATGTGAGAGAGAAACATTGATCACTTGCCTTCCATACATACCCCAACTGGGGATCAAACCTGCAACCCAGGCATGTGCCCTGACCTGGAATTGAACCAACAACCTTTCGGTGCACAGGACAACACTGAGCTAACTGCGCCAGTCCAACTGGTCTAACCGTTTGCATTTTAATTGTGATGTGTCTTGGTGTGGACCTCTTTGGGTTCGTTTTGTTTGGGACTCTGTGCTTCCTGGATGTGTGTGTGTGTATTTGTTCCCCCACCAGGTTAGGGGAGTTATCAATCATTATTTCTTCAAATAGGTTCTCGATCCCTTACTCTCTCTTCTTCTGGTACCTCTATGATATGGATGGCATTATGCTTCATGTTGTCCCTAATTCCCTTAAAATATTCTCACTTTTTGAAATTCTTTTTTCTTTTTGCTGCTCTGATTGGGTATTTTCTGCTACCTTATCTTCCAAGTCACCGATTCGATTCTCTGCTTCATCCAACCTGCTGTTTATTCCTTCTAGTGTATTCTTCATTTCTGACTGGTTATTTTTTATGGTTCTAGTGTCCTGTTTTACACTGTTGTAGTTCTCACTAAGTTCTTGAACATCCTGATAACCACTTTTTTGAACTCTGTATCTGATAAATTATTTGCCTCCATTTAATTTAGCTCTTTTTCTGGAGATTTCTCCTATTCTTTCATTTGAGGCATGGTTCTTTGTCTCCCCATTTTGGCTGCTTCTTTTTGTTTGTTTCTATGTATTAAGTAGATCTGCTATGTCTCCCAGTCTTGGTAGGATGGTCTTACATAGTAGGTGTCCTGTGGGATCCAGTGGCACAGTCTCTTTGATCACCTGAGCTAGGTACTCAGAATGTCCTTTGTGTAGGTTTTATGGGCCCTCCTGCTGAAATTGAGTCTTGATTGCTATTGGCCCATTTGTGTGTGGGATCGACCCTCAGGCTGGCTTACTGTGGCCCCGACCACAGTGTATAAACTGCTGTGCAGGGGCTGACCACATGAAGCAGCAGGGTCTGGTGCCTTTGGATGTGCTGTTTATGAAGCTAATCGGACCCTGCTCTGATGTTGTCTGAAGCTGGCCATTGGGTGTGTTGGTTCTGGGGCCTCTTGGGAGGGACTCTGAGGCAGGTCAGTGTCAGACACTGCCAGTGACCGGCCCTGGCCAACCTGTTTGGAGCTACAAAGCAGTCTACAGTGTGGCTGCCACTGCTGGGCCTAGATGTATGCGGGAAGGACCAAGCTGTGCACCAAGGCTGGCTTTACCAGCACCAGGTCCAGGAGCAGATCAGCAAAAATCCCAAAGGTGCCCTGAGATCTGCCCCCACCCTCTGCCCACCAGCTGCCTGTTAGGCTCAGTCACTGAAAGAGCCTCTGGCGATACTTGAGCTGCATGATACCGCATCTGAGTCACCAGGTAGAGGCGGTGTTCACCAGGCTGATACAAGTTCAGACTTGGTGCCAGTGCTGGACCTGAGGCCACTTAGCAAATGTCCCAGGCTAGACCAAGTCTAGCTGCCACCCACTAGGTGCTTGCACACTTTTGTGGTGGGGCAGGGTCTCTGGGTGTCATCAGAGTGAGGCCAGCCGAGTTCATCAGGCCCAAAGAAATCAAGATTTGGCTGTGTGAAGGGAGAACTCTGCACCTGTTGGTGTATGGGGGGAAAATGGCCTCCACCCCAGAGCCACACAACTCAGTCTGTCCCAGACTCTGCCCAGGGCCTGCTATCAGCAGGGCAGGGCCACAGGGGGAGTCAGGAGGATGGGCTAGTCACTAGCCACTAGTGGATCTCCCATGAAGGGGAAGTTTCGATCAGCCTTGGGGAAAGGCGTGGGGAGTGGCCCCCGCCTCAGAGCCACACAACTCAGTATGTCCCATATTCTGCCCAGATCTCAGCAGGGCAGAGCCATCAAGTGTCGGGAGGCTGGGGCCACCAAGACCCTGGAGAGTGGGGCTAGCAGATCTCCCATGAGGGGAGGTGCCAGTCAGGTTTGAAGGAATGTCATAGGAATGGCCTTTGCCCCGAATGAGCTGACATTTTAAAAAGTATAGTTGGGTGCCATGTGGAAACAGGTTTAAGAGATGTGAGAATGGAGCAGGGAGATAAGCCCGGAGGCCTGGTGCACAAAATTCGTGCGGGGGGGGGGGGGGGGGGGGGAGACTGTTGCAATAACTCCAATAAGAAATTAAAAGTCTGGAGGGAGATCGGATCTGGAAGCACATATTTGGAGATCACCGGTAGTAGAGGTAGAGCCTTGGGCATGAATAAGACCCTCCAACTGGCTGTAAAAATAAGAGGACAGAACCAAAGACATAGGCCTTGGGAGCATCCCTGCACAGCAAATTAAGTAATAGTGATAATCATATCTAACATTGCTTGATAGTTGACGTGCTAGCTGTGATGCTCAGTAATTGATGTGGCCACATTTGACCTTTTTGACAATGCTTGTTATCCTCATTTTACAGATAAAACAGAGAGTCACACACCTCGCTATTATCCGAGACAGAATTTGAATTCCAATGATATGGCTCCATGGCCTTTCCCCTTAACCACCAGCTACTTCCCTGGACCGAGAAGAATCTAACAAAAGAAATAGTACAACTTTTAAAAGAGCTGAAGGATGAAGGGGAGTTAGAGAGACAAAGGGCTGAGTGGTGTTCCCGGAAGAGGGTACAACACGTACAGAGGTCTGGAAGCTAAAGAGAGCACACGGCATAACAGAGGAACAAAACCGTAGTCGAGACCAGCCGTGGTTAGGGAAACAGGTGAATGCAGAGAATGGCAGGTGCCATGTCATACGGTTCCATGGAAGGGGTGGTAAGTTAGACTTTATCCTGAGCGCAACAGGGATCCGTTAGAAAGTTCAAAATGGGAATTTAAAAGTCTTGCACGATAAGGCTTTTATTCTTGAGGCTCATTCTGGCTGGAGCGTGGACAGTGTGTTCGGGAATGGAAGAGGAATATTTGAACGCCAGTTAAAATGCCTTGATATAAAAATGCAGGGGCCAAGGCAGATTTCCCTATTAAGGAGGTGGTGGTGGTGGTGATGGAGATCTTGGCTATTAGGAGTTGGAATTGACAGAATTTCCTGGTGTTTTATGTCAATGGTGAGGGAAAATGAGGTCAGGTGACTCTCACGTTTCTGGCTTTACCCTTGAGGTGGACAGTGATGCCTTTTACATCTGGAAAGTTTGTAGGGGGAGAACATGCAACTTGCAGCTTCCATATGGCATTCAGCTGGAGGTGCTCAGAGGGCCACTGGATGCACCGACCCAGAACGCATAAGGGATGTCTGACTATTTACTTCCATATGCATAGCTATCCTTTTTGATCAGGAAACAGTCAAGCATGTTACGTTCCCATCTCTGCTAATTCTATCAGAGACAACCAGTGAAAAGTCGTTAGATGAGGTTCTGTGTGACAGGTTAACTGACGTTAAAAGTCTAAATGCAGCCTCAGGAGGTCACGGCCCATCTAATTGGGCACAGAGAGAGTTTACTGGGGTGTGGAGAGCAAGTTGTGCAAACCATTGTTTCAGCTCCGTCTCCTTCCATTTCTTGTTTTCCCTTTCATTTCCGACGTATCATCTGGTTTAAGAATCTTTTCATAAATGGTGACCTTTTGGAATTTGAAATGATGGTTTTGACTAATTTTCTTTTCAGCCCTGGGGCTGCTGCTTGAAGGTCATGAGCTTGAAGCTCTTGACTTGTCTCTAGCCCTGTTCTCTCAACCAGAATTTGGAAAAGGGCAGTGTTGTTTTCATTCTTAAAATGCCCATCATCTGGATGAAGGATCGTCATTTATAATTGTGTGACTACACACCAAGGCGGCGAATGTACTAAGTGCGGAGTTTCTGTTACTAGCAAGACCCAATCTGTTGTGGAGAATTTGGGAACATTTTGTCCGAGGTCATAATAATACAATAATGCTGTTGTATCACCTAGAATTCATTCAGTTGCAAGTGACAGAAAACCCAATTTTAATTGACTTGAAAGAGAGAGAGAGAGAGAGAGAGAGAGAGAGAAAGAGAGGATGCTATTGGCACATGCACTGGATAGTAAACGTATGGATGGCTCAATGCAGGGGTCAGATCCACAAATACACTCTTTCTGGCACCATTCTTTTCTCTGCTTCCTCTCTGTGGCCGCCATTTCAGAGTAATAGATGAGTGTTGGTTTGTAAACTGGCCCCTATACACAGAGGGCAAAGAGACTGAAGAAAGAGGCAGACCACCCCAGCTTGGTAGGTGGCAGGTTTTTTAAACAAGGGACTTACATGCAAGGCTTGTCTTGGATGTGGCAAGGCAAATAGATCTCTGTCCCTGTCACTGGAATCTTAAACCTTTACCCAGAGGCCTTAACTGAGTTCAGTGAAGTATTCAGTCCAGGTGGTCTCAACGACACCTTACTCAAACAAGCATCATCCATCTGTTACTACATGTCAGGCACGATTCGAAGCAGTGTGTGTGTGTGTGCGGGGGGGGGGGGGGGGTTCATTTGCTCTTTGTAACAACCTTCGAGGTGTCATCACCCTTTAATGATAAGAGAAGGCCCGCAGATGGTAAGTGATGGAATCACAGTACAAATTCAGGCAGCTCTTGCCACAACCTTGCTCTTCACCCTACATTGGGATAAGGTTACCAGATGTCGACTGTCACTCAGCACTCTACTGTTACAGAGGGCTGTCACACATGACTTCGTTTTCCCTCACAACTTTCTGACTGAGACAGGACCTGGGAGCAGTTGCCCCGTTTTCTGTGGAGGAAATTGAGGCTAAGGTAGTGGAGTGATTTGCTCAAGGTCAAATGTGAAGTAGGGAGAGGAAGACTAGGATCCCATTCCCGCCCCCTCTGTGATGTAGCCTAGAGGGCAGTGAATGCTTCGGAAGTTGCACAGGCCTGGAGACTTACCGGGCTCGGGGCGGACTGACCCTGAACGCTTTACCCCTCTGCCCCTCCATGTTAATTCCCTCCTGTGTCTGTCGTAGATGGATAGGAAAATCCCAAGCACTTGCGTGCTATGTTGTGTTAAATGTTTACACTACAAATTAAGTTATTTGTGAATTATGAAATAGTTCATCCACATTGAGTTGAATTATGACCTTTGTCTACACATATAATAGATCTGTATCTGTTTTCTGGACTTTGTATTCTTTCCTTCTCACCTATGATTCTATGTCTGATGTTCTATCGTACTGTTGTTCAAATTAAGATAGTTTTCTGAGACTGAATACTAATATATCTTCTTAGTTCTGAGGCTTTGATTTTCCCAGTGGATTTTCTGACCATTCTGTCAGGTTGCCAGAAAAACTGGAATATTAATAACATTTAATTAATAGCATCATTTGAGCACAATCAACATCTTTAGAACATGGAGTCTTCCTCATTTAAAACATAATATATCTCTAATTTATTAATGTTTTCTTTTGTGTCTTTTACAGAAGTTGCACCATTTTCTTCATTGAAGCGGTGCATAGCTTTTATACTTGCAATTACTAACGTTAATGGATGGGGATTTTTCAGGACATTTTCTAAGTGGTTAGTGCTGTAATTATCTGTAAGCTGCTCGAACTTTCTTATTGATGCCAATTGCACTGTAATTAATTTCATTTGGTTTTACAGGTAAATAATCATGTCACCTGCAAATAATAGATAGAACTGAATTTTTTTCTTTTGTTTGACTGAGGCTTAGAGAATAGGCTTGAATGATGGGGGTGCTTAAAGACCACCCTGCCTAGCTCCTAACTGCAGTTGTAATACTTGCAGACCGTGTTTCTCAGAATGTGGTTGCAGATTTAGGGATAAAGCCCAGAATGTGTGTGAACCTGGTAATCTGCATTTTAGCAAACTCCTGGGGTGACTCCGCCTCCCCCCGAAGTGAACTGCTGCTTCAGCGTCTCACCAACAACATGGTGTTTACTGCTGGTATCAACGGGTTTTCTTTATCCTGCATTTCTATCAATGTCGTTAACTAAGAATTGTCATTGAGTATGGCGGTTTCATTTTTTGGATACCTATTAACATTACAAGCTTTTTCTCCTTTGGTTTGTTAATAGGATAAGTTGTGTAATGCCTGTCATATTAGCAAGCTTTCATTCATCCTTATAATACATCCTTTGGGGGCATATTTTATAATATAATGCTGAAATAGAAATTCTAATATGTAATTTAGGATTTTCCGGATATTTTTCAATGATGTTTGTCTGTACTTTGCCTTTTGTGTGTTTTGTGCAGTTTTGCTGTGAGAGTCCTGGCAGCTTGGTAAGCGGTCTCTGTGCTCTGAAGTGGGTTGCACAGCATGGACCTGCCATGCCCCTGGGGCCTGGGGCCTTTCTTTGGCGACTTCTCTCCTGCTTGTTTGCTTGCATCGGGCCTTTCTCTGGAGGGTTTTGTTTCCTAGAACATCAGTCCCTTCCTAGCGCTGCGTAAAGGCCTGGGTGGCGCTGACCAGTTTTCTCAGCGATGGCGTACAGTTTTCTTTTCGTCTACTTTTTTCTTCCTCTCTATTTTTTCATTGTGTCTCCAACTGCATCGGTAGTTGTTGCTTTGAAAATTATACCATTAAATTATCTTTCAGTCTTCCATTTTTAAGCTTCGCGTTTCCGGCTTTCTGTTTTCTCACTGTGTTTTTTAAAAAGCTGGGGAAGAGCTGCTTGAGAGCAGCTCACCAAATGCCATTCGGAGCAACATGTTTTTGCTCTCGGGGCTTTCTAACCCAGATTTAGAGCTTCCTCTTGCGCAGGTTGGCATGTTTTCCTGTGGAGAGGCCCTTTCTGGCAATCCCGGCTGTCACGAGACCTCCCCGCTAAGTGTCATCTGCGGTGTGACAGACTAGCACGCTGCTTCGCTCCTCACCAAGTCATTGATAAAATCCCTGAAAAGGAAAAGTTCAAGAACATAGCCGAGGGCCTATGTGTTGGACACTGTCCTGGAAATTAATAAACATTTACTCAGTTCTCTGAAGTAGGCCTCATTACTGCCATTGTACAGAGGAGAAAAACGAAGCTTAGCAAGATCAGGATAACTTGGCTAGAGCGAGAAACGAGGGGCTGATGATGATGACAATGACGATGGCAAAGAAGACAGGTCTTGTTTATTGAGCGTTAGCTGTGAGTGAAGCTGTGCTAAGAGTGTGCTTGCACTATCTCATTTAATTCTCACAACGACCCGACAGGCAAGTCCTACTATTGTCCCCTTTTACAGATGAGAAAGTCAAGACCCCCCCAAAGGTTAAGTGACTTGTCAAGGACACTCGATGACCAAGTGTTGGAGCCAGGATTTGAACCCAATCTTTCTGACTCCTTAGAGCAGTGGTTCTCGACCTTCTGGCCCTTTAAATACAGTTCCTCATGTCGTGACCCAACCATAAAATTATTTTCGTTGCTACTTCATAACTGTAATGTTGCTATTGTTATGAATCGTAATGTAAATATCTGATATGCAGGATGGTCTTAGGCGACCCCTGTGAAAGGGTCGTTCAACCACCAAAGGGGTCGCGACCCACAGGTTGAGAACCGCTGCCTTAGAGACACCTCTTCCCCGTGCTTTGGGAGTGAAGACCTTGGTAGCAGTTGTTCAAATTTAAATATTCAGCTTCTTGGACCACTCCCAGCGTACTGGCCTGTAGCTGTCCAGAAGGCCAGGCTTTGGGAAGGAAAAACCAGATTCCGTCCTGCCTGTCTTCATGCCTTCATCTCTGGACTCCGTGGGCAACACTTTCCTGGTGAGATTCTGCGACCTGTCTCGTGGCCACACACACCGTCTGCACTTGGCACAGCCTGCCGTCTCCGGGGAACATCTGTGGCTCACTACTCCTGCGAGCGGCTCTATTTCCCACACATCTCCAGCGCGTTAGGAAGCAAGGCTCCTGTTTGTTGGTGGATGTTTGCAATCTGAGGCTGAAACACTGCAAAATGATGATTGAGCTGATTCACACAGGGGGAGCGTCTGTGACACATAAACACACACTTAATTAGAAGGGATGGAGCTGGCACGTGATCCAGTGGGTGCAGTGACTGTGTCCACTGAGGGCCATCAGGCTGCTGGTGACAGTCGTGGTGGTCTTCCCTGGCCAGGCTGCAGCCCAGATGTCCTCTGGGCCGCGCAGCAGCGATGTGTTGGTCCTAAGGAAACACTCTGTCAGTGCCCCACGGTAGAGAGAAGCTGAAATAAGCAGCATGCACCCCAGCAGACATGGGGGAGCTTCCCTCCCCCTCTGTGGATGTGCCTTAGAACCTCCCCAACATTCCTCCCCAATTTTCCACTTCTGGTCTTTGGCCAAATGCAATCTTTAAAAATACACATTTGGCAAGAATCTGTAAAAAAAAAAAAAAAAAAAATCGCTTCAGATTGCGATGTGATGGTGGGGAAAAGACACATTTTTTTAAACTCTAAAAAAAGCACCTTAGCATTTGTAGGCTTTTATAATTCTGAAGAAGCTGAAATGCTAAAACTTTCAAGTTGGCAGGATTGAAAGTGAAATCTGCAAAGTCGGTTCAATTTGACAAGAGTGGGAGCCTTGCACTTCGGAGGGTTTGATGAGCCCGTGAGCCTGAGCCATCAACACAACTGTGGCCACCCACACCCCTCGTGCCTCCCTGCCTCCACCCGCAGGGCTCACTCAGTCCACAGGCCTGCCCTCTGCCCTCACACACACCGTTTCCTTGGGGCACCAGCACTTCTGCCGGTGCCATGCCCAGCGGTTAAGGTATCAGGCTGTGGAGCTGACCAGGGCTTTGCAGTCCTGATGCCACTACCTAGAACTTAGGGCCTTATTTACGTTACTTGATTCCTCTGTGCCTCAGTTTCCTCATCTTTAAAATGGGAATCCTAGCTACCTAAAAGGGTTGCTATGGGGCTAACTGAGTTATGCCTTTTTTTTTTTTTACATCCTCACCAGAGGATATGTTTTGTTTTTTATTGATTTTTAAAGAGAGGGGAAAGAGAGAGAGAAAAAACATTGATGTGAGACAGAAATAGCAAACATTTGGTGTACAGGACGACACTCCAACCAACTGAGCCATCGGCCAGGACTAAGTCTTGAAAGTGTCTTAGGACAGTACCAAGAACATAGGAAACAGCGGAAACAGTCAGTAACGTGGCTGTTGCTTGTTAGCAGAGAAAGATGTGGGGTCGTCGCTAAGAACTGTGGGAAGTCCAGCCCTGGGGATTGGAGAGACTTAGAATCTAGCAAGTCAGGGGTAGGTTAGAATAAATGTCATCATAGATATAATGAGGACCTACTATGTGTCAGAAGCCCTACTGCAACTCAAAATAAATGTTTAACATATTTGTTGATGCTTACCCACCTAGTTCCAGAAAGAATTTAGTGTGGCTTCTAAGTACCCAAAGTAAGGCAAGATAGGTTGGATTTTTAAATTGAACTAAGTAAGAAGGGAAAAAAATGGAACAGAACAGAGCCAAGAATGAGTCTGAGCATGCATCTTATAATAAATGGCCAGGAGGGTTCCCAGGCTGACGGTTCTCTGGCCGAGGGGTTCCCAGGCCAATGGTTCCCAGATCAAGGGGTTCCCAGGCCGAGAGACGCCTAGGCCAAGGGGTTCCCAGGCCGAGGGGTTCCCAGGTCAATGGTTCCCAGGCCAAGGGGTTCCCAGGCCGAGGGGTTCCCAGGCCAATGGTTCCCAGGCCGAGGGTTCCCAGGCCGAGAGACGCCTAGGCCGAGGGGTTCCCAGGCTGAGGGTTCCCAGGCCGAGGGTTCCCAGGCCGAGGGTTCCCAGGTCGAGGGTTCCCAGGCTGAGGGTTCCCAGGCTGCCTGTAGACCAAGCTTCCTCGCCGCCCCTGGCTGCTGGCTCACTTGCAGGAAAGGCCCAGGCTGAGACCTGCAGTCGGCGTTCCCTGCTCACCGCAGCACAAAGGACTCCATCTCCCCGAGCCCGAGCTTCTCCGCCTTCAGGGGGATAGTAGTGGTGGCCACGGGGCTATTTTGAAGGCAGGATGAAGTAATACATGTAAAGTCTTCATCACAGCACCAGCCACTCAGAGTGCTCAATAGGTAGCAGTTCCAATAATAGAAACTTGAGGATGTGCAGCTGTGCACCGCTGTCCTGGGTGCCAGGGGCAGATAGGAGCGTCTCCTTCCCTACCGGCGCCGTTTCACATGACATGGTGCCCCGGGCAGGGCTGACGGCGGGTATCCAGGCACAGCACCCTGCGCAGGGGGGAAAGACAAAGGGCCTCACATTCAGATCCTCCTCAGAACAAAGTGCTGGAGAAAGCCAGGCGCGGGGGGCTGCGTTGTTATACGGCTCCATGGTGTGGAGCCTGGCATAGGGAGCCCACCTGTTCTGGCTCAGGGCCTGCTTCCGCCACTTACTGGCTGTGTGACCCGGAACAAGCGACTTAACCTCTCTGTGCCTCAGTTTCCTCGTCTGTTAAACAAAAGAAGAGGCAATGACAGTGCCAACCTCGCATGGCTGGACGAGGATCATGTGACTAGGATATGGAAGATGTGCTGAACACGGGCTCCAACCTAAGTGTTAGCTACGTTACATGGAGCGAATGGAGGCGAGAAGCAGGCAGCAGGTGGTGGAGGGAGGTTCCAGAGGATGTACTTTGAAGGGAGGCAGATTGGAGATTCAGGATGAGCCAGGGGGGAGAGGCTCAGGCACACGAGGGGCGGTCATTTGGGGGTAACGGATGTGGGAGCTGGGAGCGACAGACAGAAGGGCTCCCGGACACAGGTGGGGCAGAGACCTGGTGCAGAGGCGGAAGGCATTCAGGATGAGCAAGGTGGCAGCTAAGCTTAGCGCCGAAGGGAGGGATTTGAATATGCATGAACTGTCCTCCCATCTGTTCCTTGCGGGGAGTCACAAATGGGGAACAGAGTCCAGGAACCACCTGAGTGCAGCCTGTGCCTGATCCCCGGGGTCAGGCCACTGCTCCCCAAGTCCCCTTTCGGGGCCTGGAGAGGGGCCTTCCTCTCCGTGTTAAATGGGACTTCGTGTCAGGACCCCAGGAGCTGAGGGACAGGGAGGGAGCTGGTTCCTTTATGACAGAAACAGGCCTGATCCCAGGTCGGAGCTTGTCGCAGCCAGAAACGGGAGGTCCTGCCTGAGATCCCGGCACCATCGGGAGCCCGCACTCCTCTTGCCCGCCCGCACCCTGCACCCCCGCCCCAGCCGCTCTCCTCTCCCCTGCTTCCTCTCTACCCCTCTTCTCTGGCTCCCTCTTTTTCTCTCTCCCACAAATCTATATTCAGTTTCTGTCTCCCAAAAAGAAAAAGTGAGTAGGAGGACAAATTGTTTAAAAGCAAAGCAGCTATTTTAACAAAATGCTTTTTCCTTTGAGTCAGTCCTAAGAAATTTGGGTACCACCAGAATGAACCCAACAAAAACCCTGAAAGATAAAATGGCCGAGAGGAAAGAGCCTGAACTCCCCAGTGTGAGGAGCAGGGGACGGATGGACAGACGGACGAGGACGCGTGAAGGCCGGGGTGTTGGGAGGAAGCGAGCCAAGGGGGATTGGCCTGGGAGCCAGCAGGGAGAGGAAAGGTATTCAACCACTTGGATGTCAAGTCCCTTCCCTGGCGGACCTCGGGCTCCTGGCAATGTTTGGATGATCGCTGTGCAGACCTGGCCTTTCGCATCGTGGCTTCTCTGGACGTGGGCCCCCTCCCAAGTCTAAGTCCTTGCCTCTTAGATTTCAAGGCCCTGGGTCTGTCAAGCAATTCCTGGTGTCTCTGTTGGAAACACCAGAATCTTAGCTCTAGTCTCAGCTCTGCCCCTTGCTCATTCACCCTGTGCCCGCCCCCCCATTTCCTTCTGTAAACATGAAAGAATTGGACTAGATGCCCCCCAGCTCCTCCAGCTCTGAGCCTCCGCCTCTGGCTCTCTAACCGTCCGCCACCTGGCAGCCAGCTGGGAGCATGGACTTGGAGCTGCACGGCCAGCCTTCGGATCTTGCCTCTGCACCCAAAGCTGCGAATCCTTGAACAAGTTGCTTTGAACTCTCAGGGTCCTCGGTCTCCTCCTCTGGAGAGTGAATAACAATGGGGTTCTTTACACCCTTTCCCCCCACCCTACTCGAGAAGCAAATCAGAAAATACCTGAGCGAGAAGAGAACCTGCCCTAATTTCATCATAAAAGTAAAAGGCACATCCCTGAGCATTTCAGCAGTTCTGCTGTTCTTGGTGATAAGATTATCGTGATGCCTGGACAGGCAGCAGGTGTCTGAGAGCCTGCTGACAGGGAGCTCGGGGGAGGGGCCCTCCCTCCTCCGCCTGCCTCTGGTTCCGGAACCCATCCAGGGACATCCCGGGTGGAACACGAACAAGCAAAACCCCTCAACCAGGAGCTTTCCACTCTTCTGATTGCCAGCCTCTTCCTCGGCTGCAGAAATGCGTTTTCCAAGAAAACTGCTCCTGCCTTATCTCCCTTCTGAGCAAATCTGCTGCCTCTAAAGAGCTGTATTCTTCCCACAAACCTAGACTAGGCATCGGATGGCAGGTGCAGGAGCGAGACAGTGAATCGAGGTAGTAAAACCCTCCCTTTAGCTCATCTGCACTCTTAGCTTACAGGGGGCGTCGGAAGAAGACACAGAACGTCCCCCCTCCAGGCGGCTGGGCCAGGATCCCCTGGGCTTGGGGGTGAGAAAGCCTCTGAACAGCCGGCAAGGCCACCTGTGCCGAAGCTGCGGGTTCCCAGACTGTCCGTGAAAGCTGCCCGCAGGCCGGGCGCAGCGTCCGCTGTGCGGCGGGAGGCCGGGTTCCAGGGCACTGGAGGAGATAATTGCTTCCGTAGCCAGAGGACGCTCGGCTCGGAGGCCAAGTGGGCAAACGGTGGCGACAAAGCCATGTTGTCTTTAGCTCCTGGCGAAACAACAAATGAAAGACATTGAGGAAGCAGCGTCCTAGAGTAGCAGGAACAAGAGGTCTGAGACCTGGAGGTTGCCAGGAACGAGTCCTCTGCCAGTTTATCTTGCCCTGCATACTTCATAGGGCTTTCATGAGAATTAAATGAGATACCAGGTATAAGAGATTGTGAGAAATACATAGCACTTCTTCATTTACGCATGCGCCATGCATCTACTCAAATGACCGTTGCTGGGTGCCCTAGAGGCCGGCACTGGGGACAGAGCGGTGCCGGATGGCTGGCTGCCCTCACCTGCCCCGGAGGGGGGGGGGGCAGGGGTGTCCTTGCAGGGTGCGCCCAGGAGCGCGTCCTCGGGAGTGCCGAGGCCGAGCCTGGGATCCCCACCTGCCAGTTTAGCTGGAAGTCTGGTTCTTTCCCCTGGTGTCTCCCTGGGTTGCCCCTGGGTCTGACAGGTCAGTCCGCTTTCTCCAGTCTTGCAGCCTGAACTGGAGTCCAGTGGTGCTCCCTGGAGGCAGCGGTGTGTCACAACAGCCCCGAGATGCCAGCTTCAGAGCAGCCTCCACGCTGCTAAGCCGCCCGCTTGCCTCCCGAAGGGAAGGCCCACCTAGTAGATCTCTGCCCCTCCCCCCGGCACTGATCTTGGCTAGAGCTCAGGCTCCCGAGACCCTGCAATAGCTACCCGGGGGCTGTGGTCCTGTGTGGTCCTTTAGGGTGTGAGTGACAGAACAGCTGGCAGTCATCGCGGGCTTTAGTGATTTGTGGACTGGGTGTTGTTCTGAGCATGTTCATACTGTACCTCATTAGATTCTGACAGTGACTCAGAGGGAAGTGTTGGCAATGTCCCCATTTACAGGGGAGGAAACTGGAGAGGTTCAGTAACCCTCTGGCCACAGCGAAAGGGACTGAGCCAGGACGGGAACTGGAACCGGAACCGCGCGTAACATCACCATGTGCCCGGGGAGGAGGTGAGGGGAGGGGTCTGCTTGCTCAGCCTGCCCGGGGATGCCGCGGTCAGATGTTCCCAGAGGCCGCCAGTCCCTGCTGTCTTTCTCTCTCAGGACCTCACTCTGTCCTGTCTCCGTCCGCTCGGGGGTGACTGCCACCAGGAGCCGGGGCGCATGGCCGTGCACCACTGGCTGGGCTGTTTGACCGACAGAGACCCGCGACCGTCCTGTTGGTCCCCTCCCGGAAGTCTGTGCTCTGCGCTTGCAGCCCTCCCACAACTGTCACTGCTTCCTGCAGAGAACAAAACTAAGCCTCTTCCTCACCAGGCGCCCAGCTGTGCACAAGAAATTAATCAGTACTTCTGAGAGAGGAGCACAGAGGAGCAGCGTGGACGCCACCCCATTATCTGTGGGACACTCCCCAGTCACTCTGGGTCGCAGGTGGGGCTGGAGGGGCTCCCGCAGGCTCTGCTCTCCCTTCCTGAGCACAGGGAGCCAGCATTTCCCTCCTCGTTCCTCGCTGTGCATGGCGCCCGCTGCTGTGTGTGAACCGCCACTGGCCTGCCACTCCGAAACCAGGAGCCAACGAACGCCTCCAGGGCAGCCGGGGCTGCTCGGTGCCCAGGGGGTCACCGAGGTCCCAAGGAGGCGAGGCCTGGGCCAGACAAGACTTCGCTGTTTGTCCAGTCCGCCGGTCCTCTTGGGTCTGCAAATGGCCCTCCCCTGCAGCTGCTCCTCAAACAAGGAAAGGACCCGAGAGCACAGCCGGCCCTATGTGCTCAGTCCGGCCGCACAGACGGCCTGGCCGGCTGACTCCTGGCCCCGCCTGCAGCCCCGCTGGAACCGAGGCCGAGGCCACAGCGTGTTCCGAAGCTGCTCAGCAGGTTGCAAAAGGGCAGCCCGGGGAGGACCGCGTGCCATGGGGAGCAAGGCCTCCGGCGACCAGAACACAAATCCTCTCAAGCCGGACCTGTGACCATGAGAGGACGGAGCAAGTGGAGCAGGTGCGCGTCTGTCTGTCCATCGCTCGCTCAAGCCCACCGCGTGCGGAGGTCCCCCCCAGCCCCGTGGCTGCCCAGACTGGCAGCAGCACTCCAGAGCCCTTGGCCGCTGAGGCCTCTGAGGGTCCCAGGGAAGAAGGCCTGGGCGGGGGACAGGGTGGCTGGGTGGAGAGCTCTGCAAGGCGCTAGGGCCTCACGTGCTCAGCGGCAAACCCCTGTGCTGGGAAGCGTCGCCTGTGTCTCTCTGGCAGCCCGGAGAAAGGGAAAGCCCAAAGCCCCGTCACTGTGGCCGAGTGGGGGTCCACGGCCGGGCCCAGAGGCCTGGGTTTCTTTTCTTTAACAACAACAACAAATATACACAATTGCTTTTCTTTCTTTCTTTTTTCCAAAACCTGCTCATTTAATAGACACTCTTCATGACACCTCTCAGAAGTAAAGCGAGTCTGGTGTAAAGAAGTTCATTCTGGTGACTGAGGACGTGCATGGTTGAGAAGGCCGTTTCTCGGACTATCCCCACCCCGAGTAGATTTCCCTAAACATCAGTGAGACGACCAGGGAGAACGCATCCCTTTCCAAGTGGGGCTGTGTGACTCCGCCCAGGAGGTACTTTTCCCGCTGCTCCCCAGCAGCCTGTCCGCCAGCCGCTCCCCCTGTGAGGGGCCGCGTGGGCGCGCACTTCGGCACCTGCCAGGTGTCTGAGTCCCAGGGCCGGGAGCATGCCGTGCACGTCCACTGCGGTGAGGCGCTGCAGTCAGTGGCCACGGTCAGGGTCTAGCCTTTGATAACTTTTCTTTTTTCACTATAGAAGCAATGCATTATTCACTACAGAAAACTTAGAAAATAAAAAATAGTTTGAAAGTAACAAGTAATAATTACCCTCATGTCCCCTTAGCCCATAACTGCATTGTCACTTTATGTAGTTGTGTCTTTTTACCCCAAATGTACTTTTTCATCTACCAAAGCATTGTGACTGTCTTTTCTACACCAGCAAATGCTTCATCGCATCACTTAATGACCAGATAGCATTTCACTGTTACACTTCCCCATAACTTACTTAGTTAATCCCCTCTTACTGAGGATTTCATTTGCTTTCAATGAAAAACAATAGGCACACACAAGTCATTGTAAATAAATTCTTGCACAGATTCATCATAATTTTCTGATGATGGAATTTCTGGAACTGAAATTCCTGAGTAAAAGGACGAGCATACTTTTAAATAAACGTTTAGCATGGAATAGTTTTGGATCTGTATCAAGGCTGTGGCGATGCACCAGGGCCCTGCATCCCCGTCCGGTCTCCCCGGAGTCTGACATTAGTATCCTGCATTTGTTCCAACTAACAAACCAATATTGATACCTGATTATTGACTGAATTCTGTAATTTGATTTCCTTAGTCTTTGCCTGTTCCTCTTCCTGTTCCAGGATCCCATGTTGTGTTTAGACTCCTCTAGACTATGACAGTCTCTCACTTTCCTTGTCTTTGGTGACCTTGACAGTTTTGAGAAAGACTGACCATGTGGACTGTAGAATGCCCCTCGATTTTGTCCGATACTCTTCTCATGATTACATCCGGGGTTGCAGGGTTTTGAGAGGACCACAGACGTGCCATTCTCATCACATCACATCAAGGGCACATGCTAGCCACGTGACATCGCTGCCGATGGCGACTGGACCACCTGGCGGAGGTCGAGTTTCTCAGGTTTCTCCGCGGTAGTTCCTCCACCCGCCTCCCCTACTGCTCTGTTTGGAAGGAGGCGGCTCTGCACAGCCCACACCTAAGGCGTCCCATGTTGTGTTTAGACTCCTCTAGACTATGACAGTCTCTCACTTTCCTTGTCTTTGGTGACCTTGACAGTTTTGAGAAAGACTGACCATGTGGACTGTAGAATGCCCCTCGATTTTGTCCGATACTCTTCTCATGATTACATCCGGGGTTGCGGGGTTTTGAGAAGACCACAGACGTGCCATTCTCATCACATCACATCAAGGGCACATGCTAGCTACGTGACATCGCTGCCGATGGTGACAGACCACCTGGCAGAGGTCGCGTTCCTCAGGTTTCTCCGCGGTAGTTCCTCCACCCCCTCCCCTACTGCTCTGTTTGGAAGGAGGCGGCTCTGCACAGCCCACACCTAAGGCGGGAGTTATGCTTCCCTCCCGGAGGAGGTAGTATCTGCACAAACCATGTGGAAGTCTTCTGTGTGGGAGGCCAATCTACTCTCCACCATTTACCTGTTTATTCATGTATTTATATCAGTATGGGCTCATAGATATCAATTTTATACTTGGATTGGGACCCACTGCTCGTGTAGTTCCAGATTTGGCCACTAGGGGCTCTGTCAGCAGGCTCCTGCTCACTTTGACTCGCCCACCTGCGTTTGTGTCTTGAACACTTATTTCCTGACCTACAAAATGCTCGGGGCTCATCGCCTACATCCCTTGCCCAGCTCGGGAAGAAGTGTTTCTCCAAGTGTCCCTGTTCCTTTTCCTGGAGAGTGGGAGCAGAAACCAAGGCCTGGTGCCGGTTATGCCCGCTGCTACCAGGTGCCGTTGCTTCTTGGCCCTCTGCGCAGGCAACGCTTGGGAATGGATGCATGTCTCCTAACTCATCTGCATAGACAGGTCTATACTTATTTCTAATTAGTTATTTGTATTTACATTAAGGTAACCATGAGTTCATACTTGTCTCCAAGTCTAACCCACTTCCACCCGGCTCATTCTGGCCTCCCCCCCACCCCCACTCCCTTGAAGACAGCGTGT
>NW_005355753.1:1845384-1848587 GCF_000412655.1 Myotis brandtii | reverse complement strand
GAGGGCAGCACAGGAGGGGAGAAGTGTGCCGATCAGGTCTCACTGAAGTTGGCTGCAGGCACACAGGGTAGAAGGACACTTCCTAGGATAACATTTCCCAGGCTTTCCGGGCCCTCGCAGTCCTTTTTGCTTGAGGAGATCAATATCCGTAAGTACTGCGTGCACAATGCAGCCACTCGGAGGACCAGGGACCGCTCGCATCAGGGCGGGCTCCGCGTGGAAAGCTGTGCTCATTTCTACATGTATTTCTCGCTTTGTAGAGGCCTCTTTTGAGCTCTAAGATCTTTTGATCTCAGTGGCTTCCAGAGTCCTTTTAAGTCTCAGATAAGAGCTTTTTGTGTTTGTTTGTTTCCAACGTGTGGATCTAAGACCTCATGGGACAAACAATGGGCTCTTGAATCTGTAGGAAGGACAAGGGTCACAAGCACAGGTGCCTACAGAGCCGGGTGGGTTATACACAGGGGGGCGGGGGCTGGCAAACTGGAAATCACATGGTCTGTTACAGCAAGGTGGGCCCTTGTTGGCAGGTCTTCTGATATGTTGGAAGAAGCCAGAAATCTGGATTTCTGTGCGAACCCTGCAGTTTTTAAACCTTGGCTGTGGTTGTCAATCTTCCCAAACCGCTGTAAGAATATGTCCTCTGGCAGAATATGAGCTTGGGAATTCCAGTTTGGGACCTCCGTGTTTGTACTGTCTCGTCGATAGAAAAAGCATAACAATTCCGTTATCCATGACCATCGTCTATATTGAAAAGGGGTCCCACATACTAAAAAGTTTGCATAACATTGGGTCATTTTGTCTTGCAAAACACGTTCACTTGTATTTCTTCCCTGGCCAACGAGATTCCAGAGAAGCCGGATTCTGGGAGGTACAGGGATGCTCTGGGACATAGCACAGCCTTTGAGGCAGAGCATCCGGCAGGGCACCTCTCTGGCAGTGCGGGGAGGGGGGCGGTGTCCCCACCCAGCAGGGGCACAGGGGTGTGACTCCCCCCCCCCCCACCGCAGGTCTGCATGCTCCTCCGCTCAGGGCTCTTTTTCTCAGGGCTGCAGGGGTGGGTTTGAAGGCTTCACCCCAGGCAGGGCAGGGGCTGGGGAACTCTTTTCCATCCAGCAGGATCGAGTCTCCATATGGAAACCAGACCTCATGGCCTCGGCGTGCAGCCCTGTGCCTCCCCGACGCGGGCATGACGAGTGGCGACCCCACTAACGATCATTTTCATACAATTCAAAACGACTGTACATTCTTCTCGACTTCCCTAGATCTGCGCCTGCTCTCTGCTCTCCGACGCCCTGTGGTAGATCTGGGTTAGAAGGTCATTCCTGGGGCGTTACCCCTCGAGGGATGGTTCTGAGTATCTAGTGAGATGGCACAGAGAGGATTCCAGATGTGTCCAATCTCTCGCTGGTGTCCCCATGCTCGGGGTCCCCAGGGCCTCAGGCAACAAAGAAAGCAAGAGGTCACTCAGCTCCCCTTTCTGTTCCTCACCACACATCTGCTCTGCCCCTTCGGGCCGCTTTCTGCATGGTGGCCCGCCCGAGGAATCTTGAAAACCCCTGTAAGGTCAAAGGTTGCGCTGTCCTGGGGCTTAATGTTCTGCAAGGGCCTCAGGACTCCTTCACACTCAGCCTCCTTCCTAGGGCGGCGGTGGAGCCCAGCCTCCTCCGGGAGCTCTGCACGTCTACGGCCGTCTGTCCCCCGCGGCACAGGGACGTTTAAGGAGCCCTGGGTCACCTGCTGAGTTCAGACACCAGGCCCGGTTCTGCCGGTGCATTCCAGGCACCGGTGTTTCCTTTAAAAGCTCCCCCGGTGGGTGTAGGTGCCGCTGGGGTGAGAACCCCCTGGGCCTGCTTTGCCCCTTGCTGCCCCTCCGGCTTTGTGTCCACCCCTCTCCTCTACGCCAGCCGCTGGCCTGGCTCTCATTCTGTGGCTCTTCCTTGGCCCCTGCTGCTGGGAAAGCTCCCCTCAGCATGCGGGCTCCCCTTCCAGGCAGCCTTTCGGGGAGCCTCCCTGCCTGCCCCCCGGGCAGCCTGCCCTGTGTGAGCGTTCTTGGGGTTGGTTGGCATCCCTGCCCGCTGCCCGGGCGTGGCTGTGAGTGGCTGCTTTCCTTCAGCATCTCCGCAGGAAGACAGGGAGCTGGTGCTTTTAGTTACCTCCGGGCTGGCTTCATGGCAGACTATGTGTGCGCTGCGGGCAAGAGGAGGTGTGGGGAGAGAGGGAGGCCTTTTAACAATGCGATTGGGTCGGTCACACCAAGGCTGTGGTCAGCCCTGCTGTGTTGTGTGTCCTTATGCATGTTCTCAGGAGTTTTTTTAATTACACGTGGGAAAGGGTGCCATCATCTTTTTAATATTAGAGCTTTTACATTTTTCTTTTTAAGAATTGAAGTGTGGCATGCTTACAGAGAAATGCAGCTAAGCATACAGTTCAATGGACTTGCACACACTCCACGCTGTCCCAGCGACGCTGTCCCAGCGACTCTGACAGCGACCTCAATGACACTCCCGCCCTACGCCGGCCCTGCCCCTGCCTCTGCCCGACAGGGCCCTCACCCGACCCCTTTAGAGATGGGGAAGTGAGACTCCGGAGTGGCAGAGCCGCAGGCACCCCAGTCTGTGTGACCTGGGCGGCAGATGCTGGGGTGCATAGCAAGCTCTCCCCTCAGCTCCCCTCCTCCCAGCGACAGCCTGTGCCCTGCCCAGCTCCTCACTGGGAAGCTCCTCGGAACAGGAACGTCGCTGAGCTCCCCCACCTCCCTGGAGGCATCCGTGTCCAGGGGCTGGTCAGGAGGGGTCTTTCAGAACACAGTGCCACCCAGCTCCCAGCCACAGGGCAACCACAGCCTGTCCCGTGTCCCTATCCGCCCGGCTTCCTCCTCCGGCCACACGCAGGCACCTGAGGACCCTCCCAGGGACCTCTTATGCCGTCTCTGGAGTCTGCGGCCTGGGCAACGGGCTGAGACCACCCGAGTCCCACCTGAGCTCCCGGGACTCACGGTAAGCGTGCCCTCGGTCGGGTCCGCACGCAAAGATGGGACACAGGGCCCTGGCCCCTCCGCCTCTCCCTGCACCTCTCGGAAGATCAGGAGGTCCCCACATGTGACAAAAGGCTTGTGGGGGACCTGTGGCTGGGGAGACACCTTCCTGCTGTGTGGGGGCGGGCTCCCACTCCCGGAAGACTTCATTGCAGTCTCTGCATCCAGA
>NW_005355753.1:1842353-1845321 GCF_000412655.1 Myotis brandtii | reverse complement strand
AGCGCAGGGGTGGGGGGGACCCCTGCAGCAGCCTGGGCCTGGATGGAAGACCTCCCTTTGTTGGTCCAGGGGTGCATGCGAGACCCATGTTCTTGCTCTGCATCTGTGGGCAATGGGCTTGTGCTGCCTCCTCTCCTCTTCCCTGAACTCTCCACGTGGGGCCCCACTTATTTGCATCTCAAACTCCTGGGCAGAGGACATGACCTTTGACCTGCAGACACCCAGGAAACATTGCTTGAATGAACAAATGAGCCAGGGACCCGGGAGGAAGGCCAGTCAAGGTGGAATGACCACACGTGGGGGGTTAGATGGTGAGTGACCTCCAGCGCACTTGCCGTACCATTGATGGAGCAGTCCCTGCCCTGGGGGTATAGACCCACTCCCACTGCTTCAGGCCTGGGTGGGACGGTGCCCGCAGGGCCAGGGCAGGGCCAGCATGCCCACTGCCCTCTCTGCACTTGAGGTCTTCCCGGCCCACACAGCTGCGCTGGTTGTTCAGGTTCGTCCATCATCTCTACACGCCGTCCTCAGACCTGGGCTGAGTCTGCAGTCCTGCATCCTCTGGTCCAGGCCTGAGCCCACTGTAAGCCCTTAACTGATTAACATCTTCAGTGGCAGAAGCGAACCTTTCTTAAGCATTTACTAAGTGCCACTGGATTAGCTACATTTTCTCACATCAGCTCGATGAGTTGTTAATCTTGTTTTGCAGATGTGCCACTAAGGCACAGAGACGTCAAGCGACCTGCTGAGGTCACGTAGCGAATAAAGCAGTGGAATCAGATTCTGAGTGCAAGTGTGTAACCATCACTTTATATGTCTCCAACGTGCACAAAGTTAAGGCATTTGAACAAAGAAGAAAGGACTAAAACGTAGTTAGGGTAGAAAGAGAAGGCCGTGCACAAATGCTACCAGCGCCAGGTCCCCTGCCGTACTTGAGGTCTTTTCCCCCAACAGCAGCACATGCGATGGGGAGGGGCAGGGGGGTGAAGTACCTGCCCAAGGCCATCACAGCAAGCGGCAGAGCCGGTGTTCTAACCAGGCCTCCTGACACCTGTTAGAGCAACTTGGCTCTTCGTAGAAACTTTGGGCCGTGAAATGTTTTCAGCGTGAGAACCACCAGATAAGCTTCAGGCGTGGGCTCTGACCCCTGATGGGCCAGCACAGTGCTTGTCTGTCTTGGTTTTGCACACGTTTCCTCACACAATGCCCGTTGAGTGAGCAGATGAGTTACAGTTCACATTCTTTCATGAAGGGGTGCCTGGGGGGGTGGGGGCGGGGTGGTCAAAACAGTGCAAGAACGTGCTGCATAACATGATTTCTCCGAGAAGCAGAGAGAACGATCTTCAAGAGTGAGTCAGACCATGGCGTGGCAGGGAGGGCCTCCCTGAAGAGGTGACATCTGAGCTGAGACCTGAGTAGGAAGATGAGGCCAGCCTTGTGAGACTATGGAGGAGATACATTCCGGGCGGAGGGAACCACGTGTGCTAAGGCCCTGGGGCAGTGAAGAGCTCAGTATGCTCATCCAGGCACAGGATTCTCCTCAGCCTGGGACCCAGTAAGACTGCTCAGTCCTGTGCCCATGAAGCTGGCCCCGTCAAGGAGGTGTGGAGCCCCTGGTCCTCGGGGCAGCCCAGGGGAGGGGCAGGCCTCAGACCTGTTGCCCAAGTGGCACTGACCTTTGCGCCAGTGCACCATGATGTTTAAAAGGTAGAAAGGTGCCCAGCTGGTGTGGCTCAGCGGTTGAGCATCAACCTATGAACCAGGAGGTCATGGTCCGATTCCTGGTCAGGACACATGCATGCCCGGGTTGTGGGCTTGATCCCCAGTAGGGGGCGTGCAGGAAGCAGCTAATCAATGATTCTCATCATTGATGTTTCTATCTCCCTCTCCCTCCCTTCCTCTCTGAAATCAATAAAATAAATTAAAAAAATAAAAATAAAAGGTAGAAAGCCTCGTCCTCGTGGATGAACCTAGAACACAGGCTCTTTCTCAGTCTGAGCCAAAGCCCAGCTTCTTCCCCAGAATTTATTAGCCATTGCAACATTCTGCGTGTGTGGGCCGCCACGGCCCTCGCAGTATAGATATTATGTCCCTGAGTTCCCACCACCCCCAGCAGCCATGTGGCAGCTTCATTCTGAGACCTGGAAAGTTCCTCAAGGACTCTCACTGCCTCCTCCTCCTCCTCCTCTTCCTCCTCCTCCTCCTGCATCTCCTGCTCCTCCGCACCCCACCCACCCTCCCTCATTTGCATGCCATCCGGGCCCCTCCTGCAGTCAGGAAATCCAGGTAGGTGGTGGGGAGTAGAAATCAGGAGCCATGGGCTCTGAGCCGTGGGATGGAGAAGCCGAGGCTGGGAGCCCTCAGCCCCACAAGGGAGCTGAGGATTCTCCTGGGCTCCCGCGCACGTGGCCTTGCCTTCCCGAAGGCCGAAGGTCGGAGGTGACGGCTCAGGCAGGGAGCTCCCAGCCTTCCCAGCTCGCGCTGGCACTTTCCTAACCCAGCACCCCACCTCTCCTCAACCTCGGGAGAACTATTTTTGGAATCTATTAGTTCAACAAGTGCACGGAGTGCTTCCCCAGGGCCGGGCCACAGGGACATGCTGCCGACTTGCTTTGTACCTTTGGCCCAGGTTTACCGCCTCCATCTCACTTTCCGGGAGGAAGGTCTTCTCCACACCCCAGGAAGGGCCTGGGACTTCCCAGTGCACCTCCTCAGCTGCAGAGCAGCCTGTCCTTCACTTCTTCCTTCTCTGCGCGCCACCCTCCCCATCTCCGGCATCACTTAATTGGTCACCTTACTGAGCGTGTCTACTCACAGGCATCCTCTTGTCTGGCACTACAGC
Organism: Myotis brandtii; assembly: GCF_000412655.1. NCBI lineage: Eukaryota > Metazoa > Chordata > Mammalia > Chiroptera > Vespertilionidae > Myotis > Myotis brandtii. The sequence continues at coordinate 1,842,479 of NW_005355753.1, read as the reverse complement.
ACGCCTGAGGGGTTGTGCTATTATCATCCCTATTTTACCAAGCAGGAAAGGAGGTTCAGAGAGTGTAAGGAACTGGCCCGAGGCCACACAGCCTGGGAGCCAGGCTGGCTAAAACCTTGGGGTCAG
>NW_005355753.1:1823656-1842249 GCF_000412655.1 Myotis brandtii | reverse complement strand
GGGGGAGGTGGGGGGGCGGATCTCAGGAACTCTTTGGGCCTCATCCATCCTGCAGGGCATCAATAGCAGGCACCGCCTTCCTTTCCAATCCCTGGCAAGAGCCCTCCCCTTCGGTCTGGGCTATGCCAGGCCCTAAAGCATACCTCATGCTTCCCCCACCAGTGCCCAGGCCGAGGCCCAGGCCCAGTCCCAGCCCCTCCCTCCAGCCCCAGGCAATGCCCAGCACTCTGGGAGCCCTCTGCACGCTAAGCACCCACTGCCGCTCTGAATGGGCCCGGCTCTGTGAGTGCGTGCTCTCTCCCAATGACACAGAGCTCCTCTGTGAGTGTGTGCTCTCTCCCAGTGACACAGAGCTCCTCTGTGAGTGTGTGCTCTCTCCCAATGACACAGAGCTCTTCGAGTGTGTGCTCTCTCCCAATGACACAGAGCTCTTCTGTGAGTGTGTGCTCTCTCCCAATGACACAGAGCTCCTCTGTGAGTGTGTGCTCTCTCCCAATGACACAGAGCTCCCGCGGGAAGGTCCTGGCCTGCTTCCTGGCCTCCCACAGAGCCAGCGTGGCCGCGGCCGGCAGCCTGGCCCTCCGGGGGCAACAACTGATGGGTCCATCTGTGGCTTCATTCTGCTCTGGACGCCTGCCCAGACGGCCTCCCAGCAGCCCAGCTGAGAGCCCCGAGACTTCACCCACGCTTAGGAGCCGCGGCCTGATCCAGGCGGCGTGCGTTCAGTCCTGGGAGTGCGTGCTGGCTCTGCCCAGCTGTGGGTGTTCTCCATGTCCCCATGTGGTGGCCCCCCAAGAGTGAGAACCAACAGACCTGGTTCCAGTTTCAGCTCAGCTGTGGGGCTGGGTCACCCTGAAATCACTCCCTCCACTTCCCTGGTCTGATGTGTCCTCACCAATGAGATAAGGATGAACATGCACATGTAACACGCATGGAATAACATAATGGAAGTGCCTCCTACCGTGCTGAGGGTGTAGACAGCATGGTGAGTAGGGCCAGCTTTCCAGACTGGAACTAGGGAGGGAGGGAGGGAGGGAGGGAGGAAGGGAAGGAAGGAGGGAGGGGCCAAATGACTGAGTGTGAACCAAGAGGTCCCACAAGTGACCCACCCACCTGCCTGGCAACCAGCATCAGCACCATTGACCGTGTTGCCTATGTCCCAGGGACGTGCCAGGTGCTTTATTTCTGATCTCATTTATTGGCCCTTCCAGCTTTCCGGGGGAGGAAACTGAAGCTTAGAGACGTTGAGAAACTTGAACAAGGCTGCACAGGCAACAAGGGGCAGAGGCAGGTTTGACTTGGGTCGGGCTGATTCCTGGGCCTGAGCTCTGGCCAGCGGGGTATCCCACCGGGCTGGCTCCCTCCCTGAGACGCATGACCACGCCCGTGCATCCCAGAGGAATCAGAGGAGGGGAGGCGGGGTTTGCTCCGCAGCCTGGCAGGGCCACCGGCAGGATGTGGAGGAGCCCAGCTCACAAGGAGCAGGTAGGCCTGGGCCAGGACTGGGCTCTCTTCCTGCCCACTCAGGCTGCGGGTGGCTCTGCCACAGGGAGGTTTGGAGAGGCCGCAGCCTGGCTGGGCATCAGCAGTGTTTGCACATTTGGAAGCCGGGGGACTGCACAGCCCAGCACCCTGGGTGGGGGCGGCTAGAAAGTAGAGCTTCCCTCAGGGAGCACTGTGAGTGGGACCGGGTGGGCCCTGGGCCAGCAGCATCAGCGTCTCCTGGGAGCAGGTTGGAATGCAGATCCTCGGCCCCACCCCACACCTGCTGACCCAGGATCCCTGGGGAATCTGTCCTTTAATGAAAGACCCCTCTCCCCGGGGACTCTGCAGCCCCTGAAGCTGGAGAGGCACTGCCCAGGAGGAGGGCTCACGGGCCTCGGGACTCCAGCCTCCGCCCGGATGTATGTCCCCTTCTTGTCCTCAGGTGGCTGGCTCTTGTTCAGCACCAGCCTCAGCTCAGACACCAGCTGCCTGCCTGGAGCCAGGTCCTCAGAGAGCGGCTCCCAGGCCCCCCCTGGCTAGTACACAGTGGCTCTTCAGGCAAACTGTACAGCAGGCAGGCTCAGGGGCTCACCCCGCAGGAGGAAATCTGTACAGGTGGGAACGGGCGGCTTTGGGCAAATTCTGGCTGCTCCTATCACACCAAGGGCGCTGTTAATGGTGCCCACTGAGGCACGCAAAACCAGCGCTGCCCACCCCAGAGAAAAGGGGGCTCCCTAGCCCCTTCCTTCTACCAGGGGCTCCCCACAGCCCCCAGCAGCAGCCTCCATGCTCCCAGCTTCTGGTCACTCCTGCCCTGGCTGGTGCCGGCTGTCCCGTGTGGCATTGACAACTTCTCAGCACATGGCAAGAAAGCTATTTGCTTTCCGATGCACAGTATCTAGCTGGGGTTTAACACATCATTTTGTTTTCATTGTATTTATTTTTGCAGTGGCCTTCTAGTTATGGCTGGCAGTACTTGCTTTCCCTGTACAGTTGAGCTATAAAGTCTCTTTTTAAAATAAATTTGATTATTTAAAAAGTGAGTTGATTTAAAGAGAAATATATAGTAAGACAGATCCTACAATCCTATATAAAAGCCTAATATGCAAATTGTCCCCTCGGGCGGTCATTCGACCGGGAGTTCAACCAGGAGACCAGGAGTTCAACCGTTCGTTATGAGGTGCACTGACCACCAGGGGACGGGGCCGCCACCCGGCTCCCAGGTGCTGAGGGCCCCGGCCTGATCAATCGCCCTGCAGGCAGGCGGGATGGTGGAGCAGGTGAGGGGGCAGCACCAGGCCAAGGCAGGGTGCCAGGCGGGGCTGTGGGGCTGCGAGGCTGGGGGCGCAAGCTGGAGCTGCGTGACTCGGGGTGTGAGTGGGGCCCGATCCCCGCAGGCCACCCCGAGGGACCCCACCCGTGCAGGAATTCATGCACCGGGCCTCTAGTAGGTGATATAAATGTATGGAGAAGGGCCCCTGGGACGTGCGGTTGGCGCAGCTGCACCTGCTGCCCCAGACTCGTGCATTTTAGGAGCGAGAACGTTTAGGATTTTAGAAAAGCACAGCGTGCATTTAGCACAGCTGGCTTACCACCTCTGGGCAGCACCCTGCGATCAGACGCACTCATCGCTCTGCCGTGAAACTGAAATGGTCTCAAGTGAAGTCAGTTGTGAGCAAGAATAATTGCTCACATCAGCTCGGCTCAGGTTCTGCCATCAGATGAGTGCGTGCGAGAAGAAGGGCCTGGATCTGACGGGGCCACCCCCTGCCGCCCTCCCTGCGATGACTCCCCGCTCCCACTAGCCTTGCAGCTCTCACCTCGCATCCCTCCCGTTAGGTGAGAGAGAGGAGACTGGTCCCCAGATGCCCCAGGGAAGCTGGCCTAGCCAGCACCTGGAACGGCTCCGTGGTCTCATTAGCGCCTCGCCTTGGTCACGTGGGTACACACCAGAAACCGCCAAACCAGCTGTGGCTCCACGGCCCCAGCTTCTCTTAGCTTTGTAGCCTCTTCCTCCCACCAGACATACTATCGATGCCGCATGTTCCCCTTCAGTGGCCAGACGTTTTTATTGAAAACACAACCCGTGCCAGACAGTGATCAGCTCAACGTTTTCTTACATATTACTTCTGTTTTTAGAAGATTTTTAAATTTGAAAAATATAGGGAAATGGAACCAACACAGTAAAACTCATTCATAATCCACTCTAAAAACAAAAGACTAAAAGGCAAAAGTTACCCACCATCTGCTACTCAAATTCCATCCTCTCCCAACCCCCAGAGGTAACCACCGCTGAGAGGAGCCTTCTCGATCTTCTCCGATGCTTATTGAGACACATTTATGCCCGGATCTGTTTCATGACTATTCTCTCTAAACCAATACCGACCTGTGCAGTCAGCAGCCTGCGAACTAACCTACGTGCAGCTGTGCAGGTGCGACGCTCATGTCCTGGGGCCGTCGACCGCACCAGGTCCCGCCTAACCAGCTGCAGGGAGAAACCACGACGTCACGGGGTGAGAGGAGGCAGCCAGCTCTTTACCTTGCAGAACTGAACCCCAGTGCGGTGTCTGCTCCCAACGCCGGAACCACTCCAAGATGTCAGGTGCAGTTAATGGTTGCCACAGCAACCGCCCATGCTTCGTGAATAGAAGAGAGTAAGAGACGCTGGGTAAATGTCAGGGCCCCGGATGAATTTGCTCAGGAGTTGATTTGCGAGTGGCAGAGCTGACCAGTGAGGGTTGGAATGAGCAGCCCAGGGCAGCTGGAAATGGGTCCAGGAGCCCCTCTCTCCCCTTTCTCAGGTGGCACAAAATGTCAAAAAGTGTGGCTTTCTGTAGAGACAGTTTAAACATATGCTCCAGTTTTGTGGGTTTGATTTTGTGACATGTTTACAGAGGGCAGATATCTGAGCCCAGATCACTCATAATATGAGATGCCACTTTAAAAATCAAAACAAAACTCTTTTCGATTATTTTTTTAATGAAAAAGTGCTAAATTTGGATTTAAAACATAACCTTTGGAAAGACAATGTCAAGAAAATGAGAAGATAAGCCACAGACTGGGAGAAGATATTTGCAAAAGACACATCTAATAAAGAACCATACCCAAAATATACAACGAACTCTTAAAATTCAACAATAAGCCCGGCCCATGTGGCTCAGTGGTTGAGCGTCGGCCTATGAACCAGGAGGTCACATTTCAATTCCCGGTGAGGGCACATGCCCAGGTTGCAGGCTTGATCCCCAGTGTGGGGCATGCAGGAGGCAGCTGATCAGTGATTCTCTCTCATCATTGAGGTTTCTCTCTCTCTCCCTCTCCCGTCCTCTCTGATATCAATAAAAAAAATATTTTTAAAAATTCAACAATAAGAAAACAAACAACCCGATTAATAAATGGGCCAAAGACGGTAACAGACACCTCACCAAAGAAGATATTGATACGGCCAGTAAGCAGGGGAAAGGGAAGCGCCCAGTGAAACAACGTGATGCGATGCGATGCGCACCTAACAAAACAGCGAGATCCAGAACACCGACAGCACCCAGTGCTGGCGACGGTGAGGCAGCGGGAGCTCTCACTCATGCTGCTGCGGATGCAGATGGGACAGGAAGACAGTGTGGCAGATTCTTACAAAAGTAAGGAGAGCCCTGACCGGTTTGGCTCAGCGGATAGAGCATCGGCCTGTGGACTGAAGGGTCCCAGGTTCGATTCCGGTCAAGGGCATGTACCTTGGTTGCGGGCACATCCCCAGTAGGGGGTGTGCAGGAGGCAGCTGATCGATTTTTCTCTCTCATCGATGTTTCTAACTCTCTATCCCTCTCCTTTCTTCTCTGTAAAAAATAAATAAAATATATTTTTTTTAAAAACAAAAGTAAACAGACCCTTACGATGGGACCCAGCAGCCACTCACCCTGGTATCCACCCAAATCCTCCTTGGTACTTATGTCCACACAACAACCTGCACACAGATGCTCAGAGCAGCTTTATTCATAATTGCAGAAACCTGGAAGCAACCAAGATGTCCCTCAGTAGGTGATGGGTGAATAAACGTGGTCCATCCAGACAGTGGAATATTATCAGCGCTAAAAAGAAATGAGCCCCCAGGCATGAGAAGACACGGAGGGGCCTTAGATGCATCTAAGTGACAGAAACCAATCTGCAAAGGCTACACACTGTGTGATTCCAACTGTCTGACGTCCTGGAAAAGGCAAATTATAGAGACAGTGAAAAGATTAATGTTGCCCAGTTTAGGGCAGTGAAACTCCTCTGTGTGATACCGTCATGGTGGATACATGTTATTATTCAGTTCTCTAAACCCATAGGATGTACACCAGCAAGAGTGAACCCTAATGTCAACCCTAATGGGCTTTGTGTGATAATGATGTGTCCATGCAGGTTCGTCTATTGTCACAGGCACCACCTGGGGGGACGCTGCTGCTGGGCAGGCTGTGCGTGCGTGTGGCCAGGGGTGTGTGGGAATGCTCTGCACCTTCTGCTCAGTTTTGCAGTGAAACCTAAAACTGCTCTAAAAAATAAAATCTATTAAAATAATGATCATCGTTTGAACCCCACACCTCCCACATTATATTGTAACTGTGCCATTTACCTGCTACTTACAGGAAGTGGAGCCCCAGTGGAGGGTCTGGGGATGGGAACAGGTTCAGAGGTGCAGGGTGAATGTCAGCGTGTCCCTGTGGCCGTGTGCAGAGCTGCATTTGGGGTTTGATTTTGTGACATGTTTACAGAGGGCAGATATCTGAGCCCAGATCGCTCATAAGATGAGATGCCACTTTAAAAAAAACAAACAACACCAACGTCCCTGGCACCTGTGAATGTGAAGGCCAAGTACAAGGGCTGTGACACTCCGTTGGTGAGGGACCTCAAACACGTCTCCTAGGGCCTCAACTTCAGCTCACATAAGTGAGGATCACCGTGTACAAACACTCCCAACCCCAAACCCACCTGGCCTGTCTTCCAGCCGGGGGTCCAATACCCACTGAGGCCACGTGGTCGAGCGCGCTGCTGACGGTGTCCGCCTGGCTCCAGCTCCTGGCGCTGGAACCCCACAGGTGCCTGCTGCGAAAAGCACAGGCTCTCGGACTCCTCTAAGTCAGCGCATCGTGTGGGCCCAGGAATGTGCTTTTCTGCTAACAAGAGCCCACCTCACAGCACAGAGATGAAGCGGCCACCGCCCTCTCCCCCTGCCCCGACTATGGCCACTGTCACCTCTGTGGTCTGGAAACTGGGTGAGTTCCTGACTTACCACCTCCCAAGGCAGAAGTAAGACTTTTAGAAGCACTAAAATGATTATGACCACCCACCCTCATAGATAATCCAACACTGAAATAGTAATACTAAGCCATTAAATGAGGAAAATCAACACACTTCTAATTTTTCCCATGCTATTTTAATGCTCTTTTGTAAAAGTCAAATATCAAATAATTCCAAGTTCTCCTCTCTTTCTCCCTGCACCCCTGTTTAGCTGGTACCCCAAACACAAGGCTTATTCTGCCTAATTGGTTGATCCCACACCAGGGCCCATGAAGTTCCAGGAGGTCACATTTCAATTCCCAGGTTGTAGGCTCAATCCCCAGTGTGGGATCAGTGCTGTGTTGGGTGCCAGGCAGCAAAGAGACCTAGAACATACAACTAGACTAGGACCCTGGTCTGGGCCCGGATTGGGGGGGCTCCAGGTGGGGCCCTGGGCTCCAGGCTCTAGGACTGGCTGGGACCTGGGTTTTGAGCTAGGCTTGTGCTCCGGTTGGACCTGAATGAACTACATAATTAAGACCAGAGAAAGCATTTTACCGCAAACCCACCCAATGAGCTGATCAAGTAAGGCTCCCAACCCCAGGCTCCCGGAATGCAGCAGGCCTGCTAACCGTGCAGAGAGGGCCGGAAGCTGCAGCCCCTTCTTCCTATAAGATTTCCCGCACTCGGTCCTACGGCAGGGCACTTTCTCCCTGGGCCTCTCTCTCTGAGTAGACGGGCAGGACTCTGGCGGGACTGCCATTCTGCCCCCCTCGCCAGTATGTCTTCCAAGGTCTTGGTGGCTTTCGATGATTCCTCTGAAAATGCACTTCCATTCCTGCTCCTCCGCAAGCCCCTGGCATCCAAGAGACCTTTTAAAACTATAAACCAGACGTGTGCGTCACATGCTCAACAGCCTCCAAAACTGTGTGCCACAGTCCTCTCGGACTTCCGACCTGGCCGGTAGGCGCCCCATCATCGTCTCTCCCCTGGATCTGGTCTTGGTCTGCTTCCCCCTCACCCTGCTCCAGTCACCTGCCTCTCTCTTGGTTCCAGAAACACACGAAGGGTGACCCTGCCCCAGGGCCTTTGCACTCGCGGGGCCCTTTTCCCAGAAAGCTCTTCTCTTAAATCTTCCCATGGGCGGCTTCATGTTGCCCCTCAAGCCGCCTTCTCAGAGAGGCCTTCCCTGTCCACCCGAACTCGTGATTGTTCCTCCTGTCCTCCAGAGTCAGCCTCCCTCCAGAATGTATTGCTGTCCTGGCACTTATCAATATCTGAAATTACCTTTCCTTCTGACAGAAGCATTTGTTTCTTAATGTACTCATACAGTTGGCCTCCCCCTACGGGGATATAGCAGCCTTGAGATCCAGAACCTCGTCTGTTCAGTTCGCTGCTTCGTGTGAAGTGACCACCTCAGTCTGTGGAACGAAAGACTGAATCGAGGTTGTGCACTGCAGCAGTTCAGAAACATCAGAGAAGGGTGTCATCCTCCCTGACTCACGCCTTCGGCTTTCCTATAAGAAGCGGAAGCCGTCATTGCTGTGCCCACGCCCATCTTGCTCAGAGACCAAGTTTAGTTCAAGGTCCTCATTCCCCTGATTTCGGTATCCAAATCCTTGCACATGTGAGGTTGCGTGGACAAGCCAGCAAACCCAATCCTGATATGGACGTGTGCATGCATGGTCTCTTGGTTCCAGAAACACACGAAGGGTGACCCTGCCCCAGGGCCTTTGCACTCGCGGGGCCCTTTTCCCAGAAAGCTCTTCTCTTAAATCTTCCCATGGGCGGCTTCATGTTGCCCCTCAAGCCGCCTTCTCAGAGAGGCCTTCCCTGTCCACCCGAACTCGTGATTGTCCCTCCTGTCCTCCAGAGTCAGCCTCCCTCCAGAATGCACTGCTGTCCTGGCACTTATCAATATCTGAAATTACCTTTCCTTCCGACAGAAGCATTTGTTTCTTAATGTACTCACACAGTCGGCCTCCCCCTACGGGGATATAGCAGCTTGAGATCCAGAACCTCGTCTGTTCAGTTCGCTGCTTCGTGTGAAGTGACCACCTCAGTCTGTGGAACGAAAGACTGAATCGAGGTTGTGCACTGCAGCAGTTCAGAAACATCAGAGAAGGGTGTCATCCTCCCTGACTCACGCCTTCGGCTTTCCTATAAGAAGCGGAAGCCGTCATTGCTGTGCCCACACCCATCTTGCTCAGAGACCAAGTTTAGTTCAGGGTCCTCATGCCCCTGATTTCGGTATCCAAATCCTTGCACATGCGAGGTTGCGTGGACAAGACAGCAAACCCAATCCTGATGTGGACGTGTGCATGCATGGCCTGACCACTGAGGAAACCAGCCTCTACTCAGAGCCGCCCCGCCCGGCCCACACCCGCCCCACTGACTGCTCTGCAATTCACAGTCCGCGCGGCGGCCCGCGGCTCCGATCGCCGCCTCCTGTCAACTGTCAGCACCATGCAAGCAGGAGGCGGATGGCTGCACAGCGAGGTAGCATGTCTAGCACAGCGCACAGGACGTCATGAAAGGGATGTGAGGGCGTGGGTCTGCCGGGGTGGCGTGCATGCCGACGGGCAGTGAGAGCCTGGCGGGGGGACACCAGCTGGCAATGGGGGAAGAGACCGTGGACCAGAATGGTGATAGGCACGTGCAAGGATTTGAATATCAAAGGATTAGTGAAGCCCTGGAGAAAACGGATGACGTGCTCAAGTGTGTTTTGCAAAAATGACCCATTTTATGATCTACTGTGAAAGTCAATCTTCACAGCCCGGCCAGGAAAGCGAAGCTTTCACAGCAGATCATCACACGATTTTGTCAAAAATATTATAACCCCTCCCACCAAGAGCAACAGCGCTTCCGTTTCTGTTCACCCGAGTGAATCGTAAGAAAAGATAAGACAAAATAACATGTTTTCAAAATAACATGTTTTTATCTTACACTTACTGTAAGATAAAGCTGGGAGCACATCCTGAAGGTCATTATTCATTGGCCCCTGTTTCTAAGTGGATTCTCCTGGAGGCTGTGGTTGTCGTGGCTGCGCAGGTGGGCCTCCCTGGGGGCCCTGCAAAGCCCAGCTGCCCTCATTGACTGACAGCCTCTAGGGTAGAGCCGAGCATCCGTCTTTCCCAACTCACTTCCCCAGCCCTCCACCCCTCGCCTGCCCCTGCTAGTTCCCTGAGCGGTCCACGCTGAGAACATGCTCCATGTGCGGCCCACGCTGAGAACATGCTCCCTGTGCAGCCCACGCTGAGAACATGCTCCATGTGCAGCCCATGCTGAGAACATGCTCCCTGTGCAGCCCACGCTGAGAACATGCTCCCTGTGCGGCCCATGCTGAGAACATGTTTCCTGTGCAGCCCACGCTGAGAACATGTTTCCTGTGCAGCCCATGCTTTAAGGTATCTGTATCCTGTGATAATGAAAACCTGCTGTAACACAGGAACCCGAACATTCTTACAACCAGGCAGTTACTTTTGCTTTCTTAACCCAAGCACTCAGGGGCATAGACAAATGGGATGTTTTTCCTCTTTTCTGATTTCTCAAGGCAAGTTCATCACCATGGCCCTCACAGAAGGCCCCTATTGCGGGCCCAGGGCCCTAGCTCCAGGCAACCCTGGTCCCTGTGCAGCCCACGCTGAGAACATGTTCCCTGTGCAGCCCATGCTTTAAGGTATCTGAATCCTGTGATAATGAAAACCTGCTATAACACAGGAACCCGAACATTCTTACAGTCAGGCAGTTACTTTTGCTTTCTTAACCCAAGCACTCAGGGGCATAGACAAATGCGATGTTTTTCCTCTTTTCTGATTTCTCAAGGCAAGTTCATCACCATGGCCCCACAGAAGGCCCCCCGTTGCGGGCCCAGGGCCCTCGCTCCAGGCAACCCTGGTCTGGGTCTGAGCTGGACTTTGGAGCCTGGAATGTGGGTGCACCAGTGGGACTCGTGGCTGGGACAGGTGTCGAGCTCTGGGCCTGTGTGGCTGTATTTCTGGGCTGGACCAGGTTCTGGGCACTGTTGCTGGGCTGGGCGGGCTGGTTAGGGGTGTCCCACTCGCTCTGGGCGCATGGTAACTGCCGAGACTGCTCAGAAGTAGCGTCCCTTGTTGGGTTGGCTGGTGCCACAGTCACCGAATTCTGCTCCAGGACCATCAGTGTGGGCTGCTCACAGGAGGGCCCCTCCTGGAGGACCAGGGAGCGGCCCTGCCGGCGTCCTCTCCTTCCCTGCAGAGGGACGCAGGGCACGGCTGCCTCCCGTTCACGGTCTCCCTTCGGGGCTGCAGACGTGGGGTCTGCCTTCGGGGCTGCAGACGTGGGGTCTGCCTTCGGGGCTGCAGACGTGGGGTCTCCCCTCGGGGCTGCAGACGTGAGGTCTCCCCTCGGGGCTGCAGGCGTGGGGTCTCCCTTCGGGGCTGCAGACGTGGGGTCTCCCTTCGGGGGTGCAGACATGGAAAGGCTGAGCCTGGATGACTCTCACGCTTCCCAGGCTTCTCTGGGGTCTGCCTTCGGGGCTGCAGACGTGGGGTCTCCCTTCAGGGTGCAGACATGGAAAGGCTGAGCCTGGATGATTCTCGCGCTTCCCAGGCCTCTCTGCTCTGGGTCCAGGATCTCTTGACTCGAGGCTGAAACACGAAGCGCAGAGCTGCCAGAGACGACCCGGAAAGGCTCGGCCTGGCCCTTGTCCACCCGGCACGGCAGGCGGTCTAAACCTGTCCCAGCTAGAGGTCTAAGCCTGTCCCTGTGGAGGTCTAACTCTGTCTCAGCTGGAAGTCTAAGCCTGTCCCTGCTGGAGTATCGTGTCCCCTTGGGCTCCTGCCTAGGTTACCCTCCACGTGTGCGCCACACACAGATTTCCCGTATGTGTGTGCGTCTATGTGAGAGTGAAGAGAGGAGGCCATCCCCCTGCTGCCCACTGGTACTCCCGCACCCCCATGGCCAACACAGAACAAGGAACAGTGTGCTGTCCCGCGGTAACCATCTTCTTGCCGCTCCTGTGTTGGTAGTACTCAGAGGACTTTTCTAAGAGCTCGGGATCTGGGGTTAAATAGACCTTGGTTTCATGCCTCAGTTTCCCCATCTGTAAGGGTATTTATTAAATTCACATACACTTAATCCTTACCGTGTGCTAAGCATCGCTCTAAAGCCCTTGACCAATATCACCTCTTCTAATCCTCATAAAAGCCCGTGATCTAGATGCTGCTGCTCCTCTCGGTTTCAGGCGAAGAAAGGAGGCACATGTAAGTGAGGTAACGCGCTCCAGCACATGGCACAGCCGGTCCGGAACCCACGTTCCTCACGCCACCCTACACCCAGTAGGGTGCCTGCTTCCTGGGTGTGAGGAGACCCAGAGAGCCCTTAGCCAAAGCCTGCACAGAGTACATCTGAGCAGACAACTGCCCAAATAATTACTGTGCTGAAAACTCCCAACAACCTGCAGATTATCGATGTTTTAGAGAAAAGAAGACCAAGGCTCGGGGGAATAAATGACTTAGCCAAGAGCCCCCGAGTAAGTTAGTGAGTGAGGGAGCAGAGATTCGAACTCAAGCCTGAGGGCCCCCAAGCTCATGCTGCGACCACTGCACCACACGACCCCTCTAGAGGTCAGACACGTCCTGCTGAAGGGCAGCCTCCATTTCCTCCAGATGGCGAGAATCCGACCTGTGTGTAAAGACTCACAGCCGAGCGGCCTCACTCGGCTTCCTGACTGTTGCTGGCCAGGCCCGGGGCCCAGGCTGGGCGCCGTGCGAGATGGCAGGGAAACACCAGGAGATGGAGCCACGGAGCCTGGACGCACCGCTCGCCCAGGACGCGGCTCCCGTGGTCCACGCTGCCCCGCCCTGCCGCCTCCCTTGTTCGGAAACCACTGAGGACCGCGTGGGTCCTTTAGGTCACCCAACCCCAAGGAAGCGGGGAACTGACCTTGGTCCTTGTGCCACCCAACCTCCTGGATATTCCAGAGACCCGCCGCTGAAGGGACGCGAGGAGGGCAGCTGCTGGGGCTGGTGAGACTGCCATGATACGCCGTCCTCACCCCACGGACCTCCCTCCTGGTCCTCAGACTAAAGCCCCTCTGGCTCTGCATAAAACCAGCCCCTCCCCTTCACTCAGGCCTAAGCTCAAGTGTCTTCCCAGGGACCCTGCTCAAAACTGCCACCGCCTGCCCTCGCAGCCTGCCCTCCCTGCCCTCAGCACCTGCCCTCGCCGCCTGCCCCCACCCATGCACAGTGAGCACGGCTGTGTCGCCCCAAGGCACAGCGGTCCTGCTCATTGGCTCGCTGGTCTGCAGGCTCTCCCCAATGCGGACAGGGTCTCAGGCCTTCACATAGCTCTAGTACACCGTGGGTGCTCATTCAATTTGGGTGGAAGAAAGGAGGGAGGAAAGAAGGAAGGAGAGAGGGAGAGGACAAAGGTTGAAGGATTGAGTTGTCACAGCCCATCACCTCTCACCCCTCACCTGTAACCACTGGATCTGTCCCCAGACCAACCACCTTCGATCCTCTAGCACCCTGAGCTACTCTGAGTTCCCAAATGACATCTCTCTCATCATCACACATGTTGCCTGAAGCGACACGCCTCCCTTACTCTGATTAACTTTTAATTAACCTGCGGATCTCAGCTTACACATGATTCCATCAACATTCAGTTAACAAAAATCCCTCTACTAAGTTATTAGGTGAGAGAATTTTGGGCGATGAGGGAGATGCTTTTTAGTTTTAATCTAATCCTTTTTATATACACTGAGTTTTCTGTGTACATATATTCTTTTAATTTTACATGGATTATCTGAATATGGAATAATGGGCTGCTTCCTATTTTCTTTGTAATATTCCTCTGCATTGAAAAAATATCCTAATAAATGTTATTTTCTAATGTCAGGACCACAATGACTTCATTATTGCAGCCTCATTGTGTGGTTTAGTATCGCAAGAAGTCACCTTACTGAGCTCTTGCATTCACTCTGAAGTTTTTCTAGCAGAGCCTTCTGCTTCCTCAGTAGCCACTCTATCACCTGGAAAACGGTCATTTCAGCCTCTTTTCTCTTTTGCTTTACCTCTTCGCTCTATCTTACTGCTTCTTGCCCGGTCATTTGTAGAACCGTGGTCTAATAGAGGTGGTGGTGGGGGTGGGCATCCGCCTCTTGTTCTTGGATCTAATGGAATTGTTCTGAGGTTCCCCTTTAAGAAGGTGTGCCCTTCCTCACGTGAAGAAAGGGCGCTTCCCTTGTCCGAGTCATAGACCAAGGATCAGCACAATCGCCTCTACCCAGAATGAGGCTGTCTCCCCCCCCCCCCCCCCACCTCTGCTCCAAGCCAGTCTCAGGCAGTCTCTGCCGGCTCTCTCCATCTCAAACCTCTTACCCGGCCCGGGTCCTCACAGCCTCGCTCTCAGCCCGTCCCACCCGGGTTCCTATCGCCTCTCATCTGTGACCACTGGGTCTCTCCCCCAGACCAACCTGCACCGCTCCTCTTCCCGGCTCCCACACTCTCGGCCCCGGGGCCTTAGCTGCAACTGTGCAAGGACAGGGCCGTCTCTGCTTCCGACTGCGTCCCCGCAGGTGCCTGTGGCCGACGTCGCTCTTGGTCCCACCCTCTACTGTTCACCCCATCCTACTTCCCTACGATCTACTGATGGGGAAATACTCCTGAGAATATGGAGTTCAGAAGAGCAGCATGAGCCCAATTTTATAAAACCACATGTGTGTGCAAGCTCGGGGAGAGAGCCCGAGAGGAAGCGCACAGACACGCTAACAGTGGGTATTCTGGGAGCCGGCAAGATGCCGCTTACTAGTACACGCATGGCCCAGCCCACTGTCGGGGCGCGTATGACGAGGTGCCAGCGGCTTCGTTCAGCGTGGAGTCACCCTCAGGGAAACTCCTGCTTCTCTTTCCTTTATGTTGCTTTTTAAAACCCGCCATGACACCAGCGTGTCTCTTCTGGTCCTAAAATACCTACCGAGATCCCCGGTAGTCATAGCTCTAATTCACCGAGTTCCTAACCACGTGCCAGGAACAGCACTAACTGCTTACGCTGGTGCCTGATTAAGAGTCAGGAGGAAGGCGCTGAGCACAGGGCTGGCGCTGTGCCTCTACCGCTGCCTCAGTCCCTTCTGACGGCGCCGTGAGCTGTGACTGTCGTCACTGTGCAGAAGAGGCTGAGTTCGGGAGGTCATCCGAGCAGGGGCCTCGGTGACAAGGCCTGGAGGCGGCTCTCGGGGTGGGGGGTGGGGGCCCTGCAGGGGTCGTTGCCCCAGGGGAACGTGGGCCAGAGCGCCTCCTCCTCAAAGAGAATCTGCACGTCAAGCTTTCATGTGACAAATCCTAAATTTCAAACTGCAGAAGCATATTTAAATTTTACAAAAGATGCACCGAAATACTGCACACAAAGCAAACTGAGAACCCAGACCGCACGCCGTTCTGCAAGCCGTGGCGCCTGACCTCTGCTCTGGGAGTGCCCCCTGCGCCGTGTCCTCTGTCCCAGGAAGGCCCAGACTCCAGAGTTTGTGCCGCCACCCAGGGCAGAGATCCTGAGGGATCAGCAAGGCTTTCCTAGACCAGTGATGGCGAACCTATAAAATGCATGTCAGAGGTGACACGCGAACTCATTTTTTTGGTTGATTTTTCTTTGTTAAATGGCATTTAAATATATAAAATAAATATCAAAAATATAAATCTTTGTTTTACTATGGTTGCAAAGATCAAAAAATTTCTGTATGTGACACGGCACCAGAGTTAAGTTAGGGTTTTTCAAAATGCTGACACGCCGAGCTCAAAAGGTTCGCCATCCCTGTCCTAGACAGACAGTGGCTGTTTGCGGCCTCGCCGTCTCTGCCATTGCAGCGTGAACGCTGTAAACCAGGGAATGCTTTTCCCGTACAATTTTATTTACAAACACTGAAATTTGAATTGCACACATGTTTTTTACATGTCATGAAAAAATATTATTCTTTTGACTTTTTCCCCAACCACCTGAACATGCAAAACCATTCTTAGCTCATGGACTGTGAGAAAAACAGACGCTGTTTCTCTGGAAGCTGCGGGGTGTGCCGCTCTAAGTCCTCGCTCGCTTCAAGCCGCCTTAGGCCGCCTGGGGGAGGCCCAGGTCACACGCAGGTCACACGTGGTTCTGGCTGGTCTGTCTTAGGAGGGTTTGCATTTCGTCTTCAGCTGAACCCTTCTTCCCAGGAAATCTTTGTTGGAGGATGTAAGACAGCTAACAATAGGTGGTCACACAACCACTGCCCTCCCCCTGCTCTGTGGCCCCCACGTATATCATGGGAAAAGCTTGGTTGATGGAGAACTGCTGGTCCAGTTTGATACAAGCGGATGGACCACAAAACTATCACAAAGCCTCCTAGCAAAGGTCTGCGCTTCCAGCTCTATGCGTGTGGAAGAGAAGCAGTCACAGTGCTGGGCAGGAACGTGGAGCCGGGCAGACTTGCCCTGGAGTGGCCACTGGGAGCTGTGTCCGTGGGGAATGCACTCACTTCACTAAGCCTCCGTTTCCTCCTCTGGAAAATAGGGATTAGACGACCAGGTGCCTCAAATAGCTACTAGTATTTTGAGAGCTAAAGAAGACAAAACAGCCCTGGCCGGTTTGGCTCAGTGGTTAGAGTGTTGGTCCTTAGGGTCACAGGTTGGATTCCCGGTCAAGGGTGTGCGTACCTGGCCTGGGTCAGGGCGCATGCAGGAGACAATCAACCAGTGTGTCTCTCTCATATCTCTCTCTCTCTCTCCCCCTCTATCTCCTCTTCCTCCCTCCCTTCTACTCTCTGAAAATCAATGGAAAAATATCCTCGGGTGAAGATTAAAAAAAACAAAAAAAAAACAAAACAGAAGATAAAACAGGTAAAGTGCTCAGAATGGTATGTGCTATTTGGTGTGTGCTCAACGGGTGACTTATTCCGACTTACACCCAGCCAGTTGGAAGGGCAGGGGGCTTAAAACAACCAGGGACGTGTGAATGACCCTCGAATGTCTAAAGAAAAAACAATGAAGGCCTTTTTTCAATATCAGGAAAGAAGTTATGAATTTGTCTTTCTCCCAAGAATTTCCTTGAGTCTTTAGGTCTCTTGGCCAGGACACCCCTTCCTGGTTCGGAGCCCAAGAGGATGGCCTCACAGTGCATCGCATTTATTCTGAGATGCCTCTGGCTCGAAGCCTCCTTATAGTATCCTATATAATAAAAGCCTAATATGACAAGTGTCCAGTCATATGTTCAACCAATCAAAGTGTAATATGCTAATGATATGCTAAGGCTGCTCAACCAGTCGCTATGACATGCACTGACTACCAGGGGGCAGACGCTCAATGCAGGACTGCCCCCTGATGGTCAGTGCGCTCCCACAGGGGGAGCTCTGCTCAGCCACAAGCCAGGCTGATGGCTGCCAGCACAGCAGTGGTGGCGGGAGCCTCTCCCGCCTCCTCAGCAGCACTAAGGATGTCCGACTGCAGCTTAGGTCTGCTCCCTGCTGGTAAGTGGACATCCCCTGAGGGCTGCCAGGCTGCCAGAGGGATGTCTGACTGCCAGCTTGGGCCCGATCCCCCAGGGAGCTGGCCTAAGCCAGCAGGTGGACATCTTCCGAGGGGTCCCAGACTGCAAGAGGGCATAGGCCTGGCTGAGGGACCGCCCCGAGTGCACAAATTTTTGTGCACCGGGCCTCTAGTAAGATAATAATGCCCATCATAATAACAGCTACATCCATAGTGTCGTGGGAAACCGTGGGCTTAGGTTCCCCACCTCCAGTGGTGATGCCTGAGCCCCTCTGTAGTCCTCTGGCCTCACCATCAAATGTCCCTGTGAATAGCCCATTGCCTGGGGCTGCCCAACTGAGTGGAGAAAGAAAGCCGGGCTTCCACTCTGTGCCTGGCCCATTGGAAGCACATTAAGTGTTGACCATTATTCTGACATGCCCAGAGCTTTGCAGACCATGAGCTCATCTTCACATGTCACCTAACGTAATTCTCACAGCAAAAGCCAGGCTCTGTGTGACTCTAAACCTTGCCCGCTGTCCACGACACCTGCCCTGCGCCTCCACTCAACCTCTGTGATAGAGACCGGAACGCTAACGCGCAATCCCGTGCTGCTGTGGTGAGAAGTTCTGAGGTTGTTTGTCATGTATAAGAACTGGCGGAGCCATTAGCTGCCCCCAGAGATCGGTTAATTGGGTAGTTAACAAACACCCACATCGACTATCAAACACCCACAATGAGTTAAGTCAAGCTGATGTTGAGGAAAGAAAAGGAAGGGAAATACTGACAGTCACTTTCCCCAAGATGCAGCCATGCAGCTGCCAGAAGGGTGAGCCTTAGAGTCTGTCAGGAGAGGGGGGGTGGTCCTGTGCCAGCCGTGCCCATTGCTGGGGGAGTGGCTCCTCCTGAGGGGCCTGGAACCTGTCCCCAGGAGCCAGCATATCTGGATGGGAATTCCAGTGCTGCCTTCACCGGGTGAGCACAAGCAAATGCCTATGCCTGGCTTCAGCACCTGCGAGGCGGGCAGGGAAGTTCTATGTGACGTTCCGCGCCCTTCTCCCAGTTCCCGCGCTGGTTGGGAGAAAGGAAAGAGGACAGTCTTCAACATGAGTGCCTGTGCTTCACAGTTCTCTGCTCTTCTAAATGGATCCCAAGATCATGCAGCATCTAGAAAACAGAAAACCCCTGTCTTTTTCTTCTTGTTTTCCTCTACTGGCTCCTTTTTGTGCCCTAAGAAAGATGCTGATGGGCCAGCCTCTACACATCCCGCGACAACCCCAACAACCCAGGCGGGTCTTCACCGTGGGGCTGAGGAGCGGGGCTGGGACCAGGCAGAGACTCTGCTCTCCTCCCTCCCCGCCCCCCCAACACCCACCCCTCCCCCTC
>NW_005355753.1:1817060-1823621 GCF_000412655.1 Myotis brandtii | reverse complement strand
GCTCAGGACCACGTTTGTTCCCACAGGGGCGTTCCGAGGGGTCTGCAAGAAAATCGACCACTTCCCAGATGATGCTGACTATGAACAGGACACCGCTGAGTATCTGCTTCGTAAGTTGCCCCATTCCCGGGTCTCCCCAGGGAGGAGGGAAGGTGCCCTGGAGTCACCCAGCTGCCTCTGAGTTTGGGGCTGCTCAGAGCTCCCCCTAGAAATGGACGCGTGCAAAGGAGCCTTCAGGGGACCTTTGCTGCTAGACAGACATTCAGGCGGTTCTGATAGCCAAGTCTCTCCTTTCACTGAACAGGAAACCGGGAATGAAGTGGGCCAGTCACAACAGGGAGATGCCTTGTAGTCTGCTTGGGAGGAAATCTAAGGCGTTTCCTTTAACTGGCATCCAAGTTTGCACCTTCCCCAGAGGGTGGATGTGAGGTGTTAATGGGGAAAGTGCTAATGGAAAAGTGCTAATGGGCGAGGTGCTAATGGCGAGGTGCTAGGGGCAAGACCTGGGGGAATAAATGAAAAGCAAAGCTCACCTCTCTTTGACTTCAGTCCTACAAGGGCAGGGCCAGTGTCTCCCTAGGATTGTCCCAAGGTCATAACCCAGAAATGACACGGACTGTCCCAAGCACAGCAGGCGGAGGTGCGGAGTGTGGTGGCTTAGAGCAAGGTCTCTGGATGCCGGTCATTGTGGACTCGAGTGCCGGTCTGGCTCCCTGCCAGCGGGGATGGACCTGGGCCAAGCCGCCGATCTCTCCATCGCTTCGATTTCTTTATCTCATCAGAAATGAGATTATAATGTCATCCCTTTGACAGGGTCATGACAATTACTAGTAAATAAGCTCACGCCCACTCCATTTAGCTCTTTTCCTTGCGTGAGATGAGCAATAGCAAGGCCCTGCGCAGGCACAAGGAGAACTTGGGACTTAGTGTAATTGAAATGTAACTTCTCCAACAGGCATGTGTACCCAGTTCGCCTGAAAGGGGAATTCGAGGGGAGTGTTCAATGCAAGGTGGCTGTTTTTAAAACTGCTATTAAAATAAGAACTTTGAGAAATTGTCCTATTCAGAGTATGTGTGTAACTCATCGCTCAAGATGAGTGTTTTTACAATTAAAATCATTTTTAGCTCTATTCACACCCGCTAGTCTGCAGATGGGCTGTGGGTCTATGTAGGAGCCTTTAGTCACATAACAATGTGAGCGGTGCAAGGGTCAATTTGAAAGAAACAGTCATATTTAAGCTAATGTTTACAACATAAACGTACCACTTATCTCTTTTCAGTCCTTATCCATTTACTAGCATTTACCCAAAGGCCTACTCGGATGAGTTTATGCCAGCAGCTTGGAAAGACTGGTGTGGGGAATGCAAGCCACGCTTAGGGAGGTGGCTTGACCCAAGTCCTTGGACCCCTCCAAAGAGGACTTTACAGTCCCTCCCAGTGGGGTTTCTCCCGAGTGCTCGGAGTTTTTCTCTGTTTTCTTTCCCACCTGATGAGGCTGTGGTGTTTGCCTCGTTGGAGACCAAATGGAACTGTGACTTCTATTTCACAACCAGCAAACCCGCTCCACAGCTCTTGGGAGTGGTCCACGACAAAGCACAGTTTCTGCCTCTGGAAGGGCGGGGTCCTCACCACAGCCCACCTGTGCTCCACCCTCAGCCACGGAAGCAGCCAGGTTAAGGGGTTCAGCACACGGATTTCCTGCTGAGAATTTTGGAGCCACTGACCCAGCCACACAGGGTCATGTTCCCGCAGGGGCGCCAGCCCCAGTGCTGGCGACAGCAGGTCCTGGTGTGACCACACGTGGCGGGACAGGGCTCTGCACCCTGACTCTTCTGCCGTCCACTCCTTCCCGTGTGCTGTGGGTGGGCGACAGCTTACACCTGTGGTGGGAGGCTTGTTCACACACATTCCTGTGGACCAGAGATGCCCCTTAAGAGACCTCTGGGCTCGGCCAGCCCTGCTCAGGCACCGATGGTGAGGTCACTGGTGATAAGCATCCCTCCCCACCCTGAAGACCCCTGCTCAGCCCTGGTGGTTGGGGAAGAAAACAGTAAAGCCTTTTTGTTCGGAAGCCACCACGTGCTCCCTGGGCTAAAACAAATCCAGAGTGGACACCAGCCAACAGGAAGAAACGGCACGGCTGGCGTGCGGCGTGAGGCAGCAAGTGGAGCCGAGCGCTCCGGGGAGTGGGCTGGCCACAGACCGGTCACCACGCAGTGACGGCACCACAGGGCAACAGCCACGTTTACGCACCGCATAGCCACGCCTCTCACACATGCACGCAGCCCAGTGCTGTGAAGCGTAGGTGTGCGCTGGGAAGAGCCTGCGTGATGGTGACTAGCGTGTGATCGGTGGGAGTCCAGGGACCGGGGTTGGCCATGGATTTGCAGGGCCCCGTGCAACATGAAATGCAGGCTCCTGGTTCGAAATGTGGGCAAAACAAAACGTCCTTTTCTTCTGCGACCTGTCATCCTGGCACAGTGCCTTATACTTGCTATTCGCTGTCACACTCCCTCCTGCAGGGACACTCAGAGGGGCCCTGCTTCTCCTGTGCCCGTGCCCAACCCCCACCAGGAGCAAACAGCGGCTGTGCTCACTGGCTGGGCAGGGAAGTGGGCAGCTGAGGACCCATCCCCAGGAGAAGGGGAGGTGGGAGGTGGGGGGGGGGATCTCACGTGAGTGAGGCTTGTAGCCCTGGGTAGCTGCGCTGGCCCATCAGACTTCCTTACCCAAATCCAAAGCTAAATGACTCTGAGTTTCAGGGTCTGCTGCAGAGGAGCCCACGCGGATGCAGACTCTGCCCAGCACACGCTGGCTTCCCTCAGGCATCCGTGCCGGGGCGGCGGGGAGGTGGGGCGGGGGCCCTGGGCTGCTGGGACAGGCAGGCCTCTCCCTCTCTCTCCGCAGGGGCTGTGAGGGCCTCCAGCGTCTTCCCCATCCTCAGCGTCACGCTGCTCTTCTTCGGCGGCCTCTGCGTGGCGGCCAGCGAGTTCCACCGCAGCAGGCACAACGTCATCCTCAGCGCGGGCATCTTTTTTGTCTCTGCAGGTGAGCACCGGGCCCCGCCCTGAGATCCGCACAGACCCACACCCGGCCTGGGCCGGGGGCAGGGCAGTGCTGCTCAGGGCTCCGTCCAGGGAGAAGCAGGAAAATGTTCGCTTGTTATGTTAGGAAGGAGGGCCCGCGGACTTTCATCAGAACAGAGATGCCGACACTCGCGAGGGGTGGCATGGAGGAAAGACGGGAGGCGACATGCAAGGTCAGCTCAGGGAGCAGGACTGAGGGGTGCCCACGCTCGCACGAGGGCGAGGGCCCTGAATGGCGTTTGGCCTGAGAGACAGGGTCCGTGTGTTTGAAAGGGTCCAACTTCTGCTCACCAGGGCCTCTTCGCACACGATGATCTCTGGCCTGATCTCTGGCCGTTTGAGGTATGTGCCTGCTGGTTAACGATTGCTCACCGCTCTTCAAGGGCTCAAAGCTGCAGATCGCTCAAAGCATCTCTGGGAACAAGGCAAAGCCAGCAGCGCCAGGCGCTGCCAGGGGAAGAGTTAGTCCACGGCAGCCCTGAGCAGAGGGGGCCAGGAGATGAGAGACAAGCTGCAGGAAGGGCCTGCTCTCTGCCTGCTCTCTCCTCCCTTGTCTCCACTCTCCTCATCTTCCCCTCGCTCCTCTGTGTTTCCTCCCATCTCCTCCCCTCCGCTCCCCACATCACCACCACTCCCCCCCACCCCCCATGCCATCGGATGCAATGCTTTACGAAAGCAAAGAGCAGGCAGGGTCTGGGGAGGGGGCTGCCTCTTTGGCGATGATCTCGAGCTTTGCCAATAATGGCGGAATAGTTCTCAGGAGGGGAACACTGGGGAAGAGCATAAAGGGGTGGAGCTTACCTCCTGGATTTGCATTCTGCTCCTCCACCTGCGGGGCCTTGGGAACCCTACCAACTCCCTGTAGCTTGCTTTCCTCGCCTGTAAAATGGGAAATAATAATCCTTCCTATTTCATAGGGTTGTTGAAAGTAGGTTGAACATAAAAAGCACAATATCACCGTCTAGTATTGGCCAAGCAGCAAAGGTACAGTCCCGGGCCCTGTAGGACCTTCCTGCTGTGTCCCCCTCTGTGAAATAAGGAGGTTGGACCTCGTCCTGCCCTGAGGCTCTGGGAACCGGCTCCAGCAACAGACCAGGGAAGCTGCCATCCTGCCCCGGGGCTGTGGTCACCCCAAAGGAGCGGCCCGGTCACACGGTCACACGTTGTTTAGAGGCGTGTTCTAGTCTCTGGTGGCCCTACCAGGCCCCTGGGCGCCCACTGCCCAGAGGGATGCCTTGTGCTGAGGGGAGGGTTCGGAGCAGGAGAAGATCCGGACTGTGTGCCCCAGGGGATTGCTAGGGAAGCGTGTCACCGGCAGCGGAGGAGCTGGGGGCTGTCTGGCTGATCAGGTACAGGGAGCTGGGAACCTGCTGGAGGGGGAGCAGATCCCAGGCCACCTCCCCCACGGATCTCCGCAGGGAACTCGGAGAGCCTCAGGTTTTCCACCTAAAAAATGGAAGTTCCCGAGGACTCAGCACTCTCTGAGGCTCTTTTTCGCTCAGCTATTCTACCCATCTGTGGTCTCAGACAAGCAATCAACAACCCTTTACTGGGCACCTCCTATGCGCAAAATGCTGAAGAGCCTGGGCTCTGAAGCCAGGCTGTCTGCTGCAAAGCTTGGTTCTCCTACTTCCAGCTGTGTGACCTTGGACAAGTCTCTTAACCTTTCTGTGCCTCAGTTTCCTCATCTGAAAAACGGGGCTAATAATGGCTCTACCTCTTCAGGCTGTTGAGGGATTAAATGTGTTGGTATAAAGTGCCTAGAACTGCCCAGCACACAGCAACTTCTCAATACATAGTAGCTGCCATTCTATACCTTGATCCATGTCATTCTTATGCTGTCTCAGTTCACTCACTCAACCCCCAAATATGCCCTGCACGCGTGCTGCGGGCCCAGCTCCGGGCGGGGAGAGGGGCACAGCAGTGATCAGAACTAGCCTCGGCCCTGCCCGCAGGGAGCTGACAGCGGGCAGCAGGACGCAGGGGCTGCCCACTCACCACTGGTGCTTCGTGAGCTTGGTCAACGGGATCTCAATCCACCTTGGCTGAGGGACTGCCCTCGGCTCGCATCCCACCCACATTTCCTGGCCGTGTGGGCACGGGAGGTGCCTCCTGCTCTCTGTCTCGGTCTTGTCATCTGTGGGAGAGGGGACTTTTCCACGCAGCCGCTGCCGGGGCTGCCTGGGTGGTGCACGCAGACCACCGGGGCGGCGCACAGGAAGTGCCCGATACCGCCTGTTCCCACCTCCTTTCACCTGGTCTGACCTCAGAGCCTCTCTCTGAACTTCGTTTTTTCTGGCAAGACTTCCACTTGGAGCTTCCAATGTGTTCCTGCCGCAGGGGAGTCGGGCCACAGTGAGAAGCTGAAATGTCTTTGTCTGTCTCCCTTTGACACTTAAGACTTCCGCTCCCTCCTCCTCGTTATATTCATATTCGTTTTAATGTGAAAGACTGGGCCTGCCCTGCTGAGCCTCTGGCGCTCTGGGAGAGGAGGCCTCCCTCCTGTGGGTGCTGCGGCCGGCCCGGCCTGGCAGCGCCAAGCCCGCACTGAGACTAGCTCGGGACTAGCGCCTGCCCGCCAATGCCTGTCGGAGTCCTGCCAGGAGGAGACGGTAGAAGCAGACCGGCCTGCCCTCAGGGGCCAGGCCTGATGGAGTGTGACCGGAGACCTACCCAATGTGAAGGCCCCTAGTGCGCGGGCACCAGCCGGGCAGAATGGCAGCACGGAGCAGGCCCCTGCTTTTCACCTTTCAGGGGCTGGACCATGGGGAGACCCTGGGGATCCCCGGGAAGTGTACGGGGTGCTCGGGGAGTGGAGGGGAGAGTCAGGAGGCCCTGACGATGATTGGCCAGCGAGTGCGGGAAGGACAGTGAGGGCGCTGCAGGTGGTCTAAATGTGGAGGCCAGGAGACGCCAGCGCTGTACCCACCTCTCGGAGTCACTGCTGGTATCGAGGCCCTTGAAGCAAAGGAACAAAGAGAGACATTCGGCCTTTGGAGCAGTAATGGGAGGGAGGTGGTCAGACATGAGCTCAGCCCAGGGCCCGGGTTCTGTGGCTTCTTCTTCCCACTCCCTGGAGAGCCGGCTCCTCCCCGACACCTCGGCAGCCACCGCCGCGCTGGCCTGCTGGCACCTGGGGACACTAAGTGGGGACCTTGCCTACTGGGCAACACCTTCACGCCCCCAATCCGATGCTCCAGCAGCAGCTAATTGACAGCATCACCTTACCCTTAGAGGAGACTTGGGGGCCCCTGTCCCTTCCCCGCAGGCTCCTTAGTTCCCCAAACCGCAGTGCAGCTCCACACACGTCCACTGGACAGCAACCAACTCCATGTGTCCAAATCTCTCCCCTCCTCTCCTCTCCTTTCTTCTCCTCTCCTCTCCTCTCTCCTCCCCTCTCTCCCCTCCCTCCCCTCCCCTTTCTCTCCTCTTCTCTCCTCCCCTCCCCCCTTCTTCTCCTCTCCCCTCCCTTCCC
>NW_005355753.1:1807898-1816962 GCF_000412655.1 Myotis brandtii | reverse complement strand
CTCCTCTCCTCTCCTCTCCTCTCCTCAAAACCTGTTCTCTCTGCTGCCTCTTATTTTAGCTCAAGATGCCAGCAGTGTCCCCATGACTCAAGCTGGAGCCTTGTAAGTCATTCTTCCTCTCACTCCCTGGGCCATGGCCTTTCATCGCCTGGCTCACGCCTCCTCAAATTCAGGGCCCAGCTTGAGTGTGACCTTGTCTTCAAAGGGCAGTGGCTGCGTCATCTCTCTCCTTGGCTCCTGAGCCACTTGTCCATGTCTCTGGGAGAGCCCTCCTGTCTTCTGCTCCAATCGCATTCACATATCAATCTCTCCTGCAAACGGGAGGACTCAAGGGCAGGGACTGCACCTCATTCATTTTACCATCCTCATGGCTTCCTGCTGGAGATTGCGTGTCAGTGGAGTGAACTGGTTCTCAGGGGGCAGTCGCGCATCCCGAGTGGGAGTCAGCTGACTCTTAGCTGAAGGCCACGGCCTGGACTGAGCTCAGGTCCCAGGGACAGACGCGGGAGAGCTCAGCAGGCTCAGGCTTCCCGCCACAAATCCTTTCCTCTCGCTCCCCTTCCCTCCACATTTTCTATAAACATCCCAAGACTGCAAGTTACCACTGAGGCTTATAAAAGATGCGTTTCTCTTCCCTTCTCTTAGGGTTAAGCAACATCATTGGCATCATAGTTTACATATCGGCCAATGCTGGGGACCCCGGGCAGCGCGACTCCAAGAAGAGCTACTCGTACGGCTGGTCCTTCTACTTCGGAGCCTTCTCCTTCATCATCGCCGAGATCGTGGGGGTGGTCGCCGTGCACATCTACATAGAGAAGCACCAGCAGCTGCGTGCCAGGTCCCACTCGGAGCTCCTGAAGAAATCGACTTTCGCTCGCCTGCCACCCTACAGGTACAGGTTCCGGCGGCGGTCCAGCTCCCGCTCCACGGAGCCCAGGTCCCGAGACCTGTCCCCCATCAGCAAAGGCTTCCACACCATCCCCTCCACCGACATCTCCATGTTCACCCTCTCCCGGGACCCCTCAAAGATCACCATGGGGACCCTCCTTAACTCCGACCGGGACCACGCTTTTCTACAGTTCCACAACTCCACGCCCAAAGACTTCAAGGAGGCGCTGCACAACGACCTGGCCAACAGGCGCACCACGCCGGTCTGACTGCCTCTCGCCCTCCGCCAGGCAGCCGGGCGGGGAGGGGGGTGCACAGGTGTCGCTGAGGTTGCATGGCATGGTCCTCGTGATGGTATTATTTTTTACAAAGAATGAAACCAAATGGATCGGCCCTGTCCCACCCTCTGCCCCTCACCCTCCAGGCCCTAACCCCCTGCTCCCCCCGATCTCCAAGCCCATCCCGACGCGTCCTCTCTGTGTATCTGTGCTGAGTGTCTCCCTTCTTCCTTCTTCCCTGGAAGGACCTCCACCTTCCTCCCTCCTGGGAATAGGATTTCACTGAGTCACAGGTGGTGGCTTGGGGGAATCCCCGCATACCCAGGCGTGTGCACAGCTGTCCCGATTGTCCCCTCACACAGATCCTCAGGACACCAACCACCCAGTGGCCCTGGGGAGGCATTCACCTTTCCGTGTTAGAGAAACATGACCAGAAATCAAAGCTGCGGAGCCCCGGAGCAGCTCCTGTAATAAGCACTCATGTGATTAAAGGTTCTGCGTGACCAAGGTGTTGTTGCTTCCAGTCCTCCCTGCGAAGCTGGCTGCCCTGCTGAGCTGGAGGCCCAGCTCTGCTCAGCTGCACGCTGGCCGGCAGGACGATCCCTTCGCCTCCTGAGGCAGCGAGGCACTCCCACCAATGTAAGAGTCAGTGTTCCCCCCACCTGGACCCCAGTGCCAGCATGTGGTCTGAAGCCTGGCTCTCAGACCCAATAAGCACTCATGTGATTAAAGGTTCTGCGTGACCAAGGTGTTGTTGCTTCCAGTCCTCCCTGCGAAGCTGGCTGCCCTGCTGAGCTGGAGGCCCAGCTCTGCTCAGCTGCACGCTGGCTGGCAGGACGATCCCTTTGCCTCCTGAGGCAGCGAGGCGCTCCCACCAATGTAAGAGTCAGTGTCCCCCCCACCTGGATCCCAGTGCCAGCATGTGGTCTGAAGCCTGGCTCTCGGACCTAGTAGCTCTAGGATCTTGGGCAAGTCCACCTACACTTCAAGCCTCAGTCTCCTCATCTGAAAAATGGAGCATGGTTTAGTGCTGTTCTCCATGGGGTTGTGAGGCTTAAATAAAACACCACAGGTAGAGTGACTAGCACATTGTAAATTATACATGTGTGTACATATGTAATTTTTGGATGGATTTGGGAGAGAATGAGCATGGCATTAGCCTGCTCAGGCGCCGTAACAGAGCCCCATAGGCTGTGTGGCTCTAACAGCAGTTACTCCTCACAGTTCTGGAGCTGCATGGTCAAGAGCAGGCGCAGCCAATTGGGTTCTTGATGAGGGCTCTTTTCCTGGCTTGCAGCCGGCTACCTTCTCTCAGATGGCAGAGAGAGGGTGAGTTCGAACTCTTTCTCTCCCTTCTTCCTTTTACAAAGCCACTAATCCCATCACCAGGGCCACACCCTCATGACCTCATCTGACCCTAACCCTCCCCAAAGCCCCACCTCCAAATATCCTCACCTTGGGGTGAAGGCTTCAGCACGGTGAAGTTAGGGGTGGGGCACCATCCAGTCCATGGCCAATGGGGCTGTTCCCTATTGCAGGGAGGGGAGTGCTTGCACAGGCTCAGAGGGTGCTGGGGGAGAAAGTGGAAGGACTTTTGAATATTTTGAATATTTGCAGTCACCTCCACCGATACTGACTTTCTGGAGTTTGAGGCACACCCCAGCACTCTCCCTTCCAAGAGCTTTCCTGCTCCGCCCCAGTCTCTCAGGGGCGGAGCTACAGTCCCAGAGCTCACACTTCCCTGATGCTGTGTGCCAGGCTGTGTCCCAGCACTGCACACATACCCCACCGTTTCACCCTCCCGGCAGTGTCCCCGCTTACCCAGAGGAAGCTGAGGCGGAGAGGTGACCGGCTGCCCAGACTGCACTGCCACGGTGGGACAAGAGACCTGAAACTAGTCACGTGTCCACACTCACACAGCGAACTTGGTTGTCAGGCACAGATAGCAACAGTCCATGTTAACACTCCAGAGTCCCTGTGTTCAACCTGCACTCGCACCCATCAGGTGACCTCACTGACCCTGAAAACAACCGTGTGTAGTGGGAATCATCACCCACTTCGGCAGGTGAGGAAGGAGAGGCTCAGCACAGCACGCGTCTTAGGAGCCAGCGAGCAGGGCCAGCGTTTCCATCCGAGCCTCCGCTCTAACTTGACTGATCTCCTCCGAACCTCAGTTACTGAGGGAGTGAAACCCCCGTGAAGTTTCATGTCCACACACCACATCGACGATCACTTACCTAATGTTTCTCTGGAAATTGGCTCAGTTTCTACTTCAGTTCTTGAAACTGAGCTTTATAGAACTACTCTCAAAAGGTAATTGCCAGTAGAAATAGTAACTGGGAAAGTAAATACAATGGAACACCACAATCACACCATATTCTAGCTGCAGGCTGTTCTGCTCTTTGTGAAAAGGTATAGCCCAGGTGTTAGAAAGATGCTGAAGGTATTCTCACACCAGAGAAGAGCTTCCCTTGGCTGGACCAGCAGGATCAGAGGAGGCCTGGAAAGGGGGTCGCTTTCTCTCTAGGGGTCTGCTGCTCTCTAACAGCTGGCCACGTCACATCAGGGATCTCATCCCGCCCGCACTTTGGGAAAAGTGGCTGAGGCCCTGTGAGGAGGGAAGGATCTTAGCGATGCATTGAGTAGCTGATGAATACTGTGGGGTGGGAAAGGCAACTCGCAGCCCTGGGAACTAGAAGTTTGTCAAAAACAGGGCATCTGGGGAGTTGGTCAGAGATGGAGAGAAAGATCCCAGGGTACGGAGATGCCTGCTCTGGAGACTGAGGTACGAAGCCCGCTTGCAAAGTCCAGAGATGGGAGTGGGAGGGGGAGAGAAGGAGGCCCTGAGCCCTGGAAGGACCCTCACACGCACAGCTGCTAACCCTGGTCTTTGCAAGGCTTTGGCACATGGCCTCAGAGTGCCTTCGATTAAAAAGTCCTCATCTAGACACAGCTGGTAGCATCAAATCCTATATAATAAAAGCCTAATATGCTAAGTGTCTGGTCATCCGGTCAGCCATTCAACCAATCAAAGCGTAATATACTAATGATATGCTAAGGCCGCTCAACCACTCACTATGACGTGCACTGACCACCAGGGGGCAGATGCTCCGACCAGTAGGTTAGCTTGCTGCTGGGATCTGGCCAATCGGGACTGAGTGAGATGGGCCAGACATGCCCTAGAGCCCTCCCGCGGTCCCTCCCTGGCTGGCCAACCTCCCATGTCCCTCCCCAGCCCCAATCGTGCACCAGTGGGGTCCTTCAGCCTGGCCTGCACCCTCTCGCAATCTGGGACCCCTCGGGGGATGTCAGAGAGCTGGTTTCGGCCCGATGGCGGAATGACTGGTCACTATGATGCACACTGACCACCAGGGGGCAGATGCTCAATGCAGGAGCTGCCCCCTGGTAGTCAGTGCACTCCCAAAGGGGGAGCACCACTTAGCCAGAAGCCGGGCTCACGGCTTTGTGAGTGCAGTGGAGGTGGCAGGAGCCTCTCCTGCCTCTGAGGCAGCGCTAAGGATGTCCGACTGTCAGACATCCACCGAAGGCTCCCAAACTTCGAGAGGGCACAGGCTGGGCCAAGGGACCCACCCCCACTGAGTGCACGAATTTCGTGCAGCGGGCCTCTAGAGATATTAATATTAACACTCCGGCTCACAGCCAGGTCCTGGGCAATCCTGGTCCTCCAAACCCCTGTGAAGAGTATTCACTTCACCAGATCCCCATGTGTGTGCCAAGCAGTGTGCCATGAACGCCTCTTCTTTTCTCATTTCATTCTAACCTGTGAGGCGGGGCGATTGCTAAACCCACAGCTAGATGTCATGCAGCTCCCTTCCCCAGCCCACTCGTTTCTGGCCCAGCAGTCTCCTTGAGACCAGAGCCACTGTGTCTCCCTTGCATGCTTCTCCGTCCTGCTGCCCCAGATCTGACCTTTTGCCAAGTCATGTCTCTGCCTTTCGGGAGGGGAGAGGCAGCTTGACATAGCATGCAAGCCCACAAACTCTGTGTCTGCCCAGAGTTCAATGCCAGTTCTGCATTTATCAGCCACAAGAACTCCCTGTGCCTCAACTTCCCATCTGTAAAATGGACACAAAAACAGTACTTACCATAATATTTTAATACTGTTCTCAGATTTACATTTTTCCTGCTTGGGCCCTTTTCAACCTAGACCATCTTACTTTCCAAATCATGTAAACACACACTTCTGCTCCCATCAGGCCAGTGCCCACATTGTACCCTGCTACACCATACTTTTTCCCAACTCCCTGACATTTCTGCCTGAAATGTTTTTCCTTGCTCTCTCCAAATGCTGTCCATTCTTCAAGACCAAGATCCCTTCCATAAAGACTCCTAGGCCACATAATCTCTTGCTTGTTGGCATTCATTCACTCATCATTTATTCACTCACTCACTCATTCATTCATTCATTCATTTATCCATTCAGCTAGCACTTATTATCCAGTGCCTACTATGTGCCAGGAATAGCCATGTCTCGATGGATATGACCACTGTCCTCATGGAACTCTCAGTGCAGTGGGAGAAACAAGCACTAAATGAGTACATGCAAAAATCAACATCATTTGAAATTGTGATCTGTGTCATCAGGGCAAAATATAGTGTACAGAGTACAAAGGAATATAAACAGGGATCTCTAATTTTGATGGAGGGTCAAAGAAGTGGACATGACATTTATAAGCAGACCTAAAGGAAGAATTGGAGTTGTCTAAGTAAAAAGAAGATAGTGTGGAGGAAGAAAAAAGCATGTGCAAAGGCCCTGAGACCCCACCTAGTGAATGGACATGACCATGAATTGGGTACAACCTTGCCTCCAGCCACAGCTGATTGGACCACAGATTGCACCTGATCTAAAGCTAGCCAATTCATTTATAGGGTGGCCAGTGGTCCATGGTTTATGACTGGACATAAAAGGTAAACGGAGTCAATCAGGTGATCTCTGCTGGAAATTTTAATTAAGAGATGCAGAAAGCAGTTGCTACTGCCCAGGGGAAGCAGAACAGAAAAGATATAAGGACATTATGGGACTAGAGCAACAACAATGGGCCAAACTCAAGCTGAAGTTACTATTTTTTTAAACTGTCTGGTAAAGAGAGGACAACCTTGCAAAGGTTTCCTATTCTACCTAAATAAAATGCAAAGTTTTGCCATGGTCTCCAAAGTCTTGCATTATCAAGACTATGCTAACCTATCCAACTTTATTCATGCCACTTTGCATCTTGCTGCCTACACTCTAGTTGTGTGTCCTCCATTCTCAGTTCTTTGATCCAGCCAAACACATTTCTGCCTCAGGGCCTTTGCACCTGCTGTCCCTGCTGCTCCAAATATCTTCTGTCTCTTTGTATGGCTGGCCCCTTCTCATCCTTCAGGTCTGAGCTGAAAAGTCATCTCTTCAGTGAGGCCTTCATTCACAAACTCTCAAAAGTAGAAAGTAGATCTTCAGTTATTCTTTAGTATAATTCATATTTTTCCCCCTTGATAGCTCAAAAGTCTACAATATTTTATTTTTGTGGGATTTTTCATTTACTAGAATATACATTCTGTGGGAGCAGTATACCCAACTGTGTTGTTCTCCACTGATGTCTTCCATGCCAAATATGGAGCTATTTATCTGATTCTCAAATATCAGAAGGAAGGAAAGAAGGAAGGGAGAGAGGAAGGGTGGAGGGAGGGAGGAGAAACAAGGACCAGAAGCCAAGTGGTATTGTCTGAGGGATAGTAAATCGTAGCCTAACATCAAAGCCAACAAAAAGCCAATAGCAAGGCCCCGTCACTGGGCTGAAAGCAAGCAACTCCTGGATGTTAGCTTAAATTTGTGGAATGCTGATTGCCTCTTTATAAATAAAAACAAAAATACGTTTTGACATGGTGGTCTGGACTTCATGGGCCCTTCTCCGATGCTTTAAATAAGAATTTTTGGGAGAACCAAGATGGCGGCATAGGTAAACGCCTGTACTTGCTGCCTCATCAAAATTAAAACTAAAATATAGAACAACTATCATCCAGAACCACGGGAAAGCTGGCTGAGTGTAAGAACTACAACTAGAGAGGTAAAGAAGAAAGTGCATTGAGACTAGTAGGAGGTGTGGAGATGTGGAAAGGGCTGGCACCTGGTGTGCCCCTTTTTTAATCAGGAGGGAGATACAAGCTCCTGCTTGAGAGGAGCGAGGGGTCCCAGCCCCACACCAGACCCCCAGCCCAGGGTTCCAGAGCTGGTGAAAGAAGTCCCTATGGGCAATAAGAACTACGGACTGTGAAAACCAGTGTGGATTGGGGCTGAGTGACACACAGGCAGCTGCTCCTCTTAAAAGGCTGGCACAGTGAACTGAATTTACAAGCTCCCACTTACTCTGAGCTCCAGTGCCCGGGCGAGGCTCTGGGGGACCCAGACACATACAGGGAGAAACTGGACTATCTGGCATTGGGGCAGGAACTTGAGGTGGCTTTCTTCCTGACAGAGGTGCCTTCAGTGTTCATTGTTCCCATGCTGGGACCTGCCCAGTGCAGGGCTGACTGGCAGCCATTTCTGTTTGTTCCACCCTGGTGATTCCCTGAGACCTCACCCCACCCAATTTACAACCCCACCCAAGCTGTGTGCAGTGGCTTTTACATATGAATGGCGTGTTCTTTCTCAGCCTAACACCTGTCAAACAGGCTGTAGCTGGGTCAAGTAGCCCCAAAGCTATCAATAAAAGGCCCAAGGCTGGCACCAGCACCAGCCTGCCTTGCTTCACAGCTGGGCCTCATCTAGGCACTTCCAAACCCTATACAAAAAGGAGAAATCTGCAGATCTCTCTGTAGTTCCTGCTGGGTGGCCCCAGGCAGTGGCTGACTTTGTACCTCCCTGGATACCTAAGAGCCAGTGTACCCTGTGGTCAGTGTGAGATCATACCAGACTACAACTCTTCACATCCCTAAGCAACACACTGAAGGGGCAGACTCAGTGAGCACCAAAGCCCCAGTGAAGCAAGTCCTGCCCCATAAGGGTGTCTCCTGCACAGCAGCTCTCCCACTGTAGTCACAGATTGTCCCCACAGCCAACTGGCCTGGAGGTCAATTCCTCCCAATGACACCAACAGCAATCAAGGCTCAACTACAACAAAACTGCACACAGCCCACAAAGGGGTGCACCTAGAGTGTCCACCTCAAGTGATTGGGGAGGCTGAGCCACTGGGCCCTGTAGGACACCTACTGCACAAGGCCACTCTATCAACTCAAGGAGACTTAGCAGCTACCCAATACATAGAAACAAACACGGGGGAGCAGCCAAAATGCAGAGACAAAAAAACATGTCACAAATGAAAGAAATGGAAGAAAGCAAACTACTGGATATGGAGTTCAAAATCACAGTTATAAGGTTACTCAAGAATCTTCTAGAAACCTCCAAGGAACTTAGTGAGACCTTCAAAGATCTTAGTGAGAATGCCAAAAAAATGGAAAAGGACCAGTCAGAAATTAAGCATACACTGACTGAAATAAAGCATAATGTACAGGGATTCAACAGTAGACTAGAGGATCCCAAGAATCAAGTCAAAGATTTGAAATATGAGGAAGCAAAAAACACCCAACCAGAAGAGCAAAATGAAAAAAGAATCCAAAAATATGAGGATAGTGTAAGGAGCCTCTGGGACAACTTCAAGTGTACCAATATCTGAATTATGAGGGTGCCAGAAGAAGAGAGAGAGCAAGATATTGAAAACCTATTTGAAGAAATTATGACAGAAAACTTCCCCTACCTGGTGAAAGAAATAGACTTACAAGTCCAGCAAGCACAGAGAACCCCAAACAAGAGGAATCCAAAGAGGACCACACCAAGACACATCATAATTAAAATGCCAAGGGCAAAAGACAAAGAGAGAATCTTAAAAGCAGCAAGAGAAAAA
>NW_005355753.1:1798267-1807712 GCF_000412655.1 Myotis brandtii | reverse complement strand
CAAAGTGATGAATAGCAAGAACCTACAACCAAGATTACTTTATCCAGCAAAGCTATCATTTAGAATTGAAGGTCAGATAAAGAGCTTCACAGACAAGAAAAAGCTAAAGGAGTTCATCACCACCAAACCAGTAATATATAAAATGCTGAAGGATATTCTTTTTAAAAATATATATATTTTATTGATTTTTTACAGAGAGGAAGGAGAGGGATAGAGAGTTAGAAACATCGATGAGAGAGAAACATCGATCAGCTGCCTCCTGCACACCCCCTACTGGGGATGTGCCCACAACCAAGGTACATGCCCTTGACCGGCAACAAACCTGGGACCCTTGAGTCCGCAGGCTGACGCTCTATCTACTGAGCCAAGCTGGTTATGGCTGAAGGATATTCTTTAAGAAGAGGAAGAAGAAGAAAAGGTAAAGATAAAAAATTATGAAAACAAAGTGACAACAAATACATATCTATCAAAAAATGAATCTAAAAACCAAATGAATAAAAAAATCTGATGAACAAAATTAACTGGTGAATGGAAGAAAATCGGGGGCATGGGAATGGAACAGACTAATGATTCTCAGAGGGAAGGGAGTGTGTGGGGGGGTGCAGGAAAAGATTAGACACAGATCTTACATGCATGCATGCATGCATTACCTATGGACACAGACAATAGGGTGGCCAGGGCCTGGGGTGGGGTGGGAACAGGTGAAGAGGAGCTATTCAGGGGGAAAAAGAGGGACATCTATAATAATCTTAACAATAAAGATTTTAAAGAAAAGAGAGAAAAAAAGAATCTTTTGGGGAGTAAGTGGATGTTACACAGACATGCTCCCAGAACCAAACTGGAATTACAACTAAAAATACAATCAATCAATCAATCAATCAATAAAACATACTGAATAATCAACCTGAGACTAGCTGGAGAGAACCCTGATAAACAAAGATGGAAAGTGGAGACCACGTAGAGACTAGTAGAAGGGGCGGAAGCGGGAAAGGGCTGGCTGGGCTCCCACAGAAGTTCCAGAAAGATATCTCAGCAATGGGGGTTTGCCACTGAGAACTTTGGTGTCTAATCCCCAAACTGGCCCCCCCCCCAGCAAAGAGCACCAAAACTGAGACAGGGGCCCACATAACATCTGGCTGTGAAAAGCAGCAGGGTTACTGTCTGCCAGGGAGAGATAGCTAGAAATTCGGACACCGCTTAAAGGGTCAATGCACAAAATTTAGCACACAGCCACTCATCTTGGGATCTGGAAGATGGAGGGCAGAGTGGACTGGAGCAGGGTTGAGGGCTCTAGGGCTCAAAAAGCAGACACCCCAATTTCCTGTACTGAGTCATTCCCTCACACTGCGAAGGTCCTCTTTCTAAGGCAGATATTTGCTATCCAGGCAGTTTTTCCCTGGGAGAATACAGTTGACCTACCCTATTGAAAAAAATCCTTCCCCACAGTATTGAGTTTCTGTGGCCCATTAAGAGACTAAGAATAACAATTAGCTTCTAGGCAGAAGCAATTGCCCTACTCTGTTGGAAAACCTCTTACTGCACCTGAGGACGATTGCCTGAGGGCTACTCAAAACTGAATCCAATCAGTCTGTACACAGAAGCAGATCTCTGGAGGCTTTGAGTCTTTGCCTGATCTAATTAGTCAGAAACAGCATTTGAGACTGTCCTGCACTAGCACTTGGGAAGTATAGCAGATCTACCTAATACATAGCCACAAACCCAAACAGGCAGCCAAAATGGGGAGACAAAGAAATAATAATCAAATGAAACAAAAAGAGAATTCTCCAGAAGAGATAAATGAGATGGAGATAAGAAATTTCTCTTACATAGAGTTCAGAATAATGATGTAAAGATGCTCAATAGCATGAGAAAATATATAGTAACTATGAAAAAACTACATTCAGAAATAAAGAATGCAATAGCACTACTTAGAACACATTGAAAGGAATACACAGCAGATTAGGGAAAGCTGAGGATCATATCAGTGAATTAGAAGACAGGGTAGGAAAAATCAATCAATCTGAGAACCAAAAAGAAAAAACAATTAAAAAACAGAAAGACAGTTTAAGGGAGCTGTGAGACAACATGAAACGTAACAATATTCACATAATAGGTGTGCCAGAAGGGGAAGAAAGTGAGCAAAGGATAGGAATATATTTGAAGAAATAATGGCAGAAAACTTCCCTAACCTGGTGAAGGAAAAAGTTACACAAGTCCAAGAGGCACAGAGAACCCCAGCAAGAAGAACTCAAACAGTCCCACGCCCAAACACATCATAATTAGAATGTTAAAAATGAAAGACAAAGAGAGAAACTTAAATGCAGCAAGAGAAAAACAAACTGTTACCTCCTACAAAGGAGCTGCCATAAGGCTGACAACTGATTTTCATCAGGAACTCTACAGGCCAGAAGGGAATAAGAAATACTCAAGATAATGGAAAGCAAGGATCTGAAACCAAGATTACTATATCCAGTAAGGCTATTATTCAAAATAGAGGGTCAAATAAAGAGCTCCCTGGACCAAAAAAAAAAAAAAAAAAAAAAAAAAAAAAAGGCTAACGAAGTACATCACCACCAAGCCAGCATTACAATAAATGCTAAAGGGACTGCTGTAATGAGAAGAAGAAATAGAGAGAGAAACCTAAGCATACAGAATTAAAATGACAATAAATAAGTAGCTATCAATAATAACCTTAAAAGTAAATGAATTAAATGCTTCAATCAAAAGCCATAGGGTAGCTGAATGGATACAAAAACATGACCCAACTACATGCTATCTACAAGAGACCCACCTCAGAACAAAAGACTCATACAAGATGAGAGTGAAGGGATGGAAAAATTTTTCCATGCAAATGGAAAAAAAAAAGCTGGGGTTCCAATACTCATATCTGATAAAACAGACTTCAAAATGAAGGCCATCACAAGAGACATAAAAGTCACTACATAATACTAAAGGGAACAATTCAACAAGAATTGTTCATATTGGGTTCATATATGTTTACCCAGGTAAACATATATGAACCCAATATAGGAGCACCTAAATATATTTTTAAAAACTTCTAGAGGACTTTAAGGGAGAGATCAACAACAATACAGTCATAGTGGGGGACTTTAACACCCCGCTGACTTCACTGGATAGACCTTCCAGGAAAAAAATTAACAAGAAAACAGTGACTCTAAAGGACACACTGGGTCAGATGGATTTTATTGACATTTATAGAATATTTCACCCCAAAGCTGCAGAACATTCTTTTCAAGTGCACATGGGTCATTCACTAAAATAGATCACATGTTAGGACACAAAACAAGTCTCTACAAGTTCAAGAAGATTGAAATCATATCAAGCATCTTCTCAGATCACAGTAGAATGAAATTAAAAATCAACTACAATAAAAACACCCAAAAACATTCAAACACATGGAGGCTAAATAGCATGTTATTAAACAATGAATGGGTTACCAATGAGGTCAAAAAAGAACTCAAAAACTTCCTGGAAACAAATGAAAATGAACACACAACAACCCCAAATCTCTGGGACACAGTAAAAGCAGTCCTGAGAGGGAAGTTCATAGCACTACAGACCTACCTCAAAAAAATTAATAACAAATTATTTAGTCCTACAATTTAAAGAATTAGAAAGAGAACAACAAGCCCATAGTAGGTAGAAGGAATGAAATAATAAAGATTAGAGCAGAAATAAATGACAGAGACTAAAAAAAAACAATACAAAAAATAAATGAAACCAAGAGTTGGTTCTTTGGAAGATAAGCAAGATTGATGAACTGTTAGCCAGATTCATCAAGAAACAAAGAGAGAGGACCCAAATAAATAAAATCAGAAACGAAAGCAGTGAAGTAACAACTGACACCAGAGAAATACAAAGGATTATAAGAAAACTAGAGGCCCAGCGCATGAAATCGTGCACAGGTAGGGTCCCTAGGCCTAGCCTGCAATCAGGGCCATCTTCCGCTCACTCACCAGTCCCCAATCCCACCTCGTTGCCACCCACCCCAGTCCCCCATGGTTCCCCATTGGCCATCCAGTGATCGGAGCCTGCAGGACGGGGGGAGGGACCAAGAGGTCTACCTTCTGCCTACTTGCCAGTCCCCAGTCCTGCCCCACCGCCACCCACCCCAGTTCCCCGTGGTTCCCCGTTCGCCTTGATCAGAGCCTGTGGGCCATGGGGAGGGGCCAAGAGATCTGCCTTCCGCCAGCTCACCAGTCCCACATCCCACCATGCTGCCACCTATCCCAGTTCCCCCCATGGTTCCCCATTGGTCATCCAGTGATCGGAGCCTGCAGGATGGGGCAGGGACCAAGAGGTGGTCAATTCACCTCATAGCAACTGGTCAATCGGTCATTCCAGTCTTTGCGCTGTTATGGTCGCTGGCCTTTTATTATATAGGATACTATCAACAACTATATGCCAACAAGCTGGACAATGTGGAGGAAATGGACAAATTGCTAAAAAAAATATAATCTCCCAAAATTCAATTGGAAAAATCAGAAAACCTATTCAGGCCAAAAAAGAGATAGAGGAAGATATAAACAAGTGGAAGAATATACCATGTTCATGGATTGGAGAATTAGCATCATTAAAATGTCCATACTACCCAAGGCAATCCACAGATTAAATGAAATAGAAGCAGTAATCAAAAAACTCCCAGCAAACAAATGCCCTGCTCTGGATGGCTTCACAGAAGAGTTTTACCAAACATTCAAAGAAGAACTAACACCTATACTCCACAAATTATTGCAAAATATTGGACAGGAAGGAACACTTTCAAGATCTTTTTATGAGGTCAGCACTATCCTAATTCCAAAACCAGATAAAGACACTACAAAAAAAGAGAATTACAGGCCAATATTCCTGATGAACATAGATGCTAAAATTCTCAACAAAATATTAGCAAATCAGATCCAGGAATATATTAAAAAGATCATACACCATGACCAAGTGGGATTTATTCCAGGGATTCAAGGCTAGTACAATATTCACAAATCAATAAATGTGATAATCACATAAACAAATTGAAAGACAAAAATCACATGATCATATCAATAGATGCAGAAAAAGCATTCAACAAAATCCAACACCCATTTTTTATTAAAAAAAAAAAAACAACAACTCTCAGCAAAGTGGGAATAGAGGGAGCATATCTCAACACGATAAAGGCCATATAGGGCAAACCTACAGCGAACATCATACTCAATGGGCAAAAACTAAAAGCATTTCCCCTAAGAACAGGAACAAGACAGGGATGTCCACTTTCACCACTGTTATTCAACACTAGTACTGGAAGTCCTAGCCACAGCAATCAGACAAGAAGAAGAAATAAAAGGCATCCAAATTGGAAAGAAGGCAGTAAAACTCACATTATTCACAGAAGACATGATATTATACATAGAAAACCCTAAAGACTCCACCAAAAAACTACTAGATTTAATAAATGAATTTGGCAATGTAGCAGAAAACAAAATCAACACCCCCAAATCGGTGGCTTTTTTATACGCTAATAATGAATTATCAGAAAGAGAAACGAAACAAATAATCCCATTTACCATTGCAACAAAAAAATTAAGATACTTAGGAATATACTTAACCAAGGAGGTAAAACACTTGTACTTGAAAAACTATAGGACATTGAAAAAAGAAATAAAGGAAGATATAAACAAGTGGAAGAATATACTGTGTTCATGGTTAGTAGAATTAGCATCATTAAAATGTCCATACTACCAAAGGCAATCCCTAATTTAATGCAATCCCTATTAAAATACTAATAACATATTTCACAGATCTAGAACAAATACTCCAAAAATTTTATATGGAACCAAAAAATACCCCAAATAGCTGCAGCAACCTTGAGAAATAAGAACAAAGTTGTGGGATCACAATACCAGATATCAAGTTATACTACAAAGCCACCACAATCAAAACAGCCTGGTACTGGCACAAGAACAGGCATATTGACCAATGGAACAGAAAAGAGACCCCAGCATTATGCTCAATTAATATTTGGCAAAGGAGGCAAGAACATACAATGGAGTCAAGATAGTCTCTTTAATAAATGATGTTGGGAAAATTGGACAGATACATGCACAAAAATGAATCTAGACCACCAACTTACACCATATACAATAATAAACTAAAAATGGATAAAAGACTTAAATGTAAGTCGGGAAACCATAGGCAGCAAAATCTCAGACATCACTTGTAGTAATATGTTTACAGATATATCTCCTAGGGCAAAGGAAACTACGGAGAAAATAAACAAATGGGACTACATCAAAATAAAAAGCTCTGCACAGCAAAAGA
Source organism: Myotis brandtii (assembly GCF_000412655.1). NCBI lineage: Eukaryota > Metazoa > Chordata > Mammalia > Chiroptera > Vespertilionidae > Myotis > Myotis brandtii. The sequence goes on along the minus strand of NW_005355753.1, from coordinate 1,801,397 downwards.
AACCATCAAAGGGAGCTCACTGTATGGGAGAACATATTTGGCAAAGATACATCTGATAAAGGGTTAATGTCCAAAATATATAAAGAACTCATACACCTTAACAAAAAGAAGACAAATAATCCAATAAAAAAAAATGGGCAAAGGACCGAAATAGGCACGTCTCCAAAGTGGACATATGGATGGCCAAGAGACATATGAAAAAATGCTCAAAGTCACTGATCATCAGAGAGATGCAAATTAAAATGACAATGAGGTATCATCTCACACCTGTTAGAATGGCTACCATCAACAAATGATAAGTGTTGGCAAGGATGTGGAGAAAAGAGAACCCTAGTATACTGCTGGTGGGAATGCAGACTTGTGCAGCCATTATGGAAAACAGTATGGAGTTCCCTCAAAAAATTAAATATGGAACTGCCATTTGACCCAGTGATCCCACTTCTAGGAATATATCCTAAGAAATACAAAACACCAATCAGAAGTAAAGTATGAAATAAAGTATGTGCCCCTGTGTTCATAGCAGCACAATTTACAATAGCTAAAATCTAGAAACAGCCCAAGTGCCCATCAGTAGATGAGTGGATAAAAAAGCTCTGGTACATTTACACCATGGAATACTATGCAGCGGTAAAGAAGATGGATCTCTTACCTTTTGAGACAGCATGGAGGGACCTGGAGAGTATTATGCTAAGTGACATAAGCCAGTCAGAGAAAGACAAGTATCACATGATCTCACTCATAAGTAGAATCAAATGAATAAAATAGACTGACAAATACATCCAGAGACATAGAAGCATAGAGCAGAATGTGGAACCTCAGGGAGAAGACAGGGGAGGGTGGGTGAATGGGAAGTGATCAACCAAAGAAATTGTACACATATATGCATAACCCATGGACACAGATAATAGGGTGGTGAAAGCCTGGGGCAGGGGGCAGAAGCAAGCTAGAAGGTTTCAATGGGGGAAAAAGAGGGACATGCGTAATGCTTTCAACTATAGAGATTTTTTAAATAATAATAATCTTTTGGTTTTGTAACACCCAGTTCTATTAACTAGCTTGTATTCATCAGGCTATCTGTCAAAACAAACCTCAAAATCTCAGGGCTTAACCTAGTAAAAACCTTTATTTCCTGTTCACATAAAGGCCAATGGCTGAGCGGCACTCCCGGGTGGCTCTGCAGGGACTCGAGTTGTTTCTGTCTTCTATTTCTGCCGTCTTGTGGCTTCAGTGTTGTCCTCATCTCATCCACCTGGGTAGATGGAAGGAAGAGGAGAGGGGTGGTGGTGAGAAGGTGAAGGATCTTGCACCAAAACTTAATCACCTTGACACAGAAGTAACCCACTTCATCTCACATTCCATTAGTGAGACTGAGTCACCTGGTACAATCTAGAATAGATCCCAAGGGAGGAAACACAGAACATGTCACCCATGGCTGGAGAGTTGATTCCAAGTAATTGCTCTACATACTACAAGGCATTATGAACCTTTGGCAGGTGACTAGTCATCTTTGCCACACAATTTAAGAAAAATGTATCCTCCATAAAAAAAATCTCAAGATGAAGCCTCCTCCACATTATTAGATAATTCAGTAGCTCAAAAATAAATTTAAGGACCCAAAGTCTTTCCATCAGAAACCTTTCCATCCTAGGCCAGTATCCATCATATCCAGATACAACAACTGGTAGAAAGAGCTGCCTCTTCCTCGTGTGCCTTTAAGAGGGAAGAAACCTTTACGCCTTCCTCTCTCAGGCCAGAATTGACTCCCCCCTAAGCCAGTTACCAATAAGGGGAACGACATGACCATGAGGGACCAAGACCAGTGGTCCTCAGGCCTAGCTACACATGAGCATCATTTGGAGGAAACTTTAAAAATATAAATGTCGCCCTAACTGGTTTGGCTCAGTGGATAGAACGTCAGCGTGCAGACCGAAAGTTCCCAGGTTCGATTCCGGTGAAGGGCATGTACCTTGGTTGTGGGCACATCCCCAGTAGGAAGTGTGCAGGAAACAGCTGATCGATGTTTCTCTCTCATCGATGTTTCTAACTCTCTATCCCTCTCCCTTCCTCTCTGTAAAAAAACAATAAAATATATTTTAAAAAATATATAAATGTCCAGTGCTGGCTGGGGTGGCTCAATTGGTTGGGCATCGTCCCAGGCACTGGAAGATTGCTGGTTCAATTCCTGATCAGGGCACAGGCCCTGGTTGTGTATTAGATCCCCTGTAGGGGGCATGAAGGGGGCAGCCGATCCATGTTTCACTATGACATCAATGTTTCTCTCCCTCCCTCCTTCTCCTTCCTCTCTCTCTAAAAAGCAATTTTAAAATCTTTAAAAAGACATACAATGTCCAGACCCCACTGTGGAGATTCTTATTTAATTCATCTGAAATGAGCCTTAACTTCAGAAGTCACCAAAGTCCATTCACATTCTTGCTCAGCTCGGCCCATAGGATGTTTATAAAAATTGATAACTTATAATAATAAAGCAAATGTGCAAAATGTTAGCAACCAGTGAATCTGGGTAAAGGGTATAGGAGCTCTTTAGACCGTTTTTGCAATTTTTTCTATAAGCTTGATATTATATTAAAACTAGAGGCCCAGTGCACGAATTTGTGCAAGGGTGGGTCCCTCTGCCTGGCGGGCAATCGGGGCTGATTGGGAGGGCCAGCCTGCTGGGGGGAGGGACTGTGGGAGGTTGGCCTCATCAGCAAGCTAACCAATGGCCGATTCTGTGAGGAATCGGGCCCCTCCTCCCTCCTGTTTGGGTCCAGGGTGTGGGTGAACCAGATTTGGGGCTGTCATGGCCCCAGCAGCAAGATCTGGGTCAGTGCATGTCATAGCTCCCGGCCAGTCATCTGGTCATTCCGGTCATTCCAGTCGTTCGGTCATAACAGTCGCTTAGGCTTTTATATATATACTAGAGGCCCGGTACACAAAAATTTGTGCACTCGGGGGGGAGAGGGGGTCTCTCAGCCTGGCCTGTGCCCTCTCACAGTCTGGGACCCCCTTGGGAGATAATGACCTGCTGGCTTAGGCCTGCTCCCGGGTGGCAGAGGGCAGGCCCAATCCCTAAGTGCAGCCCCTGGTCGGGCTCAGAGCAGGGCCGATTGGGGAGTTGGGGCGCCGCCCC
>NW_005355753.1:1788053-1789969 GCF_000412655.1 Myotis brandtii | reverse complement strand
TGCCTGGCTGCCGGCTGCCATCTTGGCTGGCAGTTACTTTGCATATCGCCCTGATTAGCCAATGGGAAGGGTAGCAGAGGTATGGCTAATTACCATGTTTCTCTTTTATTAGATAGGATATCAATAAGAAATTGCCCCAAAAAAGGAAAAATGGGAACTTACACATAAGAGCCAGAATTTTTGGCTTCTCTTGGAAATCATAAAATCTGGGGGAACTGGGTCTGTACTCCTGCAGAAAATAAAAAGCTGATTGAGGAACAGCACCCAGACCCATGCTCAAGGGCAGCCCAGAAAGGCCTGGCATTGTTAGCTAGAGCTCAGGTGAGTCTCGGAATCCAGCTAGAAAACCCCTCACTGGAGTTCTTTCCATTTTTATTCACTTGCTTCTCTCCTGTTCTGTCCTCTTCCTCCCTCTAAGTATAGCTCAGGGTATTGTTGCCAAGTGCGGCACCTTGCATTTGCCCACACTGGGGCTCATCCTTGGCAACTCCCGGCCCACTCGCACAGGCTGCTGAGAGCTTCCCGCGGCTGTTGCCAGTGGCTTGGCATTTCACTCCCTGGCACAGCTAAGCGTCACCAGCGAGTGTGGAGCTCTCACCACACACTCCTCCAGATCAGCTAGGCAAATGTCAACTATCAGACCAGTCCCAGCACTGATGCCCCACTGTTTTCAGTTAATTAATGAACTAACTCATAACAAGCCAACTGAGTCTCCGGTGCAAGCAAAGGAAGCCAATCGCCGTTACCTACAGCAGCAGAGGAATTTCGGGGAAGTCAGAACTTCTCAGCAGTGGCACTTCTGACGTTTGAGTCTGGATAACTCGTTTGGGGGGGGGGTGCTGGGGGGTGCCCAGTGCATGTTTAGCAGCATCCCTGGCTTTTGCCCACCAGATGCCAGTAGCACAATTCCCCTCCCCCACCACCCAAATTGTGACAACCGAAAATGTCTCCAGACAAGAACCAGTGTGAGGACAGGAAAGCTGAAGAGCTGAGCCTTAGAAAAGATGGCAATCAAAGTCTTTCTAGGCTTCTGGACAGCAAGGACTAATAGATGGCTCACCATTTACTAGGTGTGTGACTTTGGACAAGTGACTTCACCTCTCTGTGCCTCACTGTCCTCATCTATAAAATGGGATAATCAGGAGAAATTGGGTTATACAGTGCAAACAAACAACTCTCAAGTACCAGTAGCTTAAAACACACGCTCTGTGTCCCACGTGGTCAGCGGGGACTCTGCTCACTGTGCCCACCCAGAAGACCCACACTAGCAGAGGCTCTACTGTCAAGACATTGCTGGTCAAAATGACAAGGAGAAAAAAAGAAATGTGATAAACTTACTCATATACGTTTCTACCTGGAAGTGACCCACATCCTCCCTGCTCACAACTCATTGATAAAGACCAGTCACGTGGCTATCGTGGATTTGAAGGGGAAAGCACAGTGAAACCCTGCCATGTGCCTGGAGAAAGGAGAAGAGGAAACACTGATTGATAAACAGCACGGAATTTGGACAGAAGTAATAATAATACTGACTTTATGCATTTGTTGGGAAGGGTAAACAAGTTAATACATACAGAGTTCTTAGAACAGTGCCTGGAATCTGTTAATTGGTCAAAAAATACTAGCTTATTATTATGTATTATTTCAGCAAGTATTCATTAAGCACTGTGATGGTCAGTTTTAATAACCTAGTTATTCCATTAAACACTGACCCAGGTGTTGCTGTGAAGGAGTTTGAGATGTGATTAACATCTACAACCACCTGACTTTAAGTACAGTGGGGCCTTGACTTACGAGTTTAATTTGTTCTGTGACGGAGCTTGTAACTCAAATAACTCATATGTCAAATCAAAAAATGAACGAGTGAGACACGTGATGTTGTGGCGTTCACTGTGACGTTTGCTGCGCCAACTAGC
>NW_005355753.1:1766535-1787859 GCF_000412655.1 Myotis brandtii | reverse complement strand
AATATTTTAATATTGTTATTTTCCCTTTCTCTATAATAGAAGTGTCAGAGATGAAAGAAAATTAGTAAAATGTATATGAAAATCTTCCTCCTGTCAGAGTCTGGGGCATGCCATGGGAACCAGAGTCAAGTCTCCACCCACCCACGTGCGCCTCAAAATCGCGCAAGGCCCAGACCCGGCCGGCCCCACCCTTGTCAAGCCCCGCTGGGTGGGGGGAGCAGCCTCAGGTCGCATGGCCCAGAGCTGGGGCGGGAGGCACGTCCTGAGATCCCCCGGCCTGGGCCAGGGGGCGTGGCCTGAGGTCCCCCAGCTGAGCCGGGGCTGGGGGCACACCTTGAGGTTCCCTGTCAAGCCCCGAGGGCAGGGGCCATGGCCTGAGGTCCCCCATCCAGCCCTGCATGGAGGGGAGCAGGCCCTGAGGTCCCCAAGCCTGGCACCGGGGCTGGGCGTGGCCTGAGGTCCTCTGTCAAGCCCCACAGGGCAGGAGGCATGGCCTGAGGTCCCCTGTCAAGCCCTGACGGGCAGGAAGTGCAGCCTCATATCCCACAGCTCGGTGCCAGGGTGGGGGGCACAGCCTGAGGTCCCCTGGCCCAGCGCTGGGGCAGGGGGGTGTGGCCTGAGGTCCCCGGTCAAGCCCTGCTGGGCTGGGGGCATGGCCTGAGGTCCCCCATCAAGCCCTGCTGGGGGGGTGTGGCCTGAGGTTCCCTGTCAAGCTCCGCCAGGCAGGGGATGGGGCCTGAGGTCCCCTGTTGATCCCTGCTGGGCCAGGGGGTGCACCCTGAGGTCCCCCAGCCTGGTGCTGGGGCAGGGGATATGGCCTGAGGTCCCCTGTTGAGGGGAGCAGCCTCAGGTCCCCTGCCCCAGCCCAGTGCCACGCAGCCTTAGGTCCCTGCTGATTGCCTATTAAGGCTTGTTATGGGAACTCAGCCTCTGCTGTGGGCACAGCCATCTTGTGTTACAGAATCCCTACCTCCCCTGTGGGTGCAGCCATCTTTTACCGTTATGGTATGATGGTCAGTTTGCATATTCCCTCTTTATTAGATAAGACTAGAGGCCTGGTGCACAAAAATTTGTGCACTTGGGGGAGGGGGGGTCCCTCAGCCCGGCCTGTGCCCTCTCGCAGTCTGGGACCCCTCAGGGATGACTGGCTGGCTTCTTAGGCCTGCTCCCGGGGATCAGGCCTAAGCTGGCAGTCAGACATCCCTATGGCAGCCTGGCAGCCCTCGAGGGATGTCCACTTGCCAGCGGGGAGCAGGCCTAAGCTGCAGTCGGACATCCTTAGTGCTGCTGAGGAGGCAGGAGAGGCTCCCACCACCACCGCTATGCTGGCAGCCATCAGCCTGGCTTGTGGCTGAGCAGAGCTCCCCCTGTGGGAGCACACTGACCACCAGGGAGCAGCTCCTGCATTGAGCATCTGCCCCCTAGTGGTCAGTGTGTGTCATAGTGACCAGTCATTCTCAGTAGTTCTGCTGTTAAGGTCAATTTGCATATTACCCTTTTATTATATAGGATAGAGGCCTGGTGCATGGGTGGGGGCCAGCTGGTTTGCCCTGAAGGGTGTACCGGATCAGGGTTGGGGTCCTACTGGGGTGTCTGGGAGCCTGGGTGAGGGGTTGAAGGCTGTTTGCAGGCTGGCCAAGCCCCCCAGTGGTAACCCTCACCCCATGGGGGTGTGGCCAGCCTGGATGAGGGGCTGAGGGCCATTTTCAGGCTGCCCACAGCCCCTTCAGGGTGGGGGGATCCTGCTAGGGTGCCTGGACCGCCTGGGTGAGGGGCTGATGGCCATTTTCAGGCCAGCCATGCCCCCCGGCGACCCAAGCTCTCAGCCTCTCCTTTTTTTTTTTTTCCTTTTTTTTTTTTCAGCACCTCATTGAGCGGAGGCCAGGGCAGGCTAGAAGCAGGTATCTGGGATTTATTTATCTTCTATAATTGAAACTTTGTAGCCTTGAGCGGAGCCCAGGGCCAGTCAGGGCAGGCGTGAAGCTTGGCTTGCTTGGCTTCCTCCATCACCAGGGGTAACCCAAGCCTCCTGCTCACTCCAGCTTCGTGGTCACTGCCATCTTAGTTGGGTTAATTTGCATACTTGCTCCTGATTGGCTGGTGGGTGTGGCTTGTGGGTGTAGTGGAGTGGCAGAGTGATGGAGTGATGGTTAATTTGCATCTTTCATTTTCGTTAGTGTAGATAATAAAAGGTTAATATGCAAATCGACCAAACGGCAGAATGACCATCACTATGATGCGCACTGACCACCAGGGGGCAGATGCTCAATGCAGCTGGGCTCACAGCTGGCGAGCACAGGAGTGGTGGTGGGAGCAGCAAAGGATGCAGCAGCAAAGGATGTCTGAATGCCGAGCGGGCCTAAGCCATCAGTCAGACATCCCTCAAGGGCTCCCAGACTGCAAGGTGGGGGCAGGCCAGGCTGAAGGACTCCCCCAAGTGCACGAATTTTTGTGTACCAGGCCTCTAGTTGTCAATAATCTGGGTGGGCCTGGTGCAATCAGTTGAAGTGCTAAAGAGCAGAATGGCAGCTTCCCTTAAAGACACAGAAATCCCGCCTGTGAGTAAAAGCTGATGCCCACTAGAGTTTCCAGCCTGCCCTTCTTCACAGCCTGCCCTGTGGATTTTGGATTTGCTCATCCAGCCTCACAATCACATAAGTCAATTCCTTACAATAAATATCTCTACAGTCTTAACCCTTAATATCCTTCCAGTCCCATCTCCTACCTCTCCACACAGCCTTATTACAAGGCATAAATCCTGGGTTTTATTTCATGCTCTGGGTTGGTTCACCTCTGGTTTCTGACCCTCGTTCTCTAACTCCCAGCCTCCTAGGTGGAAGTCTCCTTGTTTGGTGCATATTCTCCTGGTCCTTCCTCTCTCCTGCTACTGCTGCCTCCTTGGAGGTAGAGCAGTTTCTCCCTTCTCCCGTTTTGGGTGTTTGAAGAGCCACTTGGGCGAGCAGAAATCTTGAGCTACATGACCTTGACCTCCCTGCCACAGGAAGCTCAGCCCCTGCTGCCTTGGCCCCACCCTCCCTGTCCTTAAAACAGACCCAGTTCAAGTCCCTGCTCTGAACTTACTTTAGGTAAGTTCCTTTCTAAGCTGCCATTTACTCATCTGCTGGGGGATCAGGATATGCCACCTCGAAACCTGCTATAGATATTTCTCTCTTTTCCATGTCCAGCGCAGCTAGAGAGTGGTCCGGTTCCTGAGTATTGAGGAACTGGGGATTGAGAAAATGAAAGAAAGAGACAGACACAGAGATAGAAGGAAAAAGCTGGGGCTGGGTGGGACAGCTGTCCTCTGATGGAGAGACAGTGACCCAGAGCCTATACAGAGCGTTTATTTTATACAGCAAAATACCAGGAAGTTTTACTAAAGCCCAAGACAAAGGAGATTATGTGCATTCTTGTGGCTTCTTTGTAATCATCACTTCTGGGTGGGCCCGGATAATCGTGTTTGTTCCTGGTACTTGGCTGGATTTAGATAATGAAACCCATCCCCTTGCGCCTGAGCTGAAGGTCAGGCTGACAACACATGTGCTTCTGGCAAGGTATGTTTCCAGGGCATGGCTCTGCCGGGCACCACTGGATTCAGATGACAACTAGCTCAGGGGCCTTTCCCAGGTGCTCTCTACAACCTGCCACTTGGGCATAAAGATTATTTTGAGCTGAAGGCAATCAAGAAACAGCAGGTGTAGGAAAAGCTCCCTGCCCTTCCTCTTTCTGCCTAAAGGCAGGGCTTAAATTTCCCCGTGTGAACGTATCCCCTCCTCTTTCCTGCACCAGTAAAAAAAAAAAAAAAAAAAAAAAAGATTCTTATCCCTGGAGATGACACCAACGTGAATCTACATAAACAAATCCCACTGAAATAACCCTTACCTCCCATTAGTGTCCCCATGTGTTTACTTCCCCACATTTACTGCCCTAGAAGCCCAAACATTTTCCTTTGTCTTGTCACTTAGCCGCAAGCAAATGTATCACCTTTTGCCCGGCTGGTTTGGCTCGGTAGTTGAGTGTCGACCTATGAACCAGGAGGTCACATTTTGATTCCCAATCGGGGCACATGCCCGGGTTGTGGGCCTGCGCCACTTGGGCATAAAGATTATTTTGAGCTGAAGGCAATCAAGAAACAGCAGGTGTAGGAAAAGCTCCCTGCCCTTCCTCTTTCTGCCTAAAGGCAGGGCTTAAATTTCCCCGTGTGAACGTATCCCCTCCTCTTTCCTGCACCAGTAAAAAAAAAAAAAAAGATTCTTATCCCTGGAGATGACACCAATGTGAATCTACATAAACAAATCCCACTGAAATAACCCTCACCTCCCATTAGTGTCCCCATGTGTTTACTTCCCCACAGTGTGGGGCATGCAGGAGGCAACTGATTGATGATTCTCTCTCATCATTAATGTTTCTATCTCACTCTCCCTCTCCCTTCCTCTCTGAAATCAATGAAAATATATTTTTGAAAAGTGCTCTCTACAACCTGCCACTTGGGCATAAAGATTATTTTGAGCTGAAGGCAATCAAGAAACAGCAGGTGTAGGAAAAGCTCCCTGCCCTCCCTCTTTCTGCCTAAAGGCAGGGCTTAAATTTCCCCATGTGAACGTATCCCCTCCTCTTTCCTGCACCAGTAAAAGAAAAAGAAAAAGAAAAAAAAGATTCTTATCCCTGGAGATGACACCAACGTGAATCTACATAAACAAATCCCACTGAAATAACCCTTACCTCCCATTAGTGTCCCCATGTGTTTACTTCCCCACATTTACTGCCCTAGAAGCCCAAACATTTTCCTTTGTCTTGTCACTTAGCCGCAAGCAAATGTATCACCTTTTGCCCGGCTGGTTTCAGAGAAGCTGCCAGCTGCCCCTGTGCAGAGCATCTGAGCTCTTCCTGGCATTGCGGGCAGTTTGGTTCAAACAAACAAAAATTCTCTTCGGGTTTGGACATTCTTGTGTCAACACACTTAACACATGGCCGACTTGTAGCCAGTGCTTAATCAATGAGACTTTGCTCGATAGTTACCAATGCTAGTCCTGTCCATCGCCACCCTTAGCACAGGACTACCCGCTAAGGTCCCAGGACACTTTGGAGGATGCAGAACACCCGGGTCAACCCCCAGGCAGACCCATCTCGGGAAGGGGACACTCTGAAACTCAGATCTCGCCATCTTTTCTTCCAACCCAGCACCTCTCGTCGTGTCCTGAGACACTTCCATTTGCAGGGAGCCCGAGCGAGCTGGCCTCTCTCTCCCCACCCTCCCCAGGGCCAATGCACCAACATCGCCACACCTGTGGTGGGGACTCACAGGAGGGCTGTGCTTTGACGTGTCTCAGCTTACCTACAATGTTCTAGATCAGTGATGGCGAACCTTTTGAGCTCGGCGTGCCAGCATTTTGAAAAACCCTAACTTAACTCTGGTGCCGTGTCACATATAGAAATTTTTTGATACTTGCAACCATAGTAAAACAAAGACTTATATTTTTGATATTTATTTTATATATTTAAATGCCATTTAACAAAGAAAAATCAACCAAATAAATGAGTTCGCGTGTAACCTCTGACACGCGTGTCATAGGTTCGCCATCACTGTTCTAGATCAGGAGGGCAAAGGGCCACAAGTCATTATGGCTAGAAGGTTGGGAACGTGCAGTGTTCTAAGTGATTAGCAGGATGACAGAAGGAACAAACAAAAGACAGTGTGCTAAAGGCGTCGTTCCACCCTTGGGAGGATAATGTCCTCCCTGAACACGGAGGAAGGCGCTGACAGCAGCCTGGTTTATTCCGGCGCTGAGTGGATATTACGCTTCCTCACAATTAACATTAGCCTGAGTAGCCCGGCCAGCGTGGCTCAGTCGTTGAGCATCAACCTATGAACCAGTAGGTCACCGTTCAATTCTGGGTCAGGGCACATGCCCAGGTTGTGGACTCAATCCCCAGTAGAGGGCTTGCAGGAGGCAGCCGATCAATGATTCTCTCTCATCATTGATGTTTCTGTCTCTCTTTCTCTCCCTTTCTCTCTGAAATCAATTTTAAAAAAATTTTTTTAATTAGCCCAAGTAGCATCAGGCCTCTGAAATGGTCACACTTTCATATTCCTCAATGATTATGTTAGTATTAACGGTATTTGATTTTAAATATTTCACGACATCGGGCAGGAGTCAGTAGAACAGTGGTTCTCAACCTTCCTAATGCCGCCACCCTTTAATACAGTTCCTCATGTTGTGGTGACCCCCAACCATAAAATTATTTTCGTTGCTACTTTATAACTGTAATTTTGCTACTGTTATGAATCGTAATGTAAATATCTGATATGCAGGATGTATTTAGGCGACCCCTGTGAAAGGGTCGTTCGACCCCCAAAGGGGTCGCGACCCACAGGTTGAGAACCGCTGCAGAGCAATCCATCTCATATTCTCTAAAATAACTCAGAGCTGGCTGGGCCTGTCCTCACCCAGCTCCGTGGAAGGCAGGTTTCCCCAGCATAGACCTGGGGCGTGGCCTCAGGGAAGCAAGCAATGCCTGGTTTCAGGCGAGCCACGGCCACACGGGAAAATATCCCGTCCTTGCTGCCTCACCCATGGGCCAGGACGCTCTCCTCACCGCCCTGAGAAACCAGGAGGAAAGGAGATCAGAGCTCACCCCTCCCCCATCAGAAGCCAGTGGGCACTTAAGATGGCAGGTGTGGGCAGCTTGGGGGCTGGGGCTTTATTTTGAGGAAAGAACGTTTGGGGACATTGGCAGGCTCCAGAGTGGGGAGGCAAATAAGGAAAGGGTTGGGGGCAGCTTCTGTGCCCTGGTGTGCCACCCACCCATTGTCAACCCCTCCTTGATGACACACATCGCTGGCCATGTGGTGCAGAATGTCCTTCAACTGATCTCAGCCGTCCCAGCCCTGCAGGGGAGCGCCTGCCTCACCTGGGGGGCATCTGCTCAGCTCACTCAGGACCACCCCCACCGGGCACTGGGCACCCAGGAAGGTCTGTCTTTTCCTCCATCCCAGGGATAAAGCCAAGAGTTGTTCATCTCCTTTGTTCTCCTAACAGCTCCACACCACAGAGGGCCATGGGAGCCTTCCGAGATGTTCGCAATGCCGTCCTGCCTTCTTCGCGGTTTTCCTTTCCGTGATTTTAGTTACCTGCAGTCAACCATGGTCCAAAAATGTTAAATGGAAAATTCCAGGAGTAAACAACATGTAAGTTATAAACTGCACACCTTCCTGAACAGTGTGCTGAAGGATCCGCCCCACCCAGTACGGGAATCACCCTTGTCCAGCGTCTCCAAGCTGTAGACGTTTCCCTCCAGCTAGGCACTTAGGAGCCCTCTAGGTTATCTGATGGGCTGTCCCAGTGTCCCAGTGCTGGTGTTCACGTCAGCCTTATTTTACAGCATAACGCTCATTCACTAACTTTCGTCACAGTGTATTGTTCTAATTGTTCTGTTGCAGGGTCGGGAGCAGCACCGGGTGCTGGCCGGCGCAGTCAGACCCCACCTGGGTTCAGCAACCTCGGTGCTTGGGCTCTGGCTCAGAAAGAATTCAGAGCCAAGACCCAAACTCTAAGAGAACAGTTATTTGGCAAATCACAGAGGTAGAAGTGATTCCTAGAAGAAATGGGCTTCAGAAACAAGTTATGGAGGTAAAGGAAGGGCCCTTGGAGCTTGGGAGTGAGGAAGCGAATGGTGACACCCTGAGCGGGGAGGGGAAGGGGCAGGGAAAGGCACAGGCCGCTCCCGGGGAGAGCATGCTGGGTCCTCTCCTAAGGGTTCTAAGGATGGAGAGTTAGGGGAGGTCCCAGGGAAGATCTCAGCAGATAGTCAGCAGCTTTCCAGGTGTGTCCTTTCAGGGTCGTGGTCCCCACGGATTGACTGGCTGGTGCCAGGGCAGGGGGTCATTGTCCGATGCCGCTGGTCCTGAGGCTGCTTTTCTGGGCCTGGAGCTGAAATACAACTTGAGGCCTAGATGTCATCTCAGGTCCAAACTGCCTGACCAGAGACAGGCCAGGGGAGGAGAGGCCTCCCTGGGGGCGAGGTCCCACCTACAATTGTCCATTAGGCACCTGGGCTGGCCACCCTGGCGACCTTCTGTACCTGACCCACCGACCTTGCTCTGCTCATGTCTGTCTCACTGCACACCACAGTTCTATTTTATTACTAGTTGTTGTTCATCTCTTTCTGTGCCTAATTTATTAAATTAAACTTACCATAGGTATGTGTGTAGGGAAAACTAGTGCATGCAGGGCTTGGTGCTATCCACGGTTTTAGGCACCACTGAGGGTCTTGGAACGGATCCCCTGTGGATAAGGGGGGACAACTGTACCCTGGTCTGCGTGCTGGTTACCTGGGGTCTGTATATCTTTAAAATCCAAAAGTGTATACTCAAGACTTACACACTTGACCATTCATATGCTGCATGGCAACAACATTTTTAAAGGAGTGACGCGAGAGACTTTATCAGCCAAATTAATCAATTCAAACACGCCAATAGCTCGAGTGCAGACCTTCTCAGGCACCTGCAAAGGCCGCGTCCCTGCCTCGCCACGCGCCCGCTCACCCCTCCCGGCGGCGGCTGAGTATGTAACAGTGCCTCCGAGGACTCCGCTGCCTGCCGGCTTTGACAATAACCGATCATGATTACAAACAGCTTTCGAGGGGAGCATATCTTTGGTCTTCATTAGGTTTATTTGTGACTGTTCCAATGCGGTTTCTGGGAGAAGAAAGAGAACGCCGATGGTAATGAGGCCCTCCTAATTGCAGTCCTCACTGATTGCCTTATTAGAAACATTGGAGGAAGTATAGCAATTAGAGCTTTGGGAAATATTGAAAAACAAAGTGAAAAGAGGCCTCAAAGTGCAAGGACACCCAGAGGCAGCCAGGAGCGCCTGCCCAGCCGAGTGGACCCGGAGCCCCCCTGGACGTCTGCCTGGGCCCCTGGGACGCTGGGTGACGGTCTGAGGAAGAGGCAAGCTTCCTCCCTACCTCCTCCCCCTCCCCGCCCCCGGACATGGCTGTGCACCCGCCCGTGGAGACGGCTTGTACACAGGATGGTAATAATGGCAGCACATGCCAGTGAGATGCATGTGCACCAGCCCGCTCAGTCCGCACCACCGGCAGCGGCCTCGCTGCCCTTCTCAGGTATCACACAGCAGGTGGCAGCCCCCACTCACAGCAGGGCTGCCTGAAGTCAAAGGCATGGCCATAAACAACGCATTATCCCTTTCTTCTTCAGTCCCAAAGCCCTGGCTTCCTCTAGCCACCAGCACGCCAGCAAGGCCACGCTTGCTTGTGGGTCCACACCAACCCCTCCCACCAACCCTTTAGCGTCTCTCCTCTGAGATCCTCCTCCCAGTCCCAGACGAGGTAACCAGCCTCTTGCTCACCCTCAGCCCTGCAGCCCTCCCTGCAAGCTCCCTGGGAATGAGCTCTTCCATCTCTCCACTCCTCTTCCCGGCCGACATCAGGGGTCCAAGGTCCTTCATCCAAGTCTACCTTGAAGAATTCTAGTCATGTTCATCGTTCATCTCCAAACATCCTCAACTGCCAACCAAACGTACCTTTTCCTCTGACCTTGGCCCCCCACGACTCTTAAAGTGGAACATAAGCAACAGGAGGGAGGAGATTTGGGGCTGTTTTATTTCTTGCTGTCACTCTGACACAAGAGTGACTAGCACATAGTAGGTGCTCACTAAATAAATAATAAATAATTTGGCAATAATTTTCCAAATGAATACGAGCTTTCTTTTTTCCCACTGGAAATACATCCTCTACATTTCTAGGCATCTCTTCGTACGTGATGCTTTCTTACTTACCAGAAAAGCATCCTCCATGATTTTTTTTTTATCAATCGCTTTCTTTAGACTTAGACCTCCATGCCTTCCGACCCGGCCCAGACAGGTCCATATGGCCACTCTTACAACACAAAACACATTTGGAGTTCTAAAGCCTGACTTACAAGATCATTACCTCTATGTCACTGGTCCAGTGCCACCCCAGACAAGGGTGTTCTCAAATCCACCTGGGTGGTCCCTCAAAGAGGAGGCATTTCACCACACAGTGTGCTATGTCCACCAGGAAGCAAGATCGAAACTGCATTTCCACCTCCTCATTGGTACTGGGGCGCCAAGAGAAACACTGGTGCCTTAAGTAAGGGCTGCTAATTGCTTAGTCATCTCCTACCAACAGTGAGGACAGGCTTGGTTAAGGGTTTGTATTAAGGCTCATTAAAGGGAAGACTGTGTGGCAGCTTCTGGGTTGCTTGGGAGGGAGAGACTTTGCAGAGAGATGCTGAGGGGGTGGAGTGAGGTGCAATGTGGAGGAAAGAAAGTTCAGGTAAATGAGGAAGTGACTCGGGGGAGGGAGGACAGCTGGTGACTCGCAAGTAGCATAGATCACGTGCTCAGATCTGACATATGTTGCTGTTGATTAAAGCAAATGCAATCCTTCTTGATAAACACGCACCAGGTCCCACTCTAAGCCCTGCATGTGCATGACTGCATTATCCTCTCAGCCAGCCCACAAGGTGGGGATTATTATCATTCCCATTTTATGAATGAGCAAAGTGAGGCCCAGAGACATGGAGTAACTTACGGAGTGTCCCCTAGAGAATCTATTCCTACAGCTCCTACTCCTGGACGCTAGAGTACGGTGGTCAGGAGTGGGAGTGTAGGGGCTTTATTTTTTTAAATATATTTTTATTGAATTCAGAAAGGAAGAGAGGGGCAGAGAGAAATGGTGAGAGAGAATGATTGATCGAGACTGCCTCCTGCACGCCCCCACCCTGGGGATCATGTGCCCCGCCTGGAATTGAACCCAGGATCCTTCAATCCACAGGCTGGTGCTCTATCCACTGAGCCAAATCAAGTACGGCTTTTATTTGTTTGTTTGTTTGTTTAGTTTAGTTTAGGGGCTTTAGAGTGTCTAGAAGCTTCTCTACCACCCAGCAGTCCCCTGATTTATTCTGCAAATAACTTCCCGACTGCCCACAATGCACCAACACCATGCTCTGTACTCCATATATAAGTAGCATGTTAGAAAGTTCCCTTGGAGATGGGCTCACATTGCAAGCTGAGTATAAATGCTCATATCTGTTACCCCCAAACCCATGAGACAAATCCATAACAGCGTGGGGAAAACAAGAAAGTGTCAGAGTGCTCAGAAATTTTACATTAAAGCTGAAAGTGGGGAAGCAGACAGCACACAACCTGCAGATGAACACGCTGGAGGAAAGTATCACCTCAGAGCCTGCACGGGACATTCCAGAGAAGAGAGGGAGGGGAATGGGACTCCAAGTCAGTGGGTAGGAAGGAAGGGGGGGACTTGTCAAGGTGATAAACTGGGGGATAGAACACCTATGCCAGCCTGTGCTAACAGCGAGAAGCCGGCCAGCTGAGAGCACTGAGGAGGCAGATGAATTGAAGAAGTCTAATACTCAGGTAGATGGTGAAAATTAACATCAAGAAAAAAGAGAAAAAGTCTCAGATAGAAGACAAGAGCCACTTAAAATCCCTTATCTTCCCTTGTCTTCCTCCCACTTGACTTTATTTTTAATAGAAGAAACTGAATTTTGAATTCGTGTGAGTAGAGGACAGAGAGTGGCATTGCAATTCCTATGGTGACTCACAGACGTGGTAACTCACTCATATGGCAAGATTGCTGCGCTGCGGAGGGCCGAGCCTGAGAACCTCTTCCCTTCCCCTGACGCAGGGAGAAAGCCCCGAGGCGGGTGCAGCTGCAGCTCAGGTCAGGGGAGGTGGGCAGAGAGTCCAGGAACATCATGCCCTGGAGGCCTCTGTCTTCAGCATATGATCTCAACACAGTCCTACACGCATGACTGGGCAACCACACAGCACATAGTCATAGGAATGGTATCCAAAATATGTAATGACCCCTTATACACTGACAAGAAAAACCAAACCACTCCATTTTTCAGATGAGCAAAAGCCATGAACAAAATTCACAAAGGAAGATGTAGAGATGAGCCATGAACACAGGGAATGCTGCTCATCGTTAGTCACCAGGTCAACAGCTCCTAAACCACAAGGAGATACCACTCTAACGCTAGAGGAGTGGCCAAATCAGGAAGACGGACAGAACCTAGATGCGAATAAGGACGTGGAGAGACGAACCCTTATCCATTGTGGGGAGGATTGTAAGATCGTACAGCTACTCCGGAAAATAGCCTGGCAGTTTCTCAAAATACCATACTTAGCAATTCAATGCTAGCTCAAAAACTTACCATTTGGGGTTACCATATAACTTACAATTACACTCTTAGAGATACACCCAAAAGAATTGGAAATAAGTTTACACAAAAACTTATACACAAATGTGCATAGCAGCATTATTCATAATAGCCCCAAAGTGGAAACAACACAAATGGCCATCAACTGATGAATGGAGCCTGGCCGGCATGGCTCAGTGATTGAGCATCGACCTATGAACCAGGAGACCACAGTTCGATTCCCAGTCAGGGTACATGCTTGGATTGAGGGCTGGATCCTCAGTGTGGGGAGTGCAGTAGGCAGCCAATCAATGATTCTCATCATTGATGTTTCTATCTCTCTCTCACTCTCCCTTCCTCTCTGAAATCAATTTAAAAAAATATTTTTTAAAAAGCTGGTGAATTAATGTTTATTGCATGTAACATTATTAGATTTAAAATCTTTTTCTTGAAGTAAAAAAAAAAAGCTGATAAATGGAAAAACCAAATACATATCCATACAAAGGAATAGTATTCAGCCATTAAAAAAGAATGAAGGACTGACACATGCTAAAACGTAAGTGAACCTTGAAAGAAGTGAATCACAGAGACCACATTTTATGATTCCATTTATATGAAATGTTCATAATAGACAAATCCTATTGAGATTAGTGGCTGCCAGGGGCTGTGGGAAGGAGTGGAATGGGGAACAATTGCTAACACATATGGGGCTTCCCTTTTGGAATGATCAAAACGTTCTTGCACAGCCGGCGTGGCTCAGTGCTTGAGCATCGACCTATGAACCAGAAGGTCACGATTCGATTCCCTGTCAGGGTACATGCCCAGGTTGCAGTCTTAATCCCCAGTGTGGGGCATGCAGGGGGCATCCAATCAATGATTCTCTCTCATCATTGATGTTTTTATAGCTCTCTCCCTCTCTGAAACCAATAAAAATATATATATTTTTAAATTCTAAAATTAGATACTGGTGATGGTTGTACAACTTCGTGACTGCACTAAAAATCATTGAATTGTACATTTTAAGGGGTGAATTTTATGTATATGAATTATATCTCAATAAAGCTGTTATTTGAAAAATTCATCTTTGACAGAGGATGGGGGCGTGGGGATGGCACAGTGAGCACTGAGGGCCCACAGGGAGTGATGGAGTTTGAAATTGGTGCCGTGGGCGTGTGAGGATTGCTGAGCAGGGAAGAGGCCCCATCTGAGGTGCAGTACCACAAAGCTGCTGTGGCACCGCCGGCAGGGGTGGGAGCATCTCACACCTGTAATTTCTAGCGGATGGGCCATGAGCGCCGAGGCCCCAGGTGTCAGCGTCGGCCCCACAGCAGGCACTCAGCCCGGCAGCGCCCCGTGGGAAGAGCTGGGAGCACCTGCCGCTCCTTCCTGCCCACATCGAAAACACTCGGCTTTCACACCCAACACGAAGAAAGCTGAGGACTCAGCTCCCTGTTTCTCAAGTCAAATTTCTGGAACAAAAATATCTACGGAACCTGCTGTCTAAGCATCAGGCAGGGGAAAGAATAAAGAGAAAAAAGAAAAGGAAGGCATTTTTCCTAGTAATTAAATCTGAATTATTCTCAACCCATTAGACACTTTTTCCCCCTCTGATGTAGAAGAATACATTTTCATTTCTTGCTTTTTGGCTGAGAGCTTTCATGTACGTAGGAAGCCTGGGGCCCAGGCCAGACCCTCACCTGTGTCATCAACAAACCCTCACCTGAGCTGCTCAAATGAGCCAATTTTACCGAATGCCTTAACCCTTCCCCTTAATTAATTTGTCCAAGGCTTGCGTATTATGAGGGTTCTTTAAATTGCTGCAAGTGACTTAGTTTCAAGGAACTGAGGCAAAGCAAGGAATTTATTGGCCAAGGTAACTAAACCTTGGGAAGATGAGGAAGCAGCTGCCTCCGTGACAATAAAAAACAAGAACTCAAAGGAGCTCAGGTTCTCCGCTCCTATTTAGCTCATGACCTTCCCAGCCACCCCCACTGTCAACTTCCCTTGCACGCCAACACACATATACACACCGGTTGGGTGGCACTTGCTTTTCTTTAGACCTGTTTTCTCCCTGAAGCTAAAAGCATGGCCATCAGTGGTAGCTAAGCTCATATCTTTTCAGCTTTGCCTCATTACCCATAGTGTTTTTTTTTATCATTTTTTGTGATTTTTTTCTCTTTTCTTTCATTTTTTATTTTTTTAATTACAGCTGACATATAATAAATATTATATTAGGTTCAGGTGTACACCCTGGTGATTATACATTATATGTACATTATAGAAAGGAGTTCTTCATATATATCCTTCAATTCTAAATGATAGCTTTGCTGGTTATAGTAATCTTGGTTATAGGTCCTTGCTTTTTATCACTTTGAATATTTTGTACCACTACCTTCTGGCCTGCAAAGTTTGCTGAGAAATTAGCTGTCTTATGGGCACTCCCTTGTAGGTAACTAACTGCTTTCCTCTTGCTGCTTTTAAGATTCTCTCTTTATCTTTAGCCCTTGGCATTTTAATTATGATGTGTCTTGGTGTGGGCCTCTTTGGGTTCATCTTGTTTGGGACTCTGCACTTCCTGTACTTGTATGTCAATTTCCTTCACCAGATTAGGGAAGTTTTCTGTCATTATTTTTTTCAAATAGGTTTTTAATTTCTTGTTCTCTCTCTTCTCTTTCTGACATTCCCATTATTTAAATACACTTGAAGTTGTCCCAGAGGCTCTTAACACTATCTCCATTTTTTAATTCTTTTTTTGCTGTTCTGATTAGATGTTTTGTTTTCTTCCTTATAGTCCAAATCAATTTGATTCTCAGCTTCATCTAGTCTACTATTGATTGCCTATAAATTATTCTTCATTTTAGTTAGTGTGTCCTTCATTTCTGACTGGTTCTTTTTTATGGTTTCTATGTAATTTTTCATGCTATTTAAGTCCCTGGAAGCTCTCACTAAGTTTCTTGAGCTTCTTTATAACCATTGTTTTGAACTCTGTATCTGTTAGTTAGCTTGCCTCCGTATCATTTAGGTCATTTACTGGAGATTTCTCCCGGTCTTTCATTTGGGACCTGTTTCTTTGCCTCCGTATTTTGGCTGCTCCACTGTGTTTGTTTGTATGTATTAGGTAGAGCTGCTACATGTCCCAGACTTGGTAGAGTGGCCTTGTGTAGTAGGTGTCCTGTAGGGCCCAGTGGTGCAGCCTCCCCAATCACCCGAGCTAGGCACTCCAGGTGCACCCCTGCGTGGGCTGTGTTTGCTGTTGAGCTTTGATTGCTGTTGGTGTCACTGAGAGGGATTGACCCCCTTCCCCCATCAGGCCAATCAGTTGCAAGGACCAGCTGTGACTACAGCAGAGGAGCTGATGTGCAGGAGTCAACCCTAAGGAGCAGGACTTGCTTCAATAGGGCTTTGGTGCTCACTGAGTCCACCCCTTGAGTAGGTCAGTCTTGGAGATGGTAGGGTTGTAATCCAGCACAGTCTGAAGCTGTCCACTGGGTGCACTGGCTCTGGGGCCTCCTGGGAGGTGCAAAGTCAGCCGCTGCCTGTGCCCTGCCTGGGCCACCTGGCATGAGCTAACGAGAAATTTGCAGATGGCTGCTACTTGTCTTTGGCTTGGAGTTTCCCAGGAGAAGCCAAGCTGCAAACCAAGGCTGATTGCCACTAGTGCTGGGCCTGGACCACTTAGCAAGAGGTATGGGGTATGCAGAGGCCTGATGCTGCTTGTTTGAGAGGTTTTAGGAGGCATGAGGCAAGAGAGACCATTTGTATAGAAAACTACTAGAAATGGCTTGGTTGGACCCACAAGTTGAGTGTGGGGATCTCCAGGGAATCACCAGAACAGAGCTAAAAGTGTTAGCCAAATTGATGGAGACTCAGATATGGAGTCCCCTGTGGGCTCTGGTGAGGGGGTGCCTCAGAAAAGGAACAATGGCCCTTGCCAGCACTTTTTTCTGGCAGAAAGCTGCCCCCTACCCAGCTCTTGCCCTGATGCTGAACAATTCAGTTTCTCCTTGTATGTCCTTGGTTCATTTCAAGCTATTGCCCCAGTGCTGCAGCTCAGAGGGAGTGAGTCGGAGTAAGTCCATATGCAGGCCCTTTAAGAGGAACCCCTGGGACTCCAGCAGCCCTCCGTCTCACTCAGCCACAATTCCACTGGTCTTTATAGCCATAAGTAATAGGGACTTCTCTTCCTGGCACTGGAACCCTGGGCTGGGGGGACCTGGTCTGGGGCTGGGATGCCCTTGCTCCTCAGGGGGACCTCCACAGCTGAGATATCCCCCTCAATTTTTATCTGCCACAGGTATGTGTGGGACCAGCCCGTTCTGCATCTCTACCCCTCTTATCAGTCTCAATGTGGCTTCTTTTTTGAATCCCTAGTTGTAGAACTTCCATTCAGCTGTATTTCAGGTGGTTCTGAATGATGGTTGTTCTGTAATTTAATTCTAATTTTGATATGCTTGTGGGAGGATGTAAGGACCTATACTGCCATTTTGACTGGAGCTCCTTTCCCATAGTTTTAATTTAGAAAATTGTAAGGAAGGCTCTGGTTTTCTTGGCCAGGTCTTGATGCCCTACAGCCAAATGAACAGGGCATGTTCTGATTGGCAGCCCCCATTAAACCATGTTGGTGGAAGGTAGGGGGAGGAGCTCCCCTGAAGAAGGAAGGTGATCTTCCCAGTGAGAGAGGCGTCCAGGACAAGCAAAGCTACAGACGGGTAGGTATTCAGAGGAGCTGAAACAAGCTCACTCGATGGGAAGAGCTGCAAAGTATGGTGGCTGATTTTGAAACCCAGGAAGGGGAAAATGGAATATTCCATGGGAGTTAGGGCTGAGACAGGAGTGGAACAAGGTAGTTGGAGTAATTGACCCTTAAGTTAAGGACAGGGAATTGAGTAGGAATTTCCCAGATGCGAGAAGGGAGGAAACATTCTAGGCAGAGATAATTACAAAAGTAGAAATGAAAAAGTGAGGAAAATGCAGTGCATCAGGATTGCTAAAAGTAGTTCATTGTGGTTAGAGCATGAAATGCAAAGAGGGAGACGGGATGGCAGCAGCTGGGCTCAGGGGAAAGCAGGGAGCCCGCAAGCAGCTCCTCCAAGCCATGCTAATGAGTTAGGGCTTTAGCCAAAGCAACAGGAGATACAGATAGTTTTGAGCAGAGAAAGAGCATGCTTGAACTTACAATTTATACATATGAGATACCACTGCACGCCTATTGGAACACCTAAAACTAAGAACATAAATAATAGTGCAGCTTAGCAAGGATATAGAGCAACTGGAATTCTCATACATTGCTGGCAGAAATGCAAAATGGTAGAGCCACTTTGGAAAATAAATTTGGCAGATTCTTATGAAGTTAAGCATGCACTTACCACAGAAATTCCGCTCCTATATATTTACCCAAGAAAATGAGAACTTGCATTCACTCACAGATCTGTACATTAGTGTTTACAGCAGATCTGCTTGTGGTAACCCAAACTAGAAACAACCCAAATGTCCTTAAACTGGTGAATGGCAAAGCCAACTGTAATACATCCATCCACACTATAGAATATTAATCCACAATAAAAAATAATAAAATACTGATACACACAATAACTTGAATAAATGTCAAATGCAATATGCTAAGTGCAAGAAGCCAGCCTCCAAAGTCTACATACAGGCCTGGGCAGTGTTGCTCAGTTGGTTGAGGGTGACCCCATGCACCATGAGGTCCCTGGTTTAATTCCCAGTCAAAGCACATACCTGGGTTGCTGGCTCGATCTCCAGTGGGGGGGCATGCAGGAGGCAGCCAATCAATGATTCTCATCATTGATGTTTCTATTTCTCTCTCCCTTTCCCTTCCTCTCTGAAATCAATAAAAATATATTTTTTTAAAAAGTCTACATATTGTATGATTGTATTTGTATGACAATCTGGAAAACACAAACCAATGGGGACAGAAACCGTATCAGAGGTTTCCAGGGGTAAGAGGTGGCAGCATGATGGAATTTGGGGGGTGATGGAACTGTTCTATATCCCAATTTGGGGGATGGTTTCATAACAAGATGTATTTGTCAAAACTCATAGATCTGGACAACTAAGAGTGAATATTGCTGGATGTAATTTTTAAAAGTGAAATGGTAATGATTGCATATCGGACCAGTCACTCCAGCTGCAGGGAATGCACGGGAGAGGGACATGGCTGGACTTGGGAGCATCCAATCTCATGGTGGTGGCCCAGGATCGGGGCGTGGCAGTGGCAATGAAAGGAGGCGGACCCATCTGAGCAATGTTTAGGAAAGGGACTCAGTAGGACTTGGTGAATGCATGAGTGGAGTTTGGGTTATAGTGACAGAAAGCCAAAGAGACAGAGGATTTGAAAATAGGTGAGAGCATCTCTGAGTGATTGACTGTGGGACCAGATAGGAAGGGAAGTCCCTTGAGAAGGACTAAAGGATGAGAAAGATGAACAGGTCAAACAGCAAGTGTATTGGGATTGATTGAGTAGAATAGTTGGCAGGAGGGGGGATGACATCAAAATAGGCCACTGAAGTCTGAGCTTTCAGATCTAGAACAAGGTGTAAGAGAGAGGGCAACTGGAGTTTTCCCAGTAACTTTGGCTCATGGTGCCTTCCATGACATAGTAAGATACTTAAGGATGGAAAATATTCCTGGTTCATCTTTGCAATTCTCTTCTCCTAGGTGTCTAGCACCGAGCCCAGTGGTTCTCAACCTTGACCACATCACCTAGGGGGCATTTTTAAATCCTCAGGCCCAGCAGTACCCTGACCAACTAGCACCATATCTCTATGGATGGGGCCCAGGCAGCAATACTTTTTAAAGCTTCCTAGGTTATTCCAATGTGCAGCCAAGATTGAGAAGCGCTGATGTAGCTCACTGCTTGTCACATTGGTTCTCAATCCTGGCTACATATTAGAATCACCTGGGGAGCTTTTAAAATACACAGATGCCTACTGATCCATGTTTTCTCTCACATCAATGTTTCTCTCTCTCCCTTCCTTTCTCTCTAATATATATATACAGATGCCTAGGCCTTGCTCCCACAGATTCTGTGTTAATTGGTCGGGAGTAGGACCCTTGTATCTTATTTATTTTTAAACTTTCCAGACACTTTTAATGGGTAACCCGGGTTAAAATCACCAGTCTCACACATAGAAAGAAGTTCAACAAATGCTTATGACTTCAAATATTATTTCCATCTCTGTCCTCTCTCCTGGGCCAGAGACCCAGGATTAACCCAATGACCTGATGCACATGGTCTCCTATGTGTGCCGCAGGTGTGTCAAGCTCAACATGTCCAAGACTAAACTCCATCTCCCAACAGCCCTTGCAAGCCAGTGGGAGAGTTAGCCTTTTGCTGGGAACTGGTCCCAAGTTTGGGGATTGAATTGTATCCCATGGTCATTCAGAGAGTAAAAGGATAACTGAACAGAGGCTGAGGATGGTAGAGACTCATCACTCAACGTTGAAGAGTTCAAGGAACTGAAGAATGAAATCCAATCAGGGTCAGAGATTGTTGGGTTGACAGGCAGAGAAACAGGAAAATGGGTGAAGGACTCTCCGCCTCATCCCATCACAGGCACTTCATAAGGCTTATTGAGAGAAATGAATCAACTGTAGGAAGAGTCTGGAAGCGTCAGCATGCAGAGGGTGGCAGATTTTACATTAAAATTTGCTCACTCAGAGAGTCCTCCACTTTAACACGCAAAATAATCTTCTGGGGATTCTTCTGCCACATGGACCTCCTCCTCTCCCTCAGTCATTCCAAGTACACTCCTGCCTTGGGCTATTGTATTTGCTGTTCCCTCTGCCTGGAGTACTCCTCACCCCACCCCAAATATTCACAAGGCTCACTAGCCTTCTCCGGGTCTTTACTCAAATGGCACCGTCATACTCCCTCCTCCCCTTCTGGATCTATTTCCTTCTCTGGCATTTATGAGTAGCTGATATACTATATATGTGGTGTTTCTCCATTAGCTGTTACCTTCCTGCACAGGGATTTAGACTGTTTCGTTCCCTGGCATATCCAGAGCCTAGAACAGTCCCTAGTAGACAGCAGGCACCCAATAGATGAATGAATGAGTGGAGAGGTTAAAATTGCAGACTCTACCCCGAGAGTAGAACCCAGCAGGCCTGGGTGGGGGCCAGGAATGTACATGTGTACCAGGTGGTTCTAAAGGAGATGGTTAGAGGCCACACATTAAAAAAACAAACCAAAAAACATTTTCTAGACAAAAAGAGAAAAAAAGAGTTGGTTTTGACTGGATGCAACTGTCTTGACATCAGGTGGAGAGCGGGAGGCTGAGGACTCAGGATCCTGGCCATTTTTACTCGTTTCTTTCCTGTGCTGAGGCGTCTCACATCTGGTGATTTCACAGAGGGAAGTGAGTGTGCGCAGCAGGCAAGGATGTGGGTGGCCAGCTCCTTGAAGGGTGCCTCCCTGGGGGAGCCCAACTGCACTTCTGGGCAAAGTCCTAGGCGGAAGAAGCCCAGTTCCTGCCACGGGGCAGGGCCTTCAGGAAGCGGGAATCTGAGCTTGGCAGGGACTGAACTGATACCACAGCAACAGTCCTTTTCACCGAAGTGCTGCTCAGACAGCCAGGTTCAACAGTGCTGGTAAATGTTTAACATCCAGCTCTGAGGGGGGAAATGCATGCCTGCATATACAAGCACAAGTTTATCATAAGTTTTACTGATATAAGATGCATATTACAGTATTTGCAAATAATAATAAAATATAAAATACTCTTCATTGTAAGTTACATATAGCAAATTAATTCTTTTTTAACATTTCGTTGTGATTAAAAACACTTAGCATGAGATATGTCCCCCTAGCAGATTTTAAGTGTAGAATACAGCATTGTTAACTAGGAGCACAGTGTTCTAAGCAGATCTCTAGAACTTATCTTGCATAACTGAAACACTATTGCCTGTTAAGAACTCCCATCTTACCTGGAGAGCATTATGCTAAGTGAAATAAGTCAGTGACAGAAAGACAAGTATCATATTATCTCACTCAGATGTGGAATTTCATGAACAAATTGAACTACCAAGCAAAATAGAGACAGACTCATAGATACAGAGCAGGCAGACAGCTTGGGCGTGGGGGGGGGGGA
>NW_005355753.1:1754445-1766519 GCF_000412655.1 Myotis brandtii | reverse complement strand
TGGAGGGATTGAGCAAAAAAGAAAAAAAAAGAGAGAGCTTGTGGACATGGACAACAGTGTGGTGATTGCGGAGGGAAAAGGAGGTGGGTGGAGGTGGAAGAGGGCATAGAGGGGATAAATGGTGATGGAAGAAAATATGTAAATAAATAAAAACAAAACAAAACAAAAACTCCCATCTTTTGTTGCCCCCAGCCCCTAGCAACTACAGTTCTATTCTTTGTCTCCATGATTTTAACTATTTTGAATATCTCATATAAGTTTCTTCACGCAGTACTTGTCCTTCTGCAACTGGCTTATTTCACTTAGAATAATGTCCTCCAAGTTTGTCCATGTTGTCATATGTATCCAAACTTCATTTCCTTTTATGGACAAATGATACTCCACTGTATGTTCATACCACCTGTTTTTTTTAAATATATTTTTATTGATTCCTTCCAGTGTATTCTTCATTTCAGATACTGTATTCTTCATTTCTGACCTTTTTATGGTTTTTATATCCTTTGTCATGCTGTTGTAGTTCTCACTAAGTTCCTTGAGCATTTTTCTGAACAGTATATATGATAACTTGCTTGCTTCCTTTTTATTTAGCTCTTTTTCTAGAGATTTCTCCTGTTCTTTCATTTGGGGCATGTTTGTCTTCCCATACTGGCTGCCTCTTTCTGTTTGTTTCTGTGCATTAGGTAGCTCTGCTATAGTTGTCAGGGTGAGGTCAGCAGAATTTATCGGGCCAAAACAGACCAAGATTTGGTTCTGTGGCGGGAGAGCTTTGCATTGGTTGGGCTTTTGAGGAATAAAAGGCCCCTGTTCTAGACTCACAGAACTCAATCTGCCCCAGATTCTGCCCAGAGCTCAGTCTCAGCAGGGTGGGGCCGCTGGGAGTCAGGAAGGTGGGGAGAATGGATCTCCTATGAGGGGAGGTGCCAGTCAGGTTTGGGGGAAGCTGTGGGAGTGGCCCCCACCCCAGAGCCACACAACTCAGTCTGTCCCATATTCTTCTCAGCCCTTGGCAGGGCAGAGTTACCAGAAGTCAAAAGGGGGCCGTCAGGAGCCCAGAGAGTGGGGCTAGTGGATTCCCATGAGGGGAGGCACCAGTAAGTTTTATGGGAAGGTATGAGGAATGGCCCTTGCCCCAAAGCCACATAACTTAGTCACTGACACTCTTGAGTCTGCCCTGATTTCTACACCCCAGTCCAGGCAACTGACTCCTCAGCAGGATGTAAGCTCCACAGGGTTGGGCAGCAGGGAGTCCAGAGTGTGAAGCTATTGCATTCCCCCAGGTTAATGCCATATAGAGGAGAGTGCTCCACCCAAGAAAGATGGCATCTGCAGTGTGGGAGCCGAACTCAGCTCAGGGATCCTGGTGACTATCCCTCCCCAGAGCCACAAACTCCAGTCTCCCCTCTCTCAACTTTAGTCTGCTCCACTATCCCTCCACCAGAGTCCAGGGTGAGTGGCTGCTAACAAAATTTTGTGTGTTGCCCCTTTAAAGGAGCACCTGTGTCTCTAGCAGATTCCTGTCTCTCCCTGGCAGACAGAATCTCCATTGATTTTCACAGCCAGATGTTATGTGGGCTCCTCTTCCTGGCTCTGGTGCTCTGGGCTGGAGAGCCCAGCTTAGGGTTGAGACCCTACACTCCGCAGGGGGAAGCCCTGCAGTTGAGATATCCCTCAGGAACCTCTGCCACCACCCATGGGAGTGGAGCCAGTCTTTTTTGCATCTCTGCCTTTCCTACCACTCTCAATATGGCTTCTTCTGTAAATCCTTGGTTATAAGACTTCCCTTCAGCTAGTCTTCCATTGGTTATTCAGGTTAACTATTCTACAATCCTATCTAATAAAAGGGTAATGTGCAAATTAACCATCACTCCATCACAAAGATGGCGGTGCCCATAGTCACAAGATGGTGGAGCCCAGTCCTCTCAGCCCCACAGGAGTCCCCCAGTCCCGGGGGAGCAGCCGCTGAGAGTGGACAGTGTGAGCGGCCTGGTGGAATGCTTGCTTTGTCACCGTGGCGACGAGGCAAGTGTTCCACCCCGGCCATGGAGGGCCTCTGGGCAGCGGGCACAGAGCGCGGGGTAGGGGGGACACTTGCGTCGTTGCCCCAGTGACAAGGCAAGCATTCCGGGCCCAGCCACAGATGGGCCTCTGGGCCGTGGAGAGCCTCTGGGCAGCAGGCACGGAGCAGCTAGGCCCCACAGAGAGCTACTGGTGCACGGATTTGTGTGCAGGGCTACTAGTTTAGTTATAATTCCAATTTGGTCCTGAGCAGAGGTGAGTGTACCTTCCACCTACTGCTCCACCATATTGAATTCCTTGTGGTCTGTCTTTTGATTTCTTTATAATAACCTAACAGATGTAAGGTGATATCTTATTGTGGTTTTTATTTGCATTTCTCTGATGATGAGTGATATTGAACATCTTTCTTTTTCCTTCGTTATGCCTCTCATCTGCCCCTTTCTGGTGCATGACTGGAATATTATGCATTGGGTTCAAGGAACTCCACTTTTGTCTGAGAGATTATGTGAGTGAGGGGGTTAGTGCTTGCACTGTTAACTGCCAGGCAAACCCCATTGTTTCCAGGATAGGTTTATGCTTTGGACCAGAGCAGGAACTGTGATAATCTTATTTGTCTTGTTTGTCTTCTCAGTCTGTGCTGTGTAAAATCATAATCAGCAACCATAAACAGGGACGTAAATTGAAATTAATTAAAATTTAATTTAAAATTCAGTTTCTCAGTCCCACTCGCTACATTTCAAATGGTTAATAGTACTTATGTTCAGTGCTCTATATCATTGTTTTTGCATCTTTTTTCACTAATGCTCCCCCAAGAAACCTTTTTAGAATCTTTTCTCCTAGTTGCCACGCTCTCCTAGGAAATTTAATAAGACAGATATACTATATTATGTTCTGTACTATATGCATATCTGTTCTTCATACATAAAAGCATCAAATTGGTTCCTCCAACATTTCTGCCCCCTTGGAGACAATATCACCTCCATCAAGAAGGCATATGCTAGAAGAACAAAGTTGGAGGGATCACAGTACCAGATATCAAGCTATATTACAAAGCCACTGTCCTCAAAACTGTCTGGTACTGGCACAAGAACCGACATATAGACCAATGGAACAGAACAGAGAACCCAGAAATCGACCCAAGCCATTATGCTCAATTCATATTTGACAAAGGAGGCAAGACAGTCTCTTCAATAAATGGTTTTGGGAAAATTGGACAGATACATGCAAAAAAATGAAACTAGAACATCAACTTATACCATACACAAAAATAAATTCAAAATGGATAAAGGACTTAAATGTAAGATGGGAAGCCATGAAAATCTTAGTAGTATCCATAGGCAGCAAAATATCAGACATATGTCATAGAAATATCTTTATTGATACAGCTCCTAGGGCAATGGAAACTAAGGAGGAAATAAACACAGCAAAAGAAACCATCAACAAAACAACAAGAGAGCCCACTGCATGGGAGAACATATTTGCCAATGTTATCTCCGATAAGTGTTTAATCTCCAACATTTACAGGGAACTCATACAACTTAACAAAAGGAAGATAAACAATCCAATAAAAAAAAAATGGGCAAAGGACCTAAATAGACACTTTTCGAAAGAGGACATAGAGAAGGCCAAGAGGCATATGAAAACATGCTCAAAGTCACTAATCATCCCAGAGATGCAAATCAAAACAACAATGAGGTACCATCTCACACCTGTCAGAATCAACAAATGACAAGTGCTGGCAAGGATGTGAAGAAAAAGGGGGCACTGCTGGTGGGAATGCAGACTGGTGCAGCCACTGTGGAAAACAGTATGGAGTTTCCTCAAAAAATTAAAAATGGAACTCCCATTTGACTCAGTAATCCCACTTCTAGGAATATATCTCAAGAAATCAGAAGCACCCATCAGAAAGGATATATGCACCCCTATGTTCATAGCAACACAATTTGCAATAGCTAAGATTTGGAAACAGCCTAAGTGCCCATTAACAGATGAATGGATTAGAAAACTGTGGTACATCTACACAATGGAATACTACGCTGCTGTGAAAAAGAAGGAACTCTTACCATTTGCAACAGCATGGATGGAACTGGAGACCAATATGCTAACTGAAATAAGCCAGTCAGAGAAAGGTAAATGTCACATGATCTCACTCATTTGTGGAATATAATGAACAACATAAACTGACCGAACAGATCATCCAACCTAAGAGGGAAGACGGGTGGGGTGAGAGGGGAGCCTGGGAGAAGTGGAGGAGAGGAGGGTAAGAGATCAACCAAAGGACTTGTATGTATGCATCTGAGCATAACCAATGGACACAGACAGTAGGAGGGTGAGGGCATGTGCTGGCGGGTGGAAGTGGCTGGGGAGAGGTCAATGGGGGGAAAAATAGACTTATGTAATACTTTAAACAATAAAGAATTTAAATTAAAAAAAGATAGAAGGCATATGCTATATGAACCGGCCAAGATTAGGGTAAGGCACCTAAGGTTCAAATTTTGTTAATTTAAAAAAATTAAAGTATTTTAGTTAGAGTTGACATGCAATATTATATTGTGTGTCAGATGTACAACATAGTGATTAGGCATTTATATACCTTATGAAGTGACGACCCCAACAAGTCTAGTACCCATCTAACACCATACATAGTTATTACAATATTATTGACCATATTTATTAGTAAAGTTCAAAATTTAAGGCTTTCACTCCCAGGACCATGCAAGTGGAGAGGCAGCACCAGAAAGTAATAGCCTCCTTACAGTTTGCAGCCTGCCTGCCTCACTTGCCTCACCCTAGTCCCGGCCCTGATATGAACATTTCCTTCATCACAGAACGTTCTATCAGATTAGAATTTTGGAAAGATAGAACCAAGAGAGGCATTGGGAGAAACTCCATTTGGAAGAGCTGTAGATGAGTGGTTCTCACCCTGGCTGCAGGTTAGAGTCCTCTGATGAGCTTCAAAGCTCCTGGCACCTGGGTGCTGCCCCAGGTGAATTAAGTCTGAATCTCTGGGTTGGGTCCTGGGAGTGGAGCCTTTTCAGCTCCCAGGCAATTCTGCTGTGCAGCCTGGGCTGAGAGTCTCTGCTGTGAGGGAGGAAGGAAGAGTCCACATTGTAGCCAGTAACATACTTGGGGAAGATCCCCGTTGGCTGTATTTAAGCAAAAAAAGTTAAAAAATGAGCTTTAATAACTCTGTGGAACAAAGGATTAAGTAAATAAAGGAACATTTGTGGTGTGAAAAACAGTAGTGTTTCGTCTGGGGAACTTTATGTCATGGGTGTTGCATGGCTTGGACCTTATGTTAAACTGGAGGCCCAGTGCATGAAATTCGTACAATGGGGGAGGGGGGGGGGGTCCCTCAGCTTGGCCTGCGCCCTCGGGGGATGTCCAACTGCTGGTTTAGGCCCAATGGATCAGGCATAAACCGGCAGTTGGACATCCCTCTCGCAATCTGGGATGCTGCATGCACAGTGACCATACTTTTCATACAGGTGACAGGCATCTTGCTGTTGTATGGGCAGCTACATTCTTTTGCCCTGATTATAAAGCAGTACATCACATGATCCTTCTCAGGCAGTGGTACCATTTTCCCCATCTTACGGGTGGAAAAACTGAAGCAGAGAGAAGTTAAGTAATTGGCTTTGTCACAGTTATAAGTGTCAGAATCAGGGCTGACCACAAAATGTGCAAGCCAGAGCCCATGCATGTCATCGCTGCATCATCCTGTTTTTTCAGTGTTAGAGTAGCCTTGCCAGGTTTTAATTTTTAAATCTAAGAGACTGTTCCCAATATGTAGGGTAGGGTCCCTAGGCCTGACTGGTGATGAGGGCCATCTGTGGGGTGACCAGCGGGTGAGGTGATCGGGGGCCCCAACTGGCACCCACCTTGGCTGGCAGCCTGGCGCCTCCTGCTGGGTGGCCCTGCCCCCCAATTGCTGCCGCCAGTCACCTCCCTCTGGGGGAGTGGGGTGTGCAGATGGGGGCAGCTCCTGCGTTGAGCTTCTGCCCCCTGGTGGTCATTGCATGTCATAGCGACCAGTCGTTCCACCAGTCGTTCCACCATTCGGTTGATTTGCATATTAGGGTTTTATTACCAGTATATAGGATGTGCTCTGTACACTTGCACTGACCATCAAGATGGTAATTAATCCAGTGAGGCTCCTAGGTCCAGTGAAGAGTGTGACCTTGGGGTTAATTTATTAAATCCCTTCCTGACTTTTGTCGGCTGCTTCTGGGGCCAATGCCAAAGAGACATTTTTAAGGCTCTTGTTAAATCCAGTGCTCACTCTGCATTGGCCCCAGATGAACAGCACAGAGGTCATAGGTTCGCCATCACTGTCCTAGGACACGCGTGTCAGAGGTGACACGCGAACTCATTTTTTGGTTGATTTTTCTTTGTTAAATGGCATTTAAATATATAAAATAAATATCAAAAATATAAGTCTTTGTTTTACTATGGTTGCAAAGATCAAAAAATTTCTATATGTGACACGGCACCAGAGTTAAGTTAGGGTTTTTCAAAATGCTGACACGCCGAGCTCAAAAGGTTCGCCATCACTGCTCTAGGAGAAGGGAGACGGGGAGGCGCAGGCCTGCTCCTGGGCGGGAGAGCACACCGGACCTTTGACTTGAGGGTTTTAAAGGCTGGGCAGTTTTTGTTTTTGTTTTTTCTTTCTTCTTTTTTTTTTTCCTCTTTAAGGCTGGGCAGTTTGGGGAGGTCTTAGGGAAGGATCTCAGCAGAATATTCATGAGCTTTAGGCTGATGTGCCAAAATGAGGTTTATCTCTTCACCTCACCTGTCTTTGGGTGTGGCTGGCAAATGGCAGTAACTGGATTTCTGCTCCTGTCTCCCTGAGGAGGGAGATTACGCTATTTACCCTCTGGCTGGGGAGGAGAAGTGTCCCTGGTTTGGGGAAGATGGATTTACCAAGTGGCTGCAAACTGCTGTTTAACTATCGGTCTGTTTCCCTGTGCCGCTTGTCCTGGCTTACTGGCCTGTCCCACTCAGACCCCCGTGGATGCCCAAAACTGTGAGAGTACCCAACCCTATATATGTATGTTGTAATAAAGTTTAATTTATAAATAAGCACAGTAAGACATTAACAATAGCTAATAATAAAATAGAGATTTATAACAACAGACTGAAATAAACGTTAGGTGAATGTCGTTTCTCCTTTCATGGACTCCTTACTGAAGTCCAGACTAACTGCACAGAAACCTTATTTTCTTTAATGTGCCCTTTATTTTTTTTTCTTATGACTCAAACGGGCGTCGCCCAGTGCCCTGACTCACCCACCTCCCTCTCCCTTGCTCAGTCATTACGCCCTCAGGACAAAGAGGTCTGGTCAGCACCCAGCAGTCTGAGGAACAAGGCTTGACCACAGAGAGTTTTCAATCCAATGGGGTCCTGGGTGCCCTGGGTGGGGACGGCCCTATCTCGCTGACCCAGGAGGCCTGGAGGGGAAGGACTTAGTTGGCCTGATTTCATCTCGGGTTGAGTGAGTGATTGAAAGAAACGCGTCTGTCCCAGAGGCTAAAACGAAACCACCGGATGCAGAGTATGGGTGCACAGTCCCCAGGGGAGGCGAGAGCATTGGTGAGCTCATTTCCCACCGACAGACAAAAGAGAAAGCACTTTCAAAATGACAACGATTATTTACCAAAAAACAACAACAACAAAAGACACAAAACAACACTAGCCACTATAACATTAAGCTGAAGTCATTTCTGTCAAAACCACCATTTTGGCATTACTTTGCAGACCTTAACTAATGCAATACATTAATTATTATTTTTTATTACTAGTTAAATAATCCATATAAATATTGGAAAAAGAAGAAACAAAATTACATTATTTTCATGTGATATAATTGTGTGATTAAAAAATCCAAAAGCCTCTATCAAAAACTATTTGAAATCATTAAACTTTGGTAAAATAGATGATAGAACTTATACAATAATGAAAAAAATTTTCTTTTGTTTTTTTATTTTATTACTTTTAAGTATATTTTTATTGATTTCAGAGGAAAGGAGAGGGAGGGAGAGATAGAAACATCAATGATGAGAGAGAGTCATTGATCGGCTGCTTCTTGCACTCTCCCACACTGGGGATAGAGCCCACAACCCGGGCCTATGCCCTGACTGGGAATCAAACCACAACGTCCT
Organism: Myotis brandtii; assembly: GCF_000412655.1. Classification (NCBI taxonomy): domain Eukaryota; kingdom Metazoa; phylum Chordata; class Mammalia; order Chiroptera; family Vespertilionidae; genus Myotis; species Myotis brandtii. The sequence goes on along the minus strand of NW_005355753.1, from coordinate 1,758,342 downwards.
GGTTTGTAGGTTGATGCCCAACCACTGAGCTACGCTGGCCAGGCTGAATAAAATTTTCTTTATGCCAACAGTAAAGGGTAAGACATGGAACTAATAAAAAATAATAATCCCATTTGGGGTGCATAGAATAATGCCCCACCCCCAACAAAGATGTCCGCATACTAATCTTGAAAACCTGTGACCACGTTGCCTTATATGACAAAAGGAATGTGGCAGGTGTGGTCAAGTTAAAGGCCTGGTGATGAGGTGAGCCCAATGTAATCGGGATCTCTGGTGGGAGGGAGGCAGAGTCAGACTACAGCGGTTCCCAACCTGTGGGTCGCGACCCCTTTGGGGGTTGAACGACCCTTTCACAGGGGTCACCTAAGACCATCCTGCATATCAGATATTTACATTACGATTCATAACAATAGCAACTTTACAGTTATGAAGTAGCAATGAAAATAATTTTATGGTTGGGTCACAACATGAGGAACTGTATTTAAAGGGCTAGAAGGTTGAGAACCACTGAACTAGAAGATTACATGCCGAGGCAGGAATGATTCAAGAAAGGGGCCAGGAGCCAAGGCCCGCAGGAGGCCCCTCACAGCAGGAAAAGGCAGGGAAGGGACTTCTCCTACAGCCTCCAGAAGGAGCTCAGCCGTGGGTGGGTGACTTCTGACCTCCAGAACTGTAATAAATTCCTGTTGTTTTAAACCACTGGATCCATGGTAATTTCTTGTAGCAGTAATAGGAAATTACTACATCATGTATTATGACAAAAACTGTCAGACACCTATGAGCAAATGATTCATAGAGGGCACATGGTCTGCATAAAGAGAACCAAATTCTCATGGAAGGGCATAACCCAGTGGTCGGCAAACTCATTAGTCAACAGAGCCAAATATCAACAGTACAACGATTGAAATTTCTTTTGAGAGCCAAATTTTTAAAACTTAAACTATATAGGTAGGTACATTGTTATTAACTTAATTAGGGTACTCCTAAGGCTTAGGAAGAGCCACACTCAAGGGGCCAAAGACCCGCATGTGGCTCACGAGCCACAGTTTGCCGACCACGGCTTTAGCCTAACCAATGGTGCAGCTTTAAGCCCCAGCTATTTGGCCATGTAAGCAGTAAAAGTAAAATGTGTTTTGTCTTGTCAATGACTGGCTTTTAGCTCCATTAAAACTACAGAAAATAGAGAGCCAAGATGCAATGTAGGTAAACACAGTACTCACCACCTCCCACAACCACATCAAAATTGCAACTAAAATACAGAACAACCATCATTCTGAAGCTCCTGCAATCTGGCTGAATGGAAATCCTACCGCTAGAGAAAAAATCACATTGAGATTGGTAGGAGGGGTGGAGGCGCTGAACAGGCTGGTCCGACAGCCATGTGTGGTGTTTTTTTTTTTAAATAAGGAGGAATATCTCAGCTGTGTGTGTGTGGGGAGGGAGGAGGGGGGTCCAAGCCCCACACCATACCTTCATCCCAGGGTTGCAGAGCTAGGAAGAGAACTTTGGGCTATAAAAATCAGCGGGGATTTTGGCTGAGTGACATGGAGGCTGCTGAAGACCCAGGCAGTTCCTATTAAAGGGCCTGCACACAGACTTACTCCAATGCACTCCCTCTGAGCTCCAGCACTGGGGTAGTGGCTTGAGGGGATCCAGGGATATATGGAAAGGAACTGGATTATTTGGCATCGGGGCAAGAACTCAGAGGCAGTTTTCTCTCAGACAGGGGTGCTCACAGGGTTCAGTGTTCCTATGCTGAGACTTCTCCCATCACAGAGCTGACTGGCAGCCATATCTGAGTTTCCATCCACCTGGCTCACACTATTCATCCACCCTGGTGATTCCCTGAGATCCTGCCCATCTAATTTGCAGCCCCACCAAGTTGATTGCAGTGGCTTTTCCATATGAATGGTCTATCCTGGCTCAGGCTTCAGACTTTACTAAAATCTCACAAACAAGCAGCAGCTGGTGTCAGCATGTCTCATACATATCAATAAGAGGCTCAAGACTTGGCACTAGCAGTAGACTGCCTTGCTTCACAGCTTGGCCTCACCTGGGTACTTCCAAGCCCAACACCAGGTGCATGGGTGGGGGCCGGCTGGTTTGCCCTGAAGGGTGTCCCGGATCAGGGTGGGGGTCCCGCTGGGGTGCCTGGACAGCCTGGTTGAGGGGCTGAGGGCCGTTTTCAGACTGGCCACACCCCTTTCAGGGAGGGGGGTCCTGCTGGGGTACCTGGCCAGCCTGGGTGAGGGGCTGATGGCTGTTTGCAGGCTGGCTAAGCCCCCCAGCAGGGACCCTCACCCCATGAGTGTGTGGCCATCCTGGGTGAGAGGCTGATGGCTGTTTGCAGGCTGGCCAAGCCCCCAGCCACCCAAGCTCTCAGTGGAGGCTGGCTGGAAGCAAGTATCTGGGATTTATTTATCTTCTATAATTGAAACTTTGTTGCCGTGGAGCCTACAGCGGCCACAGGAAGCTTGGCTTCCTCCATCGCCGGGGCAACCAAGCCTCCAGCTTGTTCCAGCTCTGTGGCTGCCGGCCACCATCTTGGTTGGGTTAATTTGCATATAGTCACTCTGATTGGCTGGTGGGTGTGGCTTGGGCATAGTGAAGGTACGATCAACTAGCATCTTTGTCTTTTATTAGTGTAGAAGATTAGGGTACTCCTAAGGCTTAGGAAGAGCCACACTCTTCCTAAGGGGCCAAAGAGCCGCATGTGGCTCGCGAGCCACAGTTTGACGACCACAGGCATAACCTGAGACCCAGGTGGCTGGAGGGAAATGTATTCCTGGGCAGGAGAACTTGATATCTGGGAGTGTCAGTCACTCACAAACTAATATAAAACTTTAAGTGAGTTGCAATCAGAATTCCAGGAGAGCTCTTTAGGGGGAAAGACAGGGGAATAAGTGGCTAAAAATATTTAAAACCTTACATGAAAAAAATTAGAATCTGAGAATAGTCAACATAATGAAAAAGTATGGAGTGGTAGGACTTAGCTTGCCAGATATTAAATTTACCATATATTAATTGAAATCCAGATAGTGCCCGAAACTACATCCGAAGACAAATGAGGTTTTGGTTGTGCTACAGTTATGCTAGATCAGGGGTGGGCAAACTTTTTGACTCGAGGGCCACAATGGGTTCTTAAACTGGACCGGAGGGCCGGAACAAAAGCATGGATGGAGTGTTTGTGTGAACTAATATAAATTCAAAGTAAACATCATTACATAAAAGGGGACGGTCTTTTTTTTTTTTAGTTTTATTCATTTCAAACGGGCCGGATCCGGCCCGCGGGCCGTAGTTTGCCCACGGCTGTGCTAGATGCTTCCTTGGGAAAAGCTGGGTGAAATCTACATGGGACTCTGTACGATTTTCACAAGTTCACAAGCCTCTAATTATTTACAAATAAAAAGCTAAAAAAAGGTAATCTGGGGAGGAAAGGGAACTCTGGGGAGTAGCGTTGCCACCCCAAAATATGCTTTGTTGAGATATTGCTAATTTGCGTTGGGTATTTTTAAGAAACAAACAACCCAGGTAAAAGCGTTGGCCTTTCCCCTACTGCCTAAGAGAATCTGAGATAGCAAACCTATTCCAGAAGGGGTTTAAGCCAGGCCTACTCAGTAAGTCCTTTCTGCCCCAGCCTCTCAGGATGGCCCAACACATCCCCTTGTAAATTGCCTGACTTCCCTTAGAAGCCCAAGACCCCTGTTTCCCCTCCTTTGTCCAGAATTACATACACACACACACACACACACACACACGTACTGAGTGGCCATATTATGACCACCTGACGTTTGTAGGCAAATTAGCCGTACACTGCATCGTATGGGATATGGAAGCCGAAGGCTTGTTCGAACACCTTTGCTGTCTGCAGTTACCAAGATAAAACATCTCCAATTC
>NW_005355753.1:1739198-1754250 GCF_000412655.1 Myotis brandtii | reverse complement strand
AAGTATCGTTGCTGATCAAGTTCATCCTATCATGTTGATGGCGTATCCCAATGCAGATGGCTTCTTCCACCAAGACAATGCGCCATGCCACGGTGCTCGTATTGTGCAGGAGTGGTTTCAAGAACATGAGGGAGACTTTATCTTGCTTAGGTGGCCCCCACAATCACCAGATCTCAATCCAATTGAGCATTTGTGGGACGAAGTTAAAAGAGCCATCAGGCAGCTGGTTCCGCAACCATCAAATCTCACAGAACTGGACAGTGCTATTCATCAGGCATGGTGTCAGATTCCTCGCATCACCTTTCAACATCTCGTGGAGTCAATGCCAAGAAGAATCGCTGCAGTATTGAAGGCAAAAGGTGACCCAACAAAGTACTGATGGGGTGGTCATAATACATATATTAGAGGCCCGATGCACGAAATTAGTGCAAGAGTAGGCCTTCCTTCCCCCACCTGCTGGCACCAGCTTCCCTCTGGCACCCGGGACCCGGGCTTCCCTCACAGCCTGGCTTCATCTGGAAGGTCGTCCAGAAAGACATCTGGTCTAATTAGCATATTACGCTTTTATTATTATAGATAAAATTTTGCCTCACTGTCTAAAATTTTCATGCTTATCTGAATTCCCTATTTTAATCATATTAAAACTTGAATTTCTCCTGTTAATCTGCCTTATGTCATTATTTATTCCACCAGCCAGAAGAACTGAGAGGGGGAAGTTTCCATGTCCCAGCAGAACCTTTGCAAAGATGTGGGTAATGATTAATAATCACTAATATTCAAAGTTTTACTAATTGATAACAACAAGACAACTAAACAGAAAAATGAGGAGGCAATTCACACAAGGGAACATGCAAATTGTCAATAAATATATGCTAAGATGCTCGGTGTCTGTAGAAGCCAAGAAAATGCAAATTAAACCAGTACTGTCTTTTTTTCACCCATTATATTTACCAACATTTTCAAAGAAAAGAGTGATAATGTTCAATTCTGGCTGACAGTGTTGAGACATAGGAATTGCTACAACCTATTTATTAGAAAAGTAATCTGGACACACCATTAAAAAAATTTTTTTAAAGCAAACATTTTTTGACTCAGATATCTTCCCTTTGGGAATCTATTTTACTGAAATGAAAGCCCCAATATACCCAGACTTATCCCCAAGGAGACATGCCACACTGTTTTTGTAATTTCTAAAAACAGACAACTTGAATGCCCAACCAGTAGGAGAATGGTTGAATAAATAAACAGTTAAATCTAACTCATCTGAAGGGATGTCCATATACTGTTAAGGGGGGGAAGCAAGTTGCAGAGTGATAAGCATATTATAGCAGCTTTTGTAATCGAAGCCAGAGCAAATAAGCAAGCCAGCCAACCCTGAATACGAGAAGGGTATGTCAGGACACCCTCCTATTACTCTCCCTGGCTGCCTCCAAGATAGAAGAAGGCAGAAATCATGCCTATTTTTGTCCTTTTATATCATTTTTTAGCTCCTTAAAATAAACATGTATTATTTTAATTCTTTAAAAGCCTATATAGCCCTGGCAGTGTGGCTCGGTTAGTTGGAGAGTCATCCCAAAAGGTGGCAGTTCGATTTCCAGTCAGGCCACATACCCAGGTCAGGGCTTAGTATGGGAGGCAACCGATCGATATTTCTCTCTCACATTGATATTTCTCTCTCTCTCTCTCTCTCTCTCTCTCTCTCTCTCTCCCCCCCTTTCTTTCTCTAAAAATCAATAAAATTTTTTAAAAATCTGCTCAGCCAGTGTGTCTCAGTGGTTGAGTGTTGACCTATGAACCAGGAGGTAATGGTTTGATTCCCTATCAGGACACATGCCTGCACTATGAGCTCAATCCCCAGAAGGGGGCATGCAAGAGGCAGCCAATCAATGATTCTCTCTCATCATTGATGTTTCTATCTCTCTTTCCCTCTCCCGTCCTCTCTGAAAAAAATTTTTAAAAAACCTATTTTTAAAATCCAATAAAATACAAAATGTTAATGTGTCCCAATTGGCTGTAAGTGGCAAGCTCCTCAGTGTGACATATAAGCCACCATGGTCTAGCCCCTGCCGCTTCTATGGCCTCATCTCTCTCCACATTTCTCCATACACAGTGCTTTGGCCACACTAAGCTATAGTACTTATAGTTTCTTAAATATGGCATCTTGTGTCTTATCTCTGAATTTTGCACACTCCCCTGAAAAGCTATTCTCCCCCCCCAACCCCATGAACTCCTACTAATTCTTCAAAACCCAACTGAACAATGACCCCACCCCACTCTGATTGCACCGCAATGACAACATTTGTACTTTATTGACATTATGTGTGGGTATATGTGTGTGCACGTCTGTGGCGTCAGCCTTCATTGTGCTCGGTTGGCCTATAAGAAGTTATAGTAATGCTTGCTGAATGAATTAAAATGAAATTGGTGTGTTATAACTTCTGTGCTTTTGACCTAACAATAGCATCATTCTGGCTATGTTTTGATGATTTGTGTTTTTGATAAGCCGGTGTGGGTGCAACATCTTACAAATAGGCCAATAGTTTGATTGACTGTTTTGTCAAAAGTTGGGACACTTGCAATCATGGCTTTCCAGCAGCGAGAATTCATTTTTCTGTCTGAGTTAAGTTCCTAATAGGGCACAAGTATGAATATGGGGACGCAGCTGTGCTGTTTTGAAAGTTCAATCCTTAATTTCACTTCTTTTTCTTTCCTGGAGGATGTGTGCTATTGCTCCTGCCTGCGCTCGGGTCCAGTCCCAGGCCTGCCTGGCTCTGCCCTGTGCTGCACAATGCTGACTCCTGAAGCCTTCGTCCAGGCTCTTGTCTCAGCTGATGGCAGCTGGGCTCAGCTCATCGCAAGCCCAGGAGGGGCCTGGAGGGCAGACAGAAGGGAGAAGCCGGGGTGCCTCTCCCGCCTCTGCTTCCATCAACCGCCTCTCCTCCAGCTCCTCTGTGCCTCTAAGGCTCCGTGGGACCCCTGCGTCCTTATTCCTCCTCTTTTGAGCGCTCTGATTGCACTGGGCCCGTCACATTGCCTCCTCCCTCTGTGTCTCCACCTCGGATGGCAGTGACTTCCTGCTGTTGCTAACCTCTGGGTCACCTCATGAATCAGTTCTCTTTTGTTGTGAAACAAACTACCCAAAACTTAATGGCTTAATACAACTACCATTTATTTGTAACTCACAATTCAAGAGGTAGCAATTTAGACTGGGACCAGCTGGGCAATTCTTCCGCTGGTCCTGGCTGGGCACGCTCATGCGTCTAAGATCAGCTGCCAAGTCACCAGGGAGCTCTGCTTTGGAAGCTGGCTGGCTGTCATCTGGGGCAATGGTGAGTCCATGTGTCTCTCACATCAGCCAACAGTCTAGCGCGGGCACATTCAGTTGGCAGCTGGTTCCAAGACAGAGAAGGCAAATGGGAAAACCTCTTGAGGCTCAAGCTTGGAACTCAGCGGCATCAGAAGATCTGCCCAGATTCAAGAGGTCAAGCAATAGACTCCATTTCTTGATGAGAGAGGAATTAGTGGCCATCTTTGAACTCTACCACACCTTACCGTCTTCTCCTTCATCACCAAGTTCCTGCGTAAATTTCCCCTGTGATAGCACTGGAAGTCATTCCTGTTTCTCTAGTTAGACCTGTGTGTATGTTTGAATGTGTTTGGGAGATAGGAGGTAAGGAACCCAGGAAAAATCTATTCCTATCGGGGTCCCCTTGGGGTTCTGTCATAAATATCTCCTGCCCAGGCTTTTTAAGAATTAGTCAATATGACAATACAGAGGTGTCCAAATTCAGCAAAGATGAGTTGAGTGTCACCATGTGGCAGGCACAGTGCTGGGTCCTGTGGGCTGTGTGGGGTGGAGGGGGCGGTACGCAGAGTGAGGAAGGCATGGTGCCTGCCATGTGGGTTGTAAGTGGTACCTGAGGAGCCAGGGATAAGGGGTTTGATAAGAATAGGAGGAGGAGGGGGATGAAGATGGCCACTATGATGCTAATACAGCTCGGAGCCTGGTGAGGAATGGTAAATACTCGGATGAGAGTTTTCTTGGTTTGTCTCTGCAGCCTAGAAAGTAAGATGCATGAATGCCCACACCTCGCGTGTGCTCACTACTGCCTCTCCATTGCTTAACTAGAGGCCAGCACCCAGTAACTGGGGAACAAAACCTTTTTTAAGCGCATGAGGGAAAGGTGTGTACATGGCGCTACCAGTGCAGAGGAGAAAGAAGTCAATTCTGAGAATGGGGCAACGCTTCATAAAAACAGATGACTTCCCAAGTTTAGACTGAGAAACAGTTGTCAAATGTTGGCAGCAGGGCAGGGACTGACAGGAAGCCGAAGGATCAGCATGAGCAATGCCAAGGGGTGTGGGAGTGGGTTAGCCTCCCCGGGATCATCCTGTTATGCAACCCCCAAAGCTTGCTTCTCTGAGCCCACCTCCCTGAGTACTCAGGAGATGATCTGGGGCCTCCGCTGCTCAGATCTGGCAAAGGACAACAACACCGACCTTCAGGTTTGGGAAAAGCCCTCCTCAGTACAGGTGGAGGCAACTCTGCATGGATGGGCACAATGTGCGTTTGGATAACTTTCTCCTTGTGATTTGGGTGTTTTTGAATGTGTGCCCAGAGGCTCCTGTAATAAATCCCTTTTTAGAAGCTAAACAAACACACAGGGAAGGAGGGGAAAAGCCAGAAGCGACGGACGTGCCTCCCAGGGGAGCTTGGTTGACAGGGAAGACATCTGGACCCAGAGAGGAGAGGAATTCTGAGGAGAGAGAGCTCAGCTCAAAGCCCTTCAGTGAGTCACACTCCCTGCTTCTCCGGCAGGGAGATGAGCCAGCCCTCTCTGTGTTCCTGTCTGGGACCCCAGACAAGGCCAAAGAGAGCCCCATGCAGGACAGCACTATTAGTGAGAAGAGCTGTCACCTCCTGCAGTAGGCCGGGCAGGAGCTGAGGTCAGCTACAGGAAGAGAAGCTGCAGTCTTTGCTGTGATGCTGGCCCTTCAAGTTCAAGGCAATTCAGATGTAAAGTCCTCAACCCTCAGGCTTCAACCGTAGAGTGAGGCTCCACTTCTCTGCCAGCTCATGCTGCCCAACCCTGTTGCTCCCTACGAGTGTTCCTAACTCACTGCCCTTCCGGTTTTCTGTAGGTTAGATTCAAACTGGGGTTCCGGTCTTATAGTGTAGTTGGGGAAAGTATGTGAGCTGATGTTTGTAAAATAACTTGCCATGAGGCTCACATGCAGTAAGCATTCAATAAATGTTACCTGTTATGAGCTGAAATGTGTCCCCCCAAATTCGAATGTTAAAGGCCTAACTCCAGGACCCCAGAATGTGACTGTATTTGGAGATAGGGCCTCTAAAGAAGTGATTCAGTTAGAGAGAGGCTGTTAGGGGGGGCCCTGACCCAACACGCTGGTCTCCTTATAAGGACAGGGAATTCAGGGACACACACAGGAATGGCCATGCACAACCCAAACGTGCTCACACCTTGACTTTGGACCACCTGCCTTCAGAACTGTGAGGAAATGTTTCTGTTGAAGCCAGCAGTGTGTGGCATTTTGTTACAGCAGCCCAGGCAGACGAATATACCAACCTATTGTTGTTATTATTTTTACACCCAGACGCAAAGCTGAGCACCAAGGTGCCCTTGATTTCCATACTGATAAAAGCTCCAGACCAATTGTGCAAAGGAAGCCAGCTGTACCGAGGACGCCAAAGCCCCATTCCCTTCTGCCCTGCTACGCTGGCTGGCTGGCCGCTGGGACTGCCACTGTGTGACTCATGCCGTTTCTGGTTTCAGTGTGGGGTGCAGATCTCTGTAGAGACCAGATGACAGTTGCTATGAGTCAACAGCAGGGAAGTCCCTGAGGTGGGGAGAACTGCTCCACTCCCCAGCTCCCAGCTCCTGCAGACATGCTGAGAGCACATCACCCCAAAATAATGAAGTTCTCCCCTGGTTTCCAAATGATCATGATTGCCCTCCCATCACCCTCTTGAAGGTCAGAAAGTCAGATTTCATAAAGGCTGCTACAGATGGTTTTAAACTAGTCCCTTCAGAATCCCACAATTAACACCTAATTACATGTCCTCACCAATTAGTGAAGGACTTGCCTGTTCTAGCAATGGCAGAGTGACCAAAAATCCATAATCTAAATAAAACATGTCTGCTCTCCCTTCTCCCCCAACACCCTACTCCTCCTTTAATAAAGTTACTTAACCTCTGACCCTGGTGAATTATCTATCTGCAAGACAGTGCTAAAAACACCTGTTGTCTGAAGGATCAAATGAGGTCATTCATTCATTGAACCAATATTTACCACATGACCTACCAAGCACTCATTGTTGTCATTCATCAGATACTCACTGAACACCTGCTCCCTGCCAGCCCTCTGGGATCCTGCACTGAAGAATAGTGAGGAGGTCTCAGATCTCACAGACCTTACCTTCTCCCAGGGAGACAAAGAGCAAGCAGACCAGGGCTGGGGAACATCCGGCCCACAAGCTGGATAAGGCCCGCAAAATCATTTGGTCTGACCCTGCCAAGGCTTTGGGGTGAGTTGATGAAATGTGTGACCCAATATAGCAGGTTCATTTTTAAGTCGATAATTCTATATGGCCCGCGAATGATGTTAGAAATATCCACATGGCCCTTGGCAGAAAAAAAGGGTCCCCACCTCTGAAGTAGACAAACAAGATGACTTCATGCGGGACCTGCTACACTGGAAACAATGCAGTAATGAGATGGCAGCCACCAGGCGAGGTTAGAGACGGCTTGTCACAGAAGGCCTTCTCCTCAGGCCTGCATGGTAAGTCGGATGTGGGAGGACCTGGGGAAAGAATATGCTATCAGAAGGAGGCAAAGGAGACTACAGGTGCAGAGGTTCTGGAAGGAAGGATGTATTTAAGGGCCAGAAAAGAACGGAAGGGCCATGGGAGAGAAGGGCGGGGTCCAGGAGAGACTGGCGAGGTGGGCAGAGGCCAGATGGCAGAGGTTCCTCTGGGACAGGGGAAGCTGGATCTTCCCGTGGTGGAAAGCAGACCAAAGAACTGCAATTCCAGTAACTTACCTGAGTTCAGACAGGGGGCTGTTTGAAGATGGTCTGAGATCAGTCAGGGCCGCCCTGGCTGTGGCCAGGACTGGACATCGGAGTCATCCGGGATCTTTAAACAAACACTGATGTCTAGGCCCCACCCCCACCAGTTCTGATATAATGGGGCTGGGCTGCAACCCAGGCAGTTGGGTTTGTTTGTTTATTTATTTGTTTGTCTGTTTTTAAGCTCTCTGAGGATTCCAATGGGCGGCCAAGGTTGAGACCACAGGAATAAGAAGCCACTGGAAGAGGATTTTAAGCAGAATGGCATGATCTGAATTCTCCCTAAAGGAACTCAATCACACTGTAACCCATGACGTTCCCCTAGCAGTGCCCCGTACATAGTTGATTCCTGGTGTTTAGTTCCTTCCCTCCCGTATCCTCTGATCTTTCAGAAACCTGGAACTGCTGGGCACTGCAGAGAGAAAGTATTCGAGTGAAGTATGATGGGTCTGCCTCCATCAGGACTGTTTCCTGCCTCTGTCCTTGGAATTGCTCAGCCATCCCCCAGCCCTGGAGGCTCACTGCTGTGCTTCAGACAGCCCGGAGGACCCCAGCCCCCAGCAGAGCAGCTCCGAGGAACATTCAGAAGCAACTTGGTGACTTTATTTTGATAAAATACAATAATTACCATGCCTAGCAGCTGTTGCTATTTAAAATAAGAAAAACCTGGGCCTGAATTTAAACTGTTTTTGGTAAAGCATGTGCCCCACCAATCTGGTGCAACAAAATCAGACATTATGAAATCCTCAGAAGTGGAACTTGTTACAGGAAGTTAAGATGCAAATCATATTTCGCTTCAAATGAGCCCGATGAATGCATAATTTTCCACAAAGAAATACTTTTGTGTCAGGATCCTTTTGCCAAGAACCGAAGTTTCAGGCTGCAGCTGTTAGCGGTGTCTGATTGTCCATTTCAAACTGCAGGCAGTTCTGTTTGCCTAAGGAGGATGTGGAGCAAAGACAGGAAGAGCTACTCTCATCAATTGTCTTCCAGAATATTCTCTATGAGATCAGCCTGTATTTCCCAACAACCATACTTATGCTCGGCATTTACAGACCAAACCCCAAGGCGAATCATCAGCTACTCCTAACGTTCTATTCATTCAGAAGAGGCTGTTTTTCCTCTCCCCCCAGGACTTTCTCTGACCCTGGGGTCATTAACTTTATTTGTCAGGAGCCTTTTGATTCCATGTGGAATCAAGAAACCCAATTCAAATTAAATAAAACACCAAAAACAAGACAGGAGAGGAATTATTTGTCCCTGAAACTGGAAAGTCCAGACATGATCTGGCTCCGGTACACGGGATGTGTGTTGAAGGGGACAGGAGAAGGAACTGGCCACAGACAAGTAAAAGGATGCCTGAGTAGTTCTGAGGGCGTAACACCTGCTCCACGGACTTGCCAGGCACCAGGTTCAGGCCGTGTGGTTTTCTCCAGGTGCAGACCCTAGAAATGGCACATTGAGAGATTTGGATTGAGTCAGCTTGAGAGGAATGGAAGAGAGAAGTTGTTCAGGCTCAGGGGTGTATTTAAAAGACACAGATGGGATGTGAGGCAGAGAAGAAAAAGAAGTCGGGAAGAGGAGGCACACCTGTCACCTCACCTTGGAGACTAATGGGAATAAAGTCCCAGTGATTTCAAATGTTGTCTCCTTCTCTGGGGTATCCCAAAGGCCAGCAGGGTCACTGAGTCACCCTGGTACCATCCAACTAGCAATTAACCAGCCACAATGAGGAGGGGACTCCAGGCTCTACTCTGGGGGTAGTGGTTAGTCATTGCTTTCAATTCCAGCAATGCCAGCCGAAGTCTAAACTGCCCCTGGCCAGCAGGGGCCACCTCCACAGTGTGTCCTTTGTCCAAAGAATGGCTAGCGACACCTATCACGTGGTGAGACACTTCCATCTGTGCCTCTGGAGTTCTCAAAACGAGGCAGGTGGCGGGTAGGAGAGGCCAGGGGAAGGTCAAGGGGGAAAAAAAAGGAGACATATGTAATATTCTTTGTAATACTTTAAGCAATAAAACAAAATTTAAAAAATATATCAGACGGTAGACTTTAGGGCAAGAAATGTGATCAGAAATATAGAAAAACAAAACAAAAACAAGGCAGGTGTCTCCCACACTAGGTGGGCTGCCCCCCACGGGGCAAAGGCGCTCTTTCATGAGGCTCCCAAATAGCATTGCTTCGGGGGTTAGGATTACAACACATGAACTTGGGGGGACAGGACTCTTCCTTGTACAGCAGTAACTATCATGCCCCCCAAACATCCAGAGAGCACGGTGCACGTGCTCCTTAGGTTTCAGTGCGACCGGAACCATCTTCCTCTCGTCGATAAAAAGGCCTTTTTCTTTGTTGCTGTTAACAGAAATCGGAATACAATACTATATTGTCCTGCGTGGGTAAACGTGATCTTCGTGTGGGACTGGGAATGGATAAAATAGGAGACAAGAACAGGTATTGAGAAGTTTTTTTCTCCCCATTTTCATTTGTGTGAGGATTTTTAATGCAAAGCGGGGACAAGCATTCGTGCAAGTCAAAATGTGTAGCGAGCAATTCTACAATAATCGCAAATAAGCCACTTAAGTACCTTCTAACCCAGGCCAGCATCTGGATTGTTTAAACAAGTACATTTCTTTCTTTGTTTTTCAGTAGGAGATGAAGTTTATTTCTAATTTAGAGATAAAACATAATTTCAAGGAGATGCCAGACTCTCAGAGAGCAGTCTGCCTGCTGCACAGTATTCACTGCCACTCTCCTGCCTTCGATCGGAGAGTACAAAGGACTAGAGATGCACCCATGAGAAGCATTGAAACAGGATTTTAAGAGTTGCCGTTATCAAAGAGTAATGAGTAAACATTTCTAACACTCACAGAGACCAGAGGAGAATGCACCGCATTCAGTAAAACACATTCTAGACCAGTGGTTCTCAACCTTCCTAATGCCGCGACCCTTTAATACAGTTCCTCATGTTGTGGTGACCCCCAATTTCATTGTTACAAATTGAACATAATTAAAGCATAGTGATTAATCACAAAAACAATATGTAATTATATATGTGTTCTCCGATGGTCTTAGGTGACCCCTGTGAAAGGTCGTTCGACCCCCAAAGCGGTCTCGACCCACAGGTTGAGAACCGCTGCTCTAGATGCTGTGGCTGCCCACCCGACACCCCTTACTTGGACATGAAGCTGGCCTGGCTTCCCTGGTGCCAGCTGCTCACGCGGCCCAGTGGTGCAGACGGCCCTCCTCCAATCACGGCATCTGAAGCAGGGACCCTCCTCACAGCCCACAGCCCAGGATGTTGTAGCACTTTAATTGGGTAGTAAATTCCACTCATTCACCTTCTAAAAAGAAAAGCAAGTCACTCTACAGGGAAGCACATCTTTTTAATGTACTTCTCTGCGGTTCCCGCGGATTTGTTATTACAATCGAGCGGAGTGGATGCATTGATACTGTTTCTAATGCTGGGTGTCCGGCTAAAATGGGAATCTGGTGCAGCAGCTCTGAGGTGGGGCCTGAGAGCCTGCACTTCAGGCCAGACACTGCTGCTGCTGCTGCTGCCACCGCTGCCGGCCTGGAAACCGCACTTTGAGGTGAGGGCTTATAATTATCAAACCCACGGCCAGTGTGTGGCCTCGGGAATGAAGATCGGGGTCTTCTGACGCTTCCTCTCGTTACCTTTCAACAGCACTGCACGGACTTTAATATTTAATAAGGTCACCACAAAATCCATCATCCACACCGACACATTTTTTTTAAGTAAAAGGGAGCACCAATGACAATTGCCAGGCGCGTCGCAGGACTGTCCAGGACAAACAGGGACTTTCGGGTACCCTGGCTTTCACAGAAGTGGAGATTACCTCCCAATGAACAAACTAGTTAGCATTTATTGTAAACCTCTTGGGCAGAAGGGCGTACTTCCTCCAAGAGCACGGCAATCTGAAATGTTTGCAATCGCCAGAGGTCGTTGGGAGGGTAAATAAAGACTGAGGATAAGAGGCACACATTTAATTTAAGTAGCTGTTGAAAAGGCTATTGATAAGGTTCTCCAGTAAATGCTGCTAAAGATGAGTCAGCAGAGGATGCGAGGGATGTTCTTTCATGATAGGAAGCTGACTTAGAGCCCAGAAAACAAAGGCGAGGGATAAACAGGCACTTATCTACCCCAGGGTGGGCGGCCAGCCCACTGCAGCGCCCGCCCAAGAAAGGACCAGAGATGGGACTGGCTGTAAGGAGCCAAGAACGTGCACTTGGCTTAAAATGAGGAAATGAGTGTATCCAGAAAGAAATTTCAAGGTGTTTCAGTGTAGGCGTGGGTGAACGGCGGCTAGAACAAAAGCCAGAGGAGATACCAGACTCTTTTACTCAAAGGATACCTAATTTCAAGGCAAATGCATTTTTAAAAAATTGCTCAACTTGTCAGTTTGGATGAATATTGGGCGAAGTGTGTGACTAAGGGGAATACTCTGCAAAACTGCGACAAGATAGCGTAGTTTAAAGCAGCGGCTCTCGGCACCAGCTGCACACCACCACCGCCTGGGAGGCAACTGCCACCTGCCAGGCCTGGGCTCCGACCTGGGTCTGTGCATGGAAATCTCCTGCGGGTGCGCTCAGCTGTTTGCATTAGGGGGCGGGGGGGGGGGACACTCCACTGGAGATTCTGATGGACAGCCGGGGCTGAATGACAACGAGTTGACTAATAACAATGACATAGGAATGAAGGTTCATGTTTGTTAACCAAAGAAAAGGAACTCAAATTAGTTAATGGAGCATAATAGCATGGTGCATAATTCATAATATTCATTTTTCTCTAACATTTTATTGAGAAATAGAATGCACTCTTTATGTGTAAAACACAAATATATAACTTAACACACCATGTACAGTGAACACGTGGGAAACCACCACCATGTCAAGAAGATCACTGCCAGCACCAAACGCCCCTCGTGGGCCCTCCCAATTACACCTCCCTCCCTACCCTCCAGAGGGAGCCATGATCCTGGCCTCTTAAATAATCAGTTTTTTGTTTTGCTTTATAATTTCACCAGGTTAATATATACCCCTAAACAATATATTTCCATTCTCCATGATTTTGAACTTTATATAAATGGAAAGTTCTTTTGTGTCTGACTTCTTTCACTCAGTATTTTTTAGAGTTACACATGTTGCTTGTGGCTGTGCCCTTTCATTCTGAATGCTATAGAGCAGAGTTCAAAAAATGATGCCCTCCGGGGCAAATCTGGTTAACTGCCTGTTGTGTGAATAAAGTTTTATTGGAACACAGCACACCTATTCATTTCCCTATGTCTATGGCCTTACACACTACAATGGCAGAGTTGAGTAGTTGCAACAATGACCATATAGCCTGCAAAGTCTTCAATATTTGCCATTTCTATTTGACCCACTGAAATGGGGACAGTAATTTGCTCCTCTAGAGGAGGATCAGTACCTCAATAAGGATAGCCAATGCACTTGACTAACTCAAGAAGTAGGCATTATAATTCCTCCCATTGGCACTATTTTCACATTCCTGACCTTAACTCACCCATTTGTGCAGCAAACATTTCTTTAAGGCAAGTGTGTCCCAGGTTCTAGGTAGGCACTGGGTTGTCAGAAGAGCTTTATATAATGGTGATCATTAATTGAGCATTTGCTCTGTGCCATTATGTTGACTATTCTGCATATATATATGCATTATCTCACCACCGAAAGTTCATGCCCCTCCTTCCGTGGTATAGGGTTGTTGCTGAGAAGGGGCTCCCCACAAGGGATGACATTGCCCAACTGCCTTCATAGGCAGTGGCACCATATGCTCAAGCTCTAACCGTGGAGTGTGAATGGAAGTTGTGCACCACTTCTTACCCTGGTCCACATAAGCCTCCCCTCTGGGACTCTTCTGTGCTCTTTCCTCTTCCTCTGCCTTGAAGCAGAACAGGCTAAAACCCAATGGGATGCTGACCACAAGATAGAAAAGCCCTAGTGTGCTAGCCAGTCTCCAAGATGGTCCCCAGTGATTCTCACTTCCATGCAGTCACCTCCTGTTGAACAGGACTGACTTGTGTAACCAATAGGACTTCATGGAAATGATGAACTATTACTTCTGAGAGTAGGTCGTAGAAGACAGTGAGGTCTCGGCCTTGCTTTCTCTGAGATCACTCACTCGCGGGGAGGCCAATGTCATGCTCTAAGGAGACTCAAGCAGCCCTGTGGAGAGGTCCCCATGATAAGGACTTGAGACTTCTTACCAACAGCCAGCATCAACTTGCCAGCCCTCTTAGAAGCAGATCCTCCGGTCCCAGTCGCCTTTCAGATGACTGCAACCCTGGCCCATGTCTTGACCACAACCTTATGAGAGACTCTCCAGAACTACCCAGCTAGCCACTCCCAAATTCTTGACCCTCTGAAACTGTGAGATCATTTGTTTTTATGGGGTAATTTGTTACACAGCAATAGCTAACTAATACAACAAGGAGGAGAACTACCACTGGCTAGGAACTCATGCATTGAAGAAATTATATATAAATGTCTATAATGGTTAGCCACTCAACATTTGGGGTTTTTTGTTTGTTTGTTTGTTTGTTTTTGTTGTTGTTATATTGGATAGCAACTCCTCATAACTATTACTATGTTAATCATTTAAATGTTATTCCTATCTGCCACGTGACACTAAAGATTAGGACTTAATATTTGAACTGTGTGCATTTGTTTGTTCTTATGTAATGTCATTTTTTTCAAACTTGATTTAGTAACAGGAATGTTTTTCCCAATAAGCCCTTTTCAAAGAACCCTATGTTAAACAGATATCTGAGCTTGTTCAAGTTGAAGCAGTTGAAGAAGTGACAATTTTATCTTCCATCCCAGATTCCAACTCACCCATTGAAGTTACCTTAGCACATAATAGCATTTCCAAAAGGAAAGACATGGCTTAAGTATTGCATTGAATATAAAATTGTGAAATATTTTCTAATGAAAATAGTCCTTGGAAGGACTCTCTCCTCCCCTGCCCCCCGTCTGTCCCCTCTCTCCCTCTACTGCCCTCTATCTCCTCTTCTCTTCCTCATGCCCGCACTCTTTCTCTCCAGCTAGTAAATTATCCTGAAACAGTTTGACAGAGTAAACTCCAAGAAATGTAATTTGATTGGGGGGGAAATAGGCTCAACCAAAGTTGATAGTTTTGGAGAGTCAGAGAGAAGTCTGAATGTTGAAAGGAGAGCCAAATTATACAGCCCCTGTCAGTGTGAGCCTTATATCTTGGATCAGCTCAGCAGTTAAAATCCATTTCTTTTTTAAAGAATTGTATGTTATAAGGCTTCCTTTGTTCCATTAGCAAAAGGCAAAGGTGATCCTAGTAAAAGCCAAAACGTGGCAGTGAGTTTGATGTTGGATGCTCCCAGTTCACTCACCAGCCAACCCTAGAAGCATGTTCTTTTCTTTTCACATTATTTTATTTTATTTTATTTTAAAATATTTTTGTTGATTTCAGAGAGGAAGGGAGAGGGAGAAAGAGACAGAAACATCAATGATGAGACAGAATCATTGATTGGCTGCCTCTTACATACCCCCTACTGGGGATCGAGCCCACAGCCAGGGCATGTGCCCTTGACTGGAATCAAACCTAGGACCCTTCAGTCCGCAGGCGGATGCTCTATCTACTGCTCTATCCACCGGCCAGGGCTTCACATTTTTTTAATTTAAATTTTTTATTGTTGACACTATTGCAGATGTCCCCCATTTGCTGCCCCTTTTTCCCACCTCCACCCATCTGCCCTCTTTGAGCCCTCCCCACACTATTGTCTATGTCCATGAGTTATGCGTATACTTTCTTTAGCTAATCCCTTCACCTTCACCTGCCTTTTTACATTTTAACTAGAGGCCTGGTGCATGACATTTGTGCACTGGGGGGAGGGGGGGGATTTCCCTCAGCCCAGCCTGCACCCTCTCCAATCTGGGACCCCTCAGGGGATGT
>NW_005355753.1:1726666-1738879 GCF_000412655.1 Myotis brandtii | reverse complement strand
TGACCACATGGGGGTGGCCATCTTGTGCGAGGGTGTGATGGTCAATTTGCATATTACCTCTTTATTATATAGGATAATATGTTTTTAAAGTGCAAAAGTGATCCTTTAGTTCATGTTCAAGAAGAATTAACAAACGTGGCTTCATCTCTTCCCTTAGGAAAGGCATTGAAGGCGAATAAGAGGAGATGCTAACATGTGCAGCAGCTGCACTGTCAGTCGGGGGAGGGGCTTCAGTGGTCAGGGAACAAGCTTGCTGCAGGAAGAAATCCAGATGTTGTCAATGCTAATGGCTGTCAGCACCACTTTCCCTCTCACATGCACACGGACACATTTATGAAACAGAGGTAGAAAACTGGGAAGTTTACCCACACGCTGCCTCATTCAGATTGCTTTTGGCTGCAAGGAACAGGTATTCATCTCAAACATAACAAGGGGGTGCAAGGAGGTGGTCCAACTGCTTCATCAAGGAGCCAGTTTCCTTCTAGCTTCCCAATCTGCCCTCACAATGTGTCTGCCAGTCCTCAGCCAACTGGACCCCTGCCCCCAAGTCGCCTGCCACAGCTGCAGTCCTTACCTGCCTCAGATTAGAAACGTTCTTCCTGTGTGTCTCTCCTTCTCCAGGAGGAAAATCTTCCCAGATGCCCCCAGTAGATGTCCCAATATCTCCTGGGCAGGGCTATCGCGGAAGCCCATGCCTAAACCAATCACTGACAAGACAACAGGGCCCAGGAACCAGGGTAAACTAATGGGTATTTGTTTCTGAGCCGCGGGGGAGAGCCACTTCCCTGAACCAATGGCTGTGCAGAGAGAAGGGAGACACTAAAATCAGGGTGACCAGCAGTATCTGCTGCATACAACTCAGTGTGCAAAACAGGGGCTTTCTCATTTGCCTGTAAATGGCTTGTTCATGGGCTCCCACCCCACTGTAGGCCGAGCTGGGACAATCCTAACTCCCAGTTAAGGTAACTTGCTCACTTCTCATTCAGAACACTCTCTCTCCAGTTGGCTCAATTTCTTTTGGATAAATATTTAATCCAATTTAAGGTTCAAATTTGCTGCCAGTGCTGTCTTTCTCCTTCGCAAGCTGGCATTTAAGTGTGTGGAAAATCGGACACATCCTCCTGATTGGGGGCGGGGGTGGGTCCGCGTGCTCCTGCTCCTCACGGGGCGTCCCCCACAACCTTCACGGCCCTCCTGCCTGGTCACGGAGGTGCCTTCTGGCCTCTGCTGCCGAAACCCACGCTGGCAGAACTCATGTTCCATCTCCCACTTGGGTTATGTTCCTGGGTGGCTGGGCCAGCACCCTGAGAAGGGTATGTCCCACTGTGGCTTTTACTGTGGGTCCCTCGGAGATTTGCTGGTGGCTTCAATGTCATCTGCCAGCCCAGGCAATCCTCCCCGCAGCTCTTGGCTCTAGAGCAGCCGTGGGCAAACTACGGCCCGTTTGAAATGAATAAAACTAAAAAAAAAAAAAAAGACCGTACCCTTTTATGTAATGATGTTTACTTTGAATTTATATTAGTTCACACAAACACTCCATCCACGCTTTTGTTCCGGCCCTCCGGTCCAGTTTAAGAACCCACTGTGGCCCTCGAGTCAAAAAGCTTGCCCACCCCTGGGCTAGAGCCATTGTGGCCTTACAATGAAAGGACAGCTAACACATCCCGTTGCTTTCTTTGTCCCTCTTTGTGGTGGTGGAGGGGGTGCTGAGTTGTTCCCAGGCACTAGGGGGCTGACAGAGATTTGAGACCCCCGTGCAGGACTGTCCACAGAAGCACACTGCCCCCCACAGGCAATGCAGCCTCCCACATGGGTGCCCGCCCCTGCGATGCATCCACACCCCAGAGTCCCAAATGGGGCTTGGGGCGAGGCCCCACTGCTCTCCATTTCCTCCAAACGCCTCCAGTTGTTTCTAATCCACGCCCTTTCCCCCACCCAGGAGGAGTTTTGATCCAGAAGGAGGTAGACAAGACATTTACCTCACCCCTTGTCCTTCCTCTTCTCCTCTACTCCGATGTCCACGCTCCCAGAGCGCCAGGGAGGGGCTTGTTCACTCCCTCCCTCTACGCAGAACTCCCCACGCACCCTACCTCTCCTCATTCCTGGAAAAGTGAATCTCATGTTGTAGCCATAATAGAGAAAACGGTTCCCCTTAATAGGAAAATGGCCCAGGCTACTGGAAGAAGAGAAACACTTCTGTTTGCAAGACAGCATTCCTGGAGGGGTGTTTGGGAGATGTTGCTCCTGTCCCATCATTTGTCAGTTGTCTGGGTCCATGCATGCATTTCCATGGAAACAGGCAAAGTTTTATTAGACACAATTACATTCACAAGCATATTATGACGGGCTTCGGAGTGGTGACTCGGGAGCCAGACACCCCTTCACAGAGCTCTCCTGTGCCTGGTAGCAGTGCCTTCTATTAACTGGCTTAGTGTAGTGGATCATTCTGATAAATGTCCCTTATTCAGCACCGAGTATAAGCCCACAATTTTACATCCATTAACTCAACTCCCTTCATTATAATTCCCTTCCCATAAGGCATGATTATTATTTCCATCTTACATCATACCAAGCCTCAGACAGGTTAAGTAATTTTCCCACAGACACACACTGTGGAATTTAGAATTCAAACCTAAGGCTTTCTGACAGCAACGTCTGCGTCCTCTCCTCCCCAGGGGAAGCCGCAGTGGCGGGACAACACGATTAAGAGCATGGGCTCCAGAACCTGCCAGCCTGAACCCAGGCCCCAGTTACAGGACCTCCTCAATCCTCAACTTCCTCATTTGAAAAGGGTGTTAATAGTTCACACCTTGCATGGTCTTGTGAAAATTGAATGAGAGCCCCAGCTGGTTTGGCTCGGTGGATAGAGCGTCAGCCTGTGGACTGAAGGGTCCTGGATTCGATTCCAGTCAAGGGCACATGCCTGGGTTGTGGGCTCAATCCCCAGTAGGGGGCGTGCAAGAGGCAGGCAATCAATGACATTGATATCTCTCTCTCTCTCTCTCTCTCTCTCTCTCTGTCTCTCTGCCTTCCTCTCAGAAGTCAATAAAAATATATTTTAAAAAAAGGTGAATGAGATATATATGTTAGAGTTCAGAGTTGAGTTCTCAATAATTAATTTTGGCCATTATAGGTGTTGATATACTATAATGCTGCCTCTCTAAAGGGCTTTCATACTGAAAAGAACTTTAGAAAGCATCTAGTTCTATTGCAAAATTTTACAAATGAGAAACGGAAACCCCAACAGTTCACTCTACTTATCCATATATTCTTTTTAAATACATTTTTATTTATTTCAGAGAGGAAGGAAGAGTGAGAGAGATAGAAACATCAATGAGGAGCAAGAATTATTGATTGGCTGCCTCCTGGGACCCTTTAGTCCACAGGTTGATGCTCTATCCACTGAGCCAAACCGGCTAGGGCTACTTATCCATGTTAATGTATATTAAATGAAATTACATATATTAAACTTTCATATATATATATAATTTTCGTTGCCAAAGTCTTTGATACTGAGCCTTAATATGTATAGTATAGGCTTTGGAGACAAAAAGTTCACTGCTCTTTCAAAGATAAATACTGCAAGTTAAAAAAAAAATACAGATTCCCACTGGGTTCCCTTCAGTCCATTGGTTTGGGCGTGCCTGATGAACCTGCAGGTCAGAAAGACACTGCCGGTGACGTGGGGAGAGAAGGCATTCACTGGCGAGGGCAAAGCACTAGGAGGAAGCTCTCGGAGTCAACCAAGAGGGAGATGAAAGAGAAGTGCCAGCGACCATGATTAGTTGATCCATCATCAGAAGGAGTCAGCTCATAATTTCAAAAACAAATAAAAATTGGGCCATAATTAGGCCCAATTAACTCATCCTTCAAACACATTTTCTGTCGTGGACATCTGTTGTTTTGGCTGCCTTTCTGGTAATTACAACCCATTTTCCCTTGGAGGAACTATGTGACTACCATATATTGTTTGAGAGTGACCTTATCCCTAACTCCAGGAATGGGGCCCAATTGGCTTAAACCAATCAACTAATCTCACCCCCGAAAACCCAGTTTAGGGACAGGGCCATGACCTATCAGAGCCAATGAGACGTGAAGGGGTGTCTGAGGGAGAAGCTGTCACGCTCCCCTCTAGCTTTGTCAGAGCCATCTTGCTAGTGTGGAGAGGTGGTCTGAGGATGAAGCCAACTTACAGAGGAGATAGGGGTGGGATGCTCATACTGTGGAGCCCAAAGATAGATTACTTCCTGAATTTCTGCTGGAAGGCGATCCACCCTGGCTGCTTGACGCTGTCGCTGCAGGGATGTTTCAAGGGACCTGGCGTATATGGCATACTGTTCTTAATATGTTTGCTCCCCTTCTTAAGCGCTATGTGTTTTAACCAAGGTCACCTCTCCAAGAAAGGTTGTTTCCCCAGGTGAGGATTTTTATCAGTAAACCCTTTAACTAAGTGCCAGAGGGGTAGTTAACAATCACGCTTAAACTACATAATCTTTACTTAGAATAATCTCCTTCAGTTACTTCCTTGTAGCTTAATAGAACAATAGAGTAACCTTGGAATGGAGATAAGAAACACCCTGACCGTTGGAATAGAATGGATAGGGTTAAGATCAAATAGTATAAATACAGATGTAAGAGGACAATAAAATGAGGAACCTGGCTAGGAGGAACCTGGCTGGGAGGAACCTGGCTATGATGATCACCCCTATCTCCTCTGTAAGTTGGCTTCATCCTCAGACCACCTCTCCTTTCTGAGTATCTGGCTGAACTACATTTCCCAGCCTCTCTTGCACTCAGGTGTCACCATGTGATCCAGTTCTTACCAATGGAATTCAAGTGGAAGTGATGTGCACTTACACCCCAAGCAATGGGCATGGCCCCTCCATGTCCTTCCCCTTTCCTTGGGATGGAACCCTTGACCATGCAGAGGAGGTTAATGCCCTAGTATATGACGAAGCAACATGATGGAAGGAACCTGTTTCTAAAAGCCCAGTTGGGGTTATGAGCTAGGACTCAGGAGCAAAGACTCAGGAGCTAGGACTCAGGAGCTAGCCCCACACTTACTGGCTCTGTGACCCGGCACCTGCGCTGACTCAGCTTCCTCATCTGTAAAATGGGAATGGGAGTAACAGTGCCCACAGCACACCATCACTACGTGGATGCAGTTTTAGAACGGTGCCTGCCACAGTGAGCTCTGGGGAAATATTTACGTAAATGTTGATGCCACCTTCAGGATGGGATTTTGACAATGTGCATCGAAGCCTGGCCCAGCAATTCCACATGTAAGAAGAGTTTTCCTAAAGAGATCATCTTTGACCTGTGCAAAGACTTACCCTCAAAGAAGCTCACTGTGGTAACAAGCAGCCATTACTAACACGCTGGCTAAAAAATGGTAGTAACGTATAGTCGCATTCATACAAGGGGTGCATTGTTGAAGACCTCACAGGAAGAAAAGCTCACATTGTACAGTGTTAAATTTCCTACAAAAAATAAATGCAAAGCAAGATTCACATTAATCAAATGTTGCCCATATAGGGAGATTTAATTAATATTTTATATCTTACTATTTCAAGTTGTGTAACCCAAATTCTCATTAAATGTAGCCTGACTTTATATTTATTATAAAGCCACACAAAAATGTATGTTACAGAAGAATAAGCAATGGCTGAGTAAGACATCCATGATACATCAGCTTTAAAAAGGGGGATCCCATTTTTATCACAGGCACTTTTTAAATATTCGGGAAACAGACCTCAAAATTTACAGTGTGCTGGCAGGGTTACTGGAAGTTTCTGATTCCTTATTTTTATTTACCTACATTTTCTAAATGTCCTACAAGGAACATGTATTATTTTTCTAATAAGAAACAATAAAAGGAACTGTAAGGAATAAATGTAACATTAATATTAAACTAAATTTGAAAAAAGTTATAGAAATACTTATGCAAACAAGCAGTTTCATAAAAGAAGACAGTTCCGATCGGTTAAGTGATGGCTATCACTTTAGTAGACGGGACAATTCTCCCCTCTAGTGTCGGTGCAGGGACAGAGCTCCAGCGGAGGTCTCCCCAGCCCCCCAGGACCAAGCACATCTTCCAGAGCGCACGCAAAACACCCTGGAGTGCCCTATGGCATTGGCACCATGTGCCTGGGCCCGCTTCTTTTGAGATTTGAGAATATCTTTAACCAAACCAAAAGGTCGGCGATCCAAAAGAGAGCAAAGGACACTAAAGAGCCTCAGTCAACTTCTCCGGGCTGTTCCCCTGACACACTCCATGCAGTGTGGGAGGAGAAGGAAGTCTCCATTCGCTTCCTCCTTCCCAGGGAACAGGCAGGTGGGCACGTGGGAAAGGGTCCTACACGCCAGTCCAGCAGGCTGTGGCTCCGCGCCTCTGTCCCGCTGGTAAGCAGTGTATGATGCCCACTCATGGTCGTACTGACCTTACCTCTCACACCAGCCCTTCTGAACCCACTTGAAAATCCCCCTCCCCCTTGAACACTCCGCACTAAGTGAACACATTCACGGGGTTATCTGGTTTAACCACAAAAAAAAAAGTCTATGAACTTTCCACTGTAAGGCGAATAAGCTCTGAGGATTGCATGTAAACATGGGCCTTCAGTGAATGACACTGCACTGTGTAACTGAAATTCACTAGGAGAGTAGAACTTAAATGTTCTCACCAAAAAAAAAAAAAAAAAAAAGACAAAGTGAATCCTTCCACAATGTACATGCATATCACATCATCATATGTACACTTATATATCTTCCAATTTTGTCCATTACACCTCAATAAAGCTGAAATTAAAATTAGCCCTAGCCCAGTGGTCGGCAAACTCATTAGTCAACAGAGCCAAATATCAACAGTACAACCATTGAAATTTCTTTTGAGGGCCAAATTTCTTAAACTTAAACTATATAGGTAGGTACATTGTTATTAACTTAATTAGGGTACTCCTAAGGCTTAGGAAGAGCCACACTCAAGGGGCCAAAGAGCCACATGTGGCTTGCGAGCCGCAGTTTGCCGACCACGGTTCTGACCCATAGGGCCTAGCCGATTTGGCTCAGTGGATAGAGCGTCGATCTAGAAACTGAAAGGTCCCGGGTTCAATTCCCTTCAAGGGCACATACTCGGGTTGCGGGCTTGATCCCCAGTGGGGGGCAGCCAATCAATGATTCTCTCTCATCATTGATGCTTTTATCTTTCTTTCTCCCTCTCCCTTCTCCTCTAAAATCAATAAAAAATACATTGAAAAAAAATAAAATTAAAAAATCCTATGCAGCAAATACTACATTTTCCCAGTCTGACAGAGTGGAGAGACTAGTATGGAAGCTGGGCCTTGGGCTCGGGTCTGAGTCCTGGAATCACAGGGCTTCTGAGCTGCACAATTCCTGAAGCTCTCTGCGCCTCCTTCTCCCCCTTCCTCCTCTGTAAAGTGCAGACGATAATAACAGCATAGCTTGTTGTGGAAAGCTCTTAGAAGACTGCCTGGCACAGAACAAACATTCAATATATGTTTACTATTATGCGCCAGATGAGGGAAGCTGGGTTCAGACGTGTGTTAACTTGCCTGTGGTTACACAGCAAGTGTCGGAGCCAAGATATGCTTGAGTTTCGTTGAGATCCTCAGATCCTGAGGTTTGATTTGGGTCTTTTTTTATAGCTCTCATGCCTCTCATTCACAAGCTCCTACTTCCTCTCCCTCCGTGAGCATGTGGAGTGTCTTTCTAAAAGCTGTTGGAGTGTCCTTGTCTACTCATTCTGTCATCTGTGTCATTTCTGGGTCTGTTTCTGTTGATTGATTTTTCTGCTCATTATAGCTCATACTTTTCTGCTTCTGTGCATACCTGGCAATTTTTCATCAAATGCCAAACACTGTGAATTTACATTGTTAAATGCTGAACTTTTTTTTCTGTATTTCTTTTATATTTGGGGTTTGATTTTAAGGTGCAGTTAAGTTACTGGAAATGATTTGAACTGTTTGAGGCCTGCTTAAGAATGCAAAGCAGGTCCAGGACACTTTTAGTCTAGAGCTAACTCAGGCATTACCCTAGGCAATGTCTTTCTCAAGGTTCTGCTTAATAGTCCATGCGTTACGCGTTCTTTTCTTTCAGGTGGTAACACAAATAATTTCTGACCCTGTGTAAGGTCTGTGTGAATCTTCCCGGGGTTTTTCCCTGGCCAGGGGCGGCATCCTTAAGGCCTGTGCTAGTCAGCGCTCAGCTGCAGATTTGAGGGAACCCCTGCAGAGCTCCAGAGTCCTGTTCTGCAGCGGGAATGCCCTCCCACTTCCCCAGGCCCTTGCACACGATTGAACTTATGAAGTCTGTAGCAGGCGGTTGTTGAATGAATACATATTGTACTGCTCTCCATGTGTTAAGCAAACTTGGGCCGGGCTTAGCCTTCTGGAAAACATGCCATAACTGGCAACCCGAGGGAGGATTCCCTATTAGAAGAGATTATGTCTCCAGCAGAGATGAAGTTGGAGATAAACATAGCCTTGAGACTTAAAGCCATCTTCTCAAAAGAGAATGTAATGACTATTTGTCATAGTGATGACATGTTGAAGCCATGATAATTTGGACATACTGGTTTAAATAAAACATTATTAAAATTAATGTCACTGGTATCTTTTTACCTTTTCAAGGTCGCTACTAGAAAGTTTTAAAGGCTGTATGCGGCTCGCATTCTATTCCTATTGGCCAGCACTGCTCTGGAGGAGAGCGCATCCAGAGGGAGGGAGGCCTGGGCTGGCCCAGAACCTAAAACCCCACCCCGAAGCTCACGCTGACAAGTAGATGGTGTGAAAGTAGAGGAGATGGGAAGCAGGATACACAGAGACAGATGTGATCTATTCCATCACTTGTCATTCTAACACCATCCCCAACCAAATCCCTTGGGCAGCTTTCCATTCACGTAGGGAGGAAGAGATCTTATAATGAAGCAAAATTTTCATGTTTAAGATCAAAAGCCAAAGAAGAAGTGATCCTGCAGACTAGGCAGAGCCACAAGTAGATGGTGTGAAAGTAGAGGAGATGGGAAGCAGAATACACAGAGACAGACGTGATCTATTCCATCGCTTGTCATTCTGACACCATCCCCACCCAAATCCCTTGGGCAGCTTTCCATTCGCTTAGGTAGGAAGTTCTCTTATAACGGAGCAAAATTTCCATGTTTAAGATCAAAAGCCAAAGAAGTGATCCTGCAGACTAGGCAGAGCCGCCACAGCCTTTATTCACAACTTCCAGGAGGAAGAGTGGACAACCTGGGTCAGGTCCAGCTTTGCCACTCCAGCTGTGTGACCTCCGGCCGCTGACACCAGTTAGACTACATCAGTTTCTTCTTCGGTGAAATGGGGCTGTTAACGTGCCCACCTCACAAGGCTGCTGTGGGGGTTCATTTCTACAAAGACTTGGAAGAATGACTGACCCGTAGTAAGTACGACTGAACCGGCTGTGTTGCCTGGAGTGAGCCCTGCGCAGCATCAGAGCTGAAAGCCACACAGCTGGTCCAGTAAGGACCGCAGTAGCTGCTGATTGATAACCATGTAAACAAGGGTCAGGTACACACGGTTTCCATGTGTGTCCCATCACTGCTCAAAGTCCAGCTGACCTTCCCCAGGATGTCAAACCTGCGCACCTTTCAATGAGCCAGAACGTTCTGAAAGGATGGCTGGGCGCTGGATCCCTGGCGATAGGGTCCCCCAAGGGGCTGGGCACTGCCCCTTTGTAGAGGCTTCCTCCCTTCAGTCACCAGACTCCCCCGAATGAGCTGAAGCTCACGGGTGTGACTGGGTTGTAAAGCATCCATTTGCATTTAGGATCTAAAGCGATGTACGAAATGTCAGAATGTGGTTGGTCTTTAGCCATCAATCTTAGGAGGCTTAGCAGAGTACTTGGAGCAGGGAAGCTTGGCTCCTCCTTGCCTAGCCATTCAAATAAGAGCTCAGACTCGACCCAGCCTGCCCACAGCCACCCCCCAGGGCAACTTCAGACAGGCTCCCGGCTCTGCCGCTTCTGTGCCACCTGCTGAGACTGCCCAAGTGCTGCTTTCCCCTTAGCAAAAGAGGCCACACAAGCTCTGCTTCTAAACGGGAACATCCATGGGCGGTGAACCCCACAGGGGACAACTGCTGACACCTGAACTCACAACTGCCAGCTTGTCTCATCCTGGACTTGAAGCTCCCAAGAGCAGGTACCTTATGCCTCGTCATAGTTTCAGAACTCATAAAACAGAAGCACAACAAGTGTATGGTAGTGAGTGAATTAAGTGAATAAATGAATAGTCATTAGGAAATGATTGAAGTCATGCCAACCTGGTGGGAATACAGAAAGGAGGGTACACTTCCACTTTAAGTAATGCTCAATGAGAAGAGTCAAGCAACCATTAGCAAATATTTCTTCAGCACCTACTTTGTGCCAGGCACTATTCTAGGCATTAGAAAGAATGTACTAAACAAGAAGTCTTGCAGATAACATGATACTGTATATAGAAAGTCCTAAAGATTCCACCAAAAAACTACTAGAAGTGTTAAATAAATTCATTAAAGTAGCAGGATACAATATAAATATCCAGAAATAAGTTGTGTATATACACCAATAATGAACTATCAGAAAGGAAAAATCCCATTTTTACAACTGCATTTTAAAAAGAAAAACCACCTAGGAATAAATTTAACAAAGGATGTGAAAGAACTCTACTTGGAAAATTATAAGACAATGAAGAAAGAAATTGAAGAAGATATAAATAAGTGGAAGCATATACCATGTTCATGAATAGGGGTAGAGAGCGCCTGGGAAGGCACATGGGCATTTCTTTAATTATTGTCAGCTGAAGCCAGTGGCGTTGGCAGAGCCACGTCCTGGAAACACGCCTTGCCAGAGGCAGGAGTGTTGTCAGCTTGACCTTCAGCCACGGTGCCAGGGGGTGAGTTTCGTTTTCTAAATCCAGCCAAGCACCAGGAATGAATACGACTTGGGCCCACCCACGAATGCACATAATCTCCTTTGTCTTGACCTTTAGTAAAACTTCCTGGTTTTTGCTGTATAAAATAAACGTGCTGTATTGGCTCTGGGTCCCTGTCTCTCCATCAGAGGACAGTGGTCCCACCAGGCCCAGGCTTTTCCCTTCCATCTCTGTGTCTATCTTTTTCATTTTCTCAATCCCCAGCAGTCCCTACCCAGGAACCGGACTGCTCTCTAGCCATGCTGGATGCAGAAAAGAGAGAAATATTTACAAATAGGAAGAATTAACAGCATTAAAATATGCAAACTATCCAAAGCAATCTACAGATTCAAAGCAATTCCTATTAAGATACCAATGGCATATTTCACAGAACTAGAACAAATATTCCAAAAATCTATGTGGAACCACAAAAGACCCCAAATAACCACAGAAATCTTGAGGGAAAAAAAACATAGTTGGAGGATATCAAACTGTAGTATAAGGCTATATCAACAAAGCAGCATGAGATTGCCATGAAAACAGACATAGCAATCAATGAGACAGAATAGAGAGCCCAGAAATAAACCCACACCTTATGGTCAATTGCTATTTGACAAAGGAGGCAAAAACATACAAATAGATAAAGACAGTCTATTCAATAAATGGTGCTAGGAAAATTGAACAGGTACATGCAAAAAAAAATGAAACTAGACCACCTCCTTATACCACACATAAGAATAAACTCAAATGGATTAAAGACTTAACTGTTAGACTCAAAACCATTGAAGTCCTAGAAGAAAACATAGGTAGTAAAATCTTGGACATTTCTTGTAGCAATATTTTTTTCTGATATATCTCCTCAGGTAATGGAAACAAAAGAAAAAATAAACAAATGGAACCATATCAAACTTTAAAAAGTCTTTGAATAGTAAAGGAAATGATCAACAAAATGAAAAGACAACCCACTGAATGGGAGAACATATTGGGCAATGATACACCTGATAAGGGGTTAATATCCAAATTTTATATTTAAAAACTTATAAAACTCAATACCAAGAAACCAAACAATCCAATTAAAAGATTGGCAAAGGACCTGAATAGACACTTCTCCAAAGAGGACATACAGATGGCCAATAGATACATGAAAAGATGCTCAACATCACTAATCATCAGAGAAATGAAAATTAAAACCACAGTGAGATATCACCTCACACCTGTCAGAATGACTATCATCAATAAATCAACAAACAGCAAGTGCTGGTGAGGATGTG
>NW_005355753.1:1711802-1726335 GCF_000412655.1 Myotis brandtii | reverse complement strand
GTCAAGGGCATGTACCTTGGTTGCGGGCACATCCCCAGTGGGGGGTGTGCAGGAGGCAGCTGGTCGATGTTTCTCTCTCATCGATGTTTCTAACTCTCTATCCCTCTCCCTTCCTCTCTGTAAAAAATCAATAAAATATATTTTTTAAAAACTTCTATAGCTAAATAATAATAATAATAATAATAATAATAATAATAATAATGGAACTGCCTTATGACCCAGCGATTCCACTTCTGAAAATATATCCAAAGAAAACCAAAATACGAATTTAAAAGAATATATGCACCCCTATGTTCATTGCAGCATTATTTACAATAGCCAAGATCTGGAAACAGCCCAAGTGCCCATCAGTAGCTGAATGGATAAAGAAGCTGTGGTACATTTACACAATGGAATACTACTCAGCCATTAAAAAGAAGGACATCTTACCCTTAGTGGCAGCATGGGTGGACCTGTAGAGCATCATGCTAACTGAAATAAGTCAGTCAGAGAAAGACAAGTACCATATGGTTTCACTTACTAGTACATGTGGAAACTAATAAACCAAATAAACTAACACACAAAATAGAAACAGACTCATAGATACAGAGAACAGACTGACAGCCGAAGGGGAGAGAAGGGTTGTGGGGCTGGGTGAAAAAGGTGAAGATATTAAGCAAAAAAACAATAGTGATTACCAGAGGGAAAGGGGGTGGGGGGAGGTTGAAGAGGGTAAAGGAGGAATAAATGGTGATGGAAGGAGACTTGATTTGAGGTGGTGAACATACAATACAATATACAGATGATGTATTGTAAAACTTTATTTGCCAATGTCACCCCAATAAGTTCAAAAAATAAATAAATAAAAATAGAATATATAAGGATATATAAGAAACAGCAAACAATAAAATGATTAAATGATGATGAACAAACTGAACTAACAAGCAAAATACAGACAGACTCATAGATAGAGAGCAGCCTGACATTTCTGGGTTGCGGGGGAGGGAGTGCTAGGAGGGTGGAGGGATTGAGCAAAAAAGAAAAAACAAGAGAAAGAACTCATGGACAACAGTGTAGTGATTGCAGGAGTAGGGAGGTGAGTGGAGATGGAGGAGGGTATAAGGGGGTATAAATAGTAATGGAAATTTTTAAATTAAATTAAATATATATATTATTTTTAAAAATATGTTTTATTGACTTTTAGAGAAAGAGGACGGGAGAGGGAGGGAGAGATAGAAGCACTGATGAGAGAGACACATCAATTGGGTGCCTCCTGCACGCCCCCTACTGGGGACCAAGCCAGCAACCGGGCATGTGCCCTGACAGGGAATGGAAATGGTGACTTGAAATAAACCAGCCGGTTCTTAATAGCAGCCAGGCCTGGACCCAGGCTCATCTCAGCCACTTATGTCCTTGTGCTAACTTTTCATCTGTAAAATGAAACTAAAAACACCTACCCCGTAAATTCTACAAGCATTAAGCTGATTAACACATGTAAAATTCTTTATAAAAGTTTCCAACATGAAGTCGACACCCAGAAATTCTTATTATTGTTTTCGGTTTTGTCTTTCTTTTGTCTCCTGATATTTGGCAGAAATAACTCAATGTATTTGCCCTCAACGGGCGCCCCCATCCTCTGAGCCTGGTGATAAAACCTGAGTGCTGGTCGGCAGGACAGAGACACAGGGAAGGCAGGCTGTACAGTTTCACAGCCCACGTTTCTCCGGGAGCGAGGAGCCTGGAACTTCGGGGTTAGCCTGACCTCCAGTGGCCAAACGGAAAACTCAGCTGGGCCTCCAGACGCCGCTGCGTCAGAGCCGTCCGTGTCCAGCCACGGTGACCCCCACCGTGCTCTTCCACCCTCAACAGCGAGCCCTGGGGCCACGTCTCCTTCCAGCTGTTTGCAGACAGAGTCCCAGGGACAGCAGAAGCTCGCGTGCTCTGAGCCCTGGGGAGAAAGGATCTGGCTATAAAGGTTCCTGTTTCACAGAATTATTCCGGGGTTTGTGTGAAGTCCGGGGTGGTGACTTCACACGCCACGATGGCACAGGCAGCAAGTCCACCTATCAGGAGAAATGCGATGAAGAGTTTCATCCTGAAGCACACAGGTCCTGGCATCTTGTCCATGGAAAATGCTGGACCGACACAAGCGGCTCCCGGTCTTTCGTCTGCACGGCCGGCCGAGACCGAGCGATGGATGGCAAGCATGTGGTCTCCGCCAGGAGGAAGGCGGCATAGATGCTGTGGCAGCCACGCACTGCTCTGGGTCCGGGAATGGCAAGCTCACCATTGCCGACTGAGGACAACTCTAGTAAAGTTGACTTGTGTTTTATCTTTTTTAAACATTTATCTTTATTGTTGAAAGTATTATAGATGTCCCCCTTTTTCCCTCTTTGCCCGCCCCCCAGTTCCCCATCACCCCCAGGCATTCACCACACTATTGTCTGTGTCCATGGGCTGTGCATACATGCATATAAATTCTTTGGTAAATCTCCCCTTTCCCTCCCCCCATATCCCCTGCTTCCCTCTTCCCTCTGAGATTCATCAGTCTGTTCCATGCTACCCTGTCTCTGGATCTATTTTGTTAGTCAGTTTGAGATATTTTTAATTGATCATCCCGCTCTCTTCCCTCCCTTTTTTAAGGGATCTGTTTGCTTCAGTTGTTTATTAATTATCCCTAATAAAGCAAAGTTGTTAAGGCAATTTCAGAACCCCAAACAGATCATGGTGGCCATATATTTGGAACAGGGTAGACAGTGTCTGGGAAGCAGAAATGTAAAGAACGCTAGGGGTTATTCTAAGAGGAACCCATTATTTAATCTTGGAGTTTGATGCCAGAGAAAAATAAAATATTAGGGGAAGGGTGTTCAGATGCCTCCTGCACACCTCCTACTGGGGATGTGCCCACAACCAAGGTACATGCCCTTGACCAGAATCGAACCTGGGACCTTTCAGTCCGCAGGCCGACGCTCTATCCACTGAGCCAAACCGCTTAGGGCATACCACAACTTTTTTATCCACTCGTCTACTGATGGGCACTTGGGCTGTTTCCAGATCTTAGCTATTGTAAATTGTGCTGCTATGAACAGAGGGGTGCATACATTCTTTTCTGCTTGGTGTTTTGGGTTTCTTAATATATATTCCTAGAAGTGGGATCACTGGGTCAAATGGAAGTTCCATTTTTAATGTTTTGAGGAAACTCCATATCATTTTCCACAGTGGCTGCACCAGTCTGCATTCCCACCAGCAGTGCACGAGGGTTCCCTTTTCTCCACACCCTCGCCAGCACTTGTCATTTGTTGATTTGTTGATGGTAGCCATTCTGACAGGTGTGAGGTGATATCTCATTGTTGTTTTATCTTAAAAAAAAAAAAAAAACTCAGCGGGGGATGTGCTCAAATATTGAAAAGCTCAAATGCCAATGGACCCGGCAAGGAGCTTTCATTGAGAGCGTACTAACCGCTGAACTGTGCTCGTCCACAGAGAAGTTGCACCCGTGGGGAAGTCCACGGCTTATACGTGGCTTGGGTGGATTTTAACCGAATCCTGGCTGGCTTAGCACCCTCTTGTTTATCACGAGGCACAGTGCCTGGCTGGAGAGACCATCGTCACGTCTTCAGAGAGAAAATCCGTTTATAAGGCCCTTCACTACTTCATTGGACCAACACAGGCATTCTGTGACAAAGGCTTTTATCCCCTTTTCACACTGAGAAGCTCAGTCCTAGAGCGCCTTCCCCAACGTCACACGCGGCCCCCCATTCAGCACGTGCCACCAGTGTTGGGCACGGTGCTAAACTCCGGGGTGAATGAAAATGAGGCACACCCGGTCCCCCCCCGGGAACATGGGGACTAACAGGCCAGACCAGAGCAGCGGCCCCTGCACCTCACTCGCACGCTCTTTTCTCTGACTGGAAACGCACCGTGGAAAGCCAGCCAGTTTGGGGCGGTCTGCCTTCCCACCTGGACTAGACACTCAGCAAAAGCAGGCTGACCAGGACTGTATCGCCTGGTACTGCACCTTTGGAGCCTCGTGCGGGCCCTTGCTTGCGGGCAGCCAGGCGCTCAGGATGCCCTCGGTCACATGGGGTGGAGGGGCTTACGCTTCGTGAACACTATCACTGCGAGGGTGACTTGTGGCTTGTTCATGTGGACCCTGCCTGGCTTGACGCTGAGCACTTCACATGAACCTCTCGGTTTATCCTCACAGCCCCCGAGGGGCAGGTCCTATGGTACTCTTGGTATTCAGAAGAGGAAACTGTTGGAAGAGGTCAAACAACCCATCCAAAAAACGGTAGAGCCAAGACTTGAGTCCAGTTCTGACTCCAAACCCCACACTTTTACCAGCACACTCTATCCCTAGTAGCGACCAAGCACCTAACCATGGGCCTCCCAATATGAGCAGGCTGTCGTTAGACCCACTGAGTCCCAAGAGTGGGCAAGTACAGTGGGGCCTTGACTTACGAGTTTAATTCGTTCCATGATGGAGCTCGTAGCTCAAATTACTCATATGTCAAATCAATTTTCACCATTACAATGACACGTGATGCTGCGTTGATGTTGTGGCGTTCACTGTGACGTTCGCTGCGCCAACTTGCGGTGGGGTATCTGAAGCTGGCTCGTAACCCGAATTTTAGCTCGCAACTCAAAGCAAAAAATCGGCCGAGAGACGGTTCGTATCTCGAAAAACTCGTTAGTCGGGACACTAGTAAGTTAAGGCCCCACTGTATAACAGAAATCCATGGGGCAGTGGACATGGCCCATTCAGGACCTGAGTTATACAAACATGTGACTTAGACCTCCCTGCTGATTCCCTCTGTGTCCTAATGAAGCACAGAGAATGAGAAAACCAAAGCTAAGTCCATGGATGTTCAACACTCCAGTGTGAGCTGAAAAGACACTGTGTCCCCACTCAGGGGCAGCTTTGAGAGACTGGACAGAGCGTCATCAGCCTGGGGAGAAGACAGAAGTGACTTATTGGCAGTGGTGAGTGGCTCCAATATTGGCCGGGAGCCTTGAAGGAGCAAGATGGGAAATGATAGATCTCGAAGCAGAAGTCATAGGTGTGTCTGTGGGAGAGGCACAAAGAGGGCATCCTGGTGCCTCGTGTCAAGGCCCACCAGAGAGCATCCTCCAAAAGGAAGCACCTGAACTAGGTGGACTGGGTGACTTGCTCAGTGGAGATGAGTCAGCCTCTATTCAGCTATAGCGCTAAGGGGAGCAAACATATTAAGAACAGTATGCTATATACGCCAGGTCCCTTGAAACATATGCTGTGCAGATGTTTCTTTCCTGCAGCTACTATGTCAAGCAGCAAGGATGGACCGGCTTCCAGCAGATGGGAAATGATAGATCTTGAAGCAGAAGTCATAGGTGTGTCTGTGGGAGAAGCACAATGAGGGCATCCTGGTGCCTCATGTCAAGGCCCACCAGAGAGCATCCTCCAAAAGGAAGCACCTGAACTAGGTGGACTGGGTGACTTGCTCAGTGGAGATGAGTCAGCCTCTATTCAGCTATGACTGGGCTATGACTGCGAGGCCTTGAGTGGAATAACCATGTGATCGGGACTCGGCAAAGGCCCAACAACAGCTCCCTCCCACCGTGGCTGATCTAGCCACTGCTGCTGGTGAACATTTTGCCTGTCAGCATCATCTCTTGACACTGTGTATGGAGCCATCACAAGAAAAACCCAACCAACCCACTGAGAAAAGTTGATTGCATCGGACCATTTCTACCCCGGAGTGGGCAGTGGATTGTCCCTCCTATGGTTCATATGGATCCCAAGTATAGGTTGTGGACCTTTCCTGTCCATAGCACCTTACTCAGCGCCACCATCGAAAGACTCACAAAGTGTCTGATTTTCCATCACGGGGTCCTGGAAACAAACTCTTAGGCTAAGGACTTCCTGTATGTGGGAGGAGAGATGGCCATGGCATGACTTTCTGCATCACTCAGAAGCTGCTTGACTGATAGCACATTGTCATGGCCTCTTAAAAGCACAGCTTGGGCTCAGAGGGCTGTCCCTCAAGATGCAATATTCCCTCTATGGTGGTGTCTCCCCACAAGTTACGATGCACAGATCTGAGAACCAAGGGGCAGCAGTGGCCCCTCCACCGTCACTCCCAGCGACCCACTTAAAAAACTGTGTTTCCTCTCCCTGAAATTGTAAGCTCTACTGACCTGGCTCCCAGAGGAGGGATGCCCCTATCCAGACGGCAACGGTGATCAAACCTAAACCTGCTGCCTGGCCATTTGGGGCTCCTTATACCAGCAGCCCTAACGCAACAGACAGCAGTTCCTGGGTTCGAAGAGCTCATTGACTTTCATCAGCACGAGGACATAATGAGGACAGAGAGGAGGATTCTGAAACTCAGAGTCACACCTGTCAGAATGGCTATCATCAACAAATCAACAAACGACAAGTGCTGGAGAGGATGTGGAGAAAAAGGAACACTTGTGCACTGCTGGTGGGAATGCAGACTGGTGCAGCCACTATGGAAGACAGTATGGAGTTTCCTCAAAAAACTGGAAATGGAACTCCCATTTGACCCTGTGATCCCACTTCTAGGAATATATCCCAAGAAACCAGAAACACCAATCAGAAAGGATATATGCACCCCTATGTTCATAGCAGCACAATTCACCATAGCTAAGATCTGGAAACAGCCTAAGTGCCCATCAGTAGATGAATGGATTAGAAAACTGTGGTACATCTACACGATGGAATACTATGCTGCTGTAAAAAAGAAGGAACTCTTACCATTTGCAACGGCATGGATGGAACTGGAGAGCATTATGCTAAGTGAAATAAGCCAGTCAATGAAGGAAAAATACCACATGATCTCACTCATTCATGGATAATAAAGACCATTACAAACTTTTGAACAATAATAGATACAGAGGCAGAGCTGCCTCAAACTGATTGTCAAACTGCAGTGGGAAGGCCAGAGAGGGTTGGGGGGCAGAAGGGAGGGGAGTAAGAGATCAACCGAAGGACTTGTATGCATGCATATAAGCATAACTAATGGACATAAGACACTGGGGGGTAAGGGAGGGCAGGGGATTGTCAAGGGCGGGGGGAAAAAAAGGACACATATGTAATACCCTTTGTAATACTTTTAGCAAAAAAAAAACAAATAAAAAATTTTAAAAAAAAAACACAATGAGGTATCATTCCACACCCACCAGGATGAACGTACTCAAGAATAAGTGTTGGTGAGGATGTGAAAAATCAGAACCTCACACATTCCTGGGCGAATGTGGATTAATATGGCTGCTTCAAAGAACAGTTTGGCAGTTTCTCAAAAAGTTAAACCATGCATTACCATTTGACTAAGCAATTTCACTCCTAGGTTTGTGCCCAAGAGAAATGAAAACAGGTGTCCACATAAAAAGGTGTACATGAATGTCCACAGCAGCATTGTTCATCTAGCCAAAAAGTGAAATAAGGCAAATGTCCATCTTGAGTGAATAAACAAAATAGTACACTCATACAATAGAATATCGTTCAACCACAAAAAGAATGAATTACTGATACATGCTATAACATGGATGAGCCTTGAGAATACTATACTAAGTGAAAGATGCCAGATGCAAAAGACCACGTATTGTATAATCCCATGTATATGTCCAGAATAGGCGATGTCCAGAGGAGGCAAGTCCACTGAGACAGGAAGTGAGTTAGTGGTCACCAGGCCCTGGGTGGAGGGCTGGGGAGGGAGTGGGAATAACTGCTGATGGGCATGGGGTGATGAACATGTTTTGAAATTAGATAGTAGTGATGGTTGCACACATCTGTGAATATGCTTAAAGCCAATGAATTGTATATGTTTACCAGGTAAATGTTATGGTATGTGAATTATGTCTCAAAAATGCTGTTGTAAAGATACATAAGCATATGAAATAAGCAAACAAGCATATGAAAAGATGCTCCAGCTCAACAGCCATTAGGGAAATTGATGTGAGAACCACATGAGGCACTCCTACAGATCCACTAGAGCAGTGATGGCGAAACTTTTGAGCTCGGCGTGTCAGCATTTTGAAAAACCCTAACTTAACTCTGGTGCCGTGTCACATATAGAAGTTTTTTGATATTTGCAACCATAGTAAAACAAAGATTTATATTTTTGGTATTTATTTTATATATTTAAATGCCATTTAACAAAGAAAAATCAAACAAAAAAATGAGTTTGCATGTCACCTCTGACATGCGTGTTATAGGTTCGCCATCACTGCACTAGAGTGTCTCACACAAGGAAAAGAGACAGACAGCCTGCACCCTGACGGGCCGCAGGCAACGGGAACCCTCACGCATCGCTGGCGGGAATGCAAAATGGAGCCACTCCGGGAAACAGCTGGGCAGGCTTTTTGCAAAGTGAAACAGACACCTAAACTTGTGGCCCAATAACCTATTCCTCGGTACTGACCGAGAAATGAAAACCAGTCCATGGAATTGAAGGCAGTGTATTCACAATCACCAGAACAAGAAACAACCCATATTCAGCTAGAGCACCCCCCTCCCCCCACCCTTGTGAGTCCCTACGATGAAGGGTTAGTCCAAACAAGCAGGAATGGCGCGAGCATGAAGTTCAAAGGCAGCATGTCAGGTGAAACTAGTCGGTCTCAAAAGGCGACACACCGTACAATTCCATTCATACCA
This sequence comes from Myotis brandtii, assembly GCF_000412655.1. Lineage (NCBI taxonomy): Eukaryota > Metazoa > Chordata > Mammalia > Chiroptera > Vespertilionidae > Myotis > Myotis brandtii. Next base: position 1,717,700 of record NW_005355753.1, on the reverse strand, counting down.
CGCACTGCCAGCGGCAAGACGGGGAATAGAAAGCAGATGGACGGACAGTCGGGGGTGGGGGAGAGGGAGGGCGACCACACGTTTTGGAGGCTGATGACAATACTCCCCATTCTGACTGTGCTGGTGTCACGTGATGGTATGTGTTGGCCAAAAATCAGAAAATTATAAACCAAAAAGGGTGAATTTTTCTGTATGAAAATTATACATCAATGAATGTGATTTTTTTAAAAATGAAAATGGGACAAAAGTAGTTCTGCCTCTTACACCATTTCCCCTTCCCATAAAGCAGCCACGCTCACCAGCTTGTGTGCCCTTTCAGCCTTCTGGAAACATTCTAGATGTATAGCCACGGGCATGTATTATAAACCAAAAAGGGTGAATTTTTCTGTATGAAAAGTATACATCAATGAATGTGATTTTTTTAAAAAAAATGAAAATGGGACAAAAGTGGTTCTGCCTCTTATACCATTTCCCCTCCCATAAAGCAGCCATGCTCACCAGCTTGTGTGCCCTTTCAGCCTTCTGGAAATGTTCTAGATGTATAGCCGCGGGCGTGAACATCTGCATGTGGCATGAATATGTGCACATGCACATACACAAATATGTGTGTGTATACGTTGGAGGCACTGTTTGTTACTATGCCATGCACTTAACTATTCGTATCCTCTCGGGACCTGGCGGGTTGTCTTGTCCCCTTTCTAAGCAGGCAGCTGCCTAGGCTGAGGCCCGCCTCCCCCTCCGCCCCTCCCTCGCCTCCCGGGGCCAGCGCTGGAAGCCAGCTCCTCCGCTGAGCTGCGGGAGATCTGGGCAGAGGTCCCAGAGAGAGAGTTTGGGGCTGCCTTCTCTGGACCTTGCTTTCCAGGAATCCCCCCTCAGTTTCCAGAGGCTGTGTTTGTTGCGCCCAGTCCTCGGGTTCTGCGGGCCAGTAAAGCTGGGTAGTATTCTAGCAGAGTTCTAGCTACACCCCCGCCCCCGCCCCCCTCCCAGGCACAGACTTGTCCAGACTTTGAAAACAGGCAGCACCCAGTGCTGTCCCTCGCTCCCAAGTGAAGCCAGCCCGCTCGCACTTGCCCGGCTTGACTGCTCCCCGCCGTTTCAAGGGTTCATTTTCTCCAGAGCGTAGAGCTGTGGCTTGTGCAAGGCTGATGGGTGACTGTGCCCGGAACTTTGCCTCAGCCTCCCCCTGCCATGTTGCACCTTCAGGACACCCTGCAAGAAAGGCACTGCTCCCGCCTCCTGTCTGCCAGCTCGCAGGAGCCTTTGGGGTAGGTGTGGTTTTGTCTTTTTGTTTTGCCAACAAAATACTTTCAGTGTGACCTCGGGAAGGTCACCAAGCTCAGTTCTGGGTTGTAAATCTGGTCATGATGCTTCCCTCAGGGGCCTGAGGTCAGTGGAATCGCACAAGGATGGCCCATGTCGCACTCGGGGGCGCTGCTCTTAGGAAAGGGAGGGGGGCACGAGGCAGAGCTAGGATTTGAACCAAGGCTGCTATGCGGCCTGCACCTGTGTGCTTAGCCACATGCCACCAAGAAGGCGGGGGCTCCTAACCCAGCCTGTGGGGCAGACCCTCTTGCCTCTGAGTTTGGAACAAGCCCAGCCTGGCCGAGCCTCCCTCTTCCTGCCTCACAGAGGAGGGCTTCTAATTCCAGTCCCTGTGGGCCCTCTGCCCAGCCGCAGGCCGCGATTGACACGGTAGCCCTCAACCCATTCCTATCAGACCTGCCCCCAGCCTGCGTGGCAGGGAGAACAGGCTGTGGGAGCTCATCTCTCCCCGCCTGTCTGAAGCCGCAGTCCTGGTCACGTGACCCTGGGGAAGACGCTCTGAGCCATGCATGGTATGTGTCACCCCACCTCTGCCTTTTAAACAAACCGCACCTGGCACTCCATGCTCTCCTGGCCTCTTCAAGTCCCAGGATGTGTGAAGGTCCTTATGGCTCAGCAGTAACTTGGGTCTTAGGAACCCATGGTACCCACCCACCCCATTCTCAAATGCCCAGAACATTAACACAGGGTGGTCCCCAAGGGTCACACCTTCCTAGAACATTGCTCTCTCAAGTCAAAAGTTGTTCGAATGGCTTCGTTCATCCTACAGGATCTGGCCCCTGCTTTTCTCTCTGGCGTAAGCCTGTCACCCCGCCTTATCCGCACTCAGCCACACCGGCCTCCTGACTGTGCCTGTATCACACCTCAGGACTCTTGCACTTGTCATTCTCTCCACCCAGAAACGTCTTTCCCTCGGACCTCGCCTCTCTTGTCATCCAAGTGCCAGCTCCAACGTCACCTCCTCCAGAGGCCTTTCCTGAGGTCAGGCTCTCCCCCTCCCCCGCCCCACCGGGCCCCATCTCCCTAACTCCGCTTCATTTTCTTCATAACACTTAGGCAGTGGTCGGCAAACTGCGGCTCGCGAGCCACATGCGGCTCTTTGGCCCCTTGAGTGTGGCTCTTCCTAAGCCTTAGGAGTACCCTAATTAAGTTAATAACAATGTACCTACCTATATAGTTTAAGTTTAAAAAATGTGGCTCTCAAAAGAAATTTCAGTCGTTGTACTGTTGATATTTGGCTCTGTTGACTAATGAGTTTGCCGACTAATGTGCTAAGTCTTAGCACATTCTGCAGCGATGTCCTTGCCTTGCTTGTCGAGCTGCCTCTCGCGTCTCTCCCTCCCTAGAGTAAAGCCCCAGGCTGGCAGAAGCCTGGCCGGTCATGTGCGCTGCTGCACCGAGTGCCCGGAGCGTGCCAGGGACACGCTGTCACTCAATGAGTCCTATGAAAGGAATGAATGCTTTTCTCCTACCTCCCCCCACCCCCCATCCAGTGTTCTCCAGGAGCCAACCGAAGGCCAGGTATATGCCGAGACAGGCACAGGTGGGACCCACACCACCAGGAGGGCCTGGCAGGGAAGGGAAGCTCCCCACTGGGGTGAAGCCTGGCTCCATCACTACCAGCTGTGACCTTGGGCTCCCTGTGCCCAGCGAGAAGAGCGGCGCCTAGTTCACAGGTAAGGATGAAGGAGACGGTGCACAGAGCCAGTGCCAGGACTACAGGCCCAGCAATTGTGGGCACAGAGTGGGTGAGGGGGTGGGCAAGCCTGAGCAGAGGCCTATGTAAGCAAGGGCACCCCTTTGCACTTCCTCCAGAGACCTTCCCAGTATGAGGGAGACTCAAGGCCACCACCTGCTTTCGTCTACCGAGCTGGTCGGTGCTGGAGGAGCCAGACAGACCACTGAGCAAGAGTCCTCGGGGCTCCACAAACGTGTCCCAGCGCCTGCCAGGTGCCGGAGACAACGCAGATGAGGTCCGTGCCCTCCCGGAACTTAATCTAGAAATAGAGACGAGATAAAAGCAGGAGATCAGAGATAACCGAGGATCAGCAGGGACGGAGGGAGGCGAGCCGGCAGGACGGTCTGCTGGCAGTGGGCCAGCTTTGCTCCTGGCCCCCGGGAGAGGGGCAGCCCCTTCCTCCTTGGCCGTAAAACAGTCAGTGTGAGGAGAATGCCCTTCCCAGCCGGGCACGCCCATTTTACATCCCGGCTCCGGGTGACCTCACGCATGTGACCTCACCTCTCTGAACCTTGTTGCCAAGCTTATAAAATGGGGATGGTAGTGGGGCCTACCCACTGGGTTCTCGGGAGGCCCGGAAGGCTGCGTGGCACAGGGCGTGGTGAAGAGGAAGCCGTGGTGGATGCCAGCCATAGTTTTTGGTGTTATGTTTATGCAAGTGGAAGCACTTCAAAGAGACACCTCCAGCACCAGCCACTTGACTTTACTTCCCAAACAGCACTTACTAGTAAATGGTGCTTCTGCGCCAGGCACTGCATGGCATTGTCTTCATCACCCCATCAGAAAGGCGTTGGGGAGTCTTTATTGTCCTTTTTATAAAAAAAAAAAATATGTAAAATTTACCATCTTAACCATTTTTAAGTGTACAGCTCAGTGACGTTAAATATATTCACATTTTGTTACAACAAATCTCTAACTTTTTCATCTGGCAAAACTGAAACTGTGCCCACTGAGTATCATTTCCCACTCCCCTGCCCCCAAGGCACTATTTTAACCAAGACCAGCTACATAATTTGTGGGGCTCAGGTCGAAATGAGAATGAAAATGATGAGCAATGCCAAGACAGCAGCAGAGTCTGAAACCAAACACTGGGCGCTTCTGTGTGCGGCCACACAGGGCCCATGAGACGGGCCTTATAGGAAACCAAGGCCAGAGAACCTAAGTTACTTTCCGAAGGTCAAACGGCAAGTGTTGGAGCCTCTAAAAGGAGATGACTGTGGCCTGCTCTGTCTATGAGTCTGTCTCTATCTCGATTGTAGATAAGGTCGCCTTAGGACAGTGGTTCTCAACCTTCCTAATGCCGCGACCCTTTAATACAGTTCTTCATGTTGTGGTGACCCCCAATTTCATTGTTACAAATTGAACATAATTAAAGCATAGTGATTAATCACAAAAACAATATGTAATTATATATGTGTTTTCCGATGGTCTTAGGCGACCCCTGTGAAAGGGTCGTTCGACCCCCAAAGGGGTCGCGACCCACAGGTTGAGAACCGCTGCCTTAGGAAGACTTTTCTGACAAGATGCTGATGGATTTAAACCAAGTTCAGAGGGAATTTGGAGTGGGGATTTGGAAGTCCCTAGCAAACCTGGCCACCTCTGGGCCATGCGACCTTGTTCTCAGTGACTGGCTCGGTGAGGATGAGGAAAATGCGTTGTAAGTGATAGTGAGTGTTACAGTTTATGAATGCAATTTTATTATATTATGAATTTTATGGCTGTAATACGAACACCCCCATGCTCCAAGGGAAAATATTCCAATCCACTGAGGGGATTCCTGGCACAGCTCCCAGCTTTTATAATTAGAAATGAGATTTCGGACCTGCCCCTGAACAGGCATTGCCCTGATTGTGGGAATTCAGAAAGTTCATGATTGCTAGTTTCAGTTCCCTCGTTTATAAATTGGAGATAATGGCAGTGCTGACCACTTCGGGTTTATTGTTGATGTTAAACTGACATTGATTGAATCACATTTATTGACACACATTGAACCATGTACCCGGCATGGTCCTAAATAATGGAAATGTACTCATTTAATTCATAACAACCCAGTAAACCCAGTACCATTTTTTAAAATCCTCACCAGAAAATATGTTTTTATTGATTTTTTAGAGAGAGGAAGGGAGAGAAAGAGAGAGAGACAGAAACAGAGACAGAGACAGAGAAACATCGATCGGCTGCCTCCCATACTTGCCTGACAGTGGATAAAACCCCACACCTAGGTATGTTCCCTGACTAGGAATCGAACCCACAGCCTTTTGGTGTATGGGATGACACTCCAACCAACTGAGCCACCAGCGAGGGCCAAGTAACATTTTTTAATGAAAATTTTTAGAAATTAAATTTATTGGGGTGAGTGTTTAATGACATGTCAGTTTCAAGTGTACAGATCTATAACACATCTGTATCTTGCATTGTGTGCTCACCTCCCAAAATTCAGGGTGTCCCCCCAAAATGTATGGTAGTGGTTATAAATTCTACCCTGGGGCTGCTTCATAATTTCCATTAGAATATCTTAGGGTACCGAGTTTGTTGGAAGGGAAAGTTCGGGGGTGCTTGCATCGCAACCATAATGTTTACTTAAATTGGGGGGCTCGGAGGAGTTGGGGGTTGTAGGCAAGGCGAGTTAGCCGGGCATCCCTCGGAACCCCAGTTTGTGGTACAAACTAGCCCGGTAATAGCGGCTGAAATCTGAGCTCCCCTCCCAGAACCGCCCAATGGGTCGGCCCTCTTGGGAGCCTCCCCCCACCCTTTCGAGGCCGATGGTCTCTTCCGCTCTCTCGGCTGGTTCCGGTTCCGCGCTCTGGCGTCACAAAGCGCGGGGTCACGTGGGCAGA
>NW_005355753.1:1662934-1711679 GCF_000412655.1 Myotis brandtii | reverse complement strand
GCTTAAGAGACCCCGGAGTGGGCGCTCGCTTGGAGTCAGGCCGCGTCCGCCATAGTGCCTGATCCGGAGGTGTCGCCGGCTCCTAGGGAGGGCCCGGGAGCGGCACGGGGCAGAACAGAAAGGAAGCCCTCGTCGTCGCCCGGCGGTTTCCGGGCGTGTTCTCGCCGTTCTGGGCCTAGAGGCGACGGGAGCGGAAGGCGAGAGAAGCGCGGAGCACTCGGCGTGAGGAAGCATCTGGGAGCCTCAGGACCTTTCCTTTCGGTACTTTCGCAGGGCCTAGCTTGGGGGCATGTGCGCCCAACTTGTGACTTCACAGCCCAGGGGGCGGCTGATTGGTCGAGCGGCTGATTTGGCTCCTCCCACCACGCTCTGGCGCTATAAAAGAAAGCAGGGTCCTGGGTGCGGAGCTTCTCAGCCCTAGGCTTGTTGTCTTGGTCGCCGTCGCCGACCTCCTTCTCCAAGGGAGCTTTCAGGGGAGACGTCTCGCCAAGACCCGGTCCCGGGACATAGAAGCCGCTGAAGCATCTGGCTAGAACCTGGCTAGGCTGCTGATCAACTGACCGCCGTCTGCGTGTCATTTCTTCTTCGCCGACTCTGGCCTTCTCGCGGGGCCCGGGGCACCCCAAACCACGGAGAGAGCCACCGGGAGGCGCGGCCGCGCTATGGACCCCTGACCCCGCCGGGTCACTCGGACTTGTAACGTGTGGACTGACCGCGACTGACTGCACCGCCTGCCGGCCCTTAGCATGAGCGAGGGGGACGCGGCCGGGTGACGCGGTGCCCGTTGGCGGAGCCCCTGGCCCTCCCGCCCTCGTCCGCCCTCCTGCACATGAAGTGATCCCGCGGTCGGGGTCTGGATTGCGGTTCTCACGCCCCTGCTGTGGGGAGGGGGTGTTTAACCCGAGGCCTTCGGTCCTTCGGTGTCTTGTGAGTGTTCTGTGTAGGTACATGTTCTGCTCTTAAGTTGATAAATAGACATATATCGAGCGTGTCCACGTCTCCTCGCCGATCCTTAGGAGTCCTTTGGCACCATGTCCTGTGTGCATTATAAATTCTCTTCCAAACTCAACTATGACACCGTCACCTTTGATGGGCTGCACATCTCCCTCTGCGACCTAAAGAAGCAGATTATGGGGAGAGAGAAGCTGAAAGCTGCCGACTGCGACCTGCAGATCACCAACGCGCAGACCAAGGAAGGTGAGCACATGGGCTCGGTGCCGGCGGAGACTAACCGCCATCATGGCTGTGGTGGGTCCTTCCGAGGCTGTCGGTGCGGCCAGGGGTGGTGGTCTCGGCCTCGGAGCCGAACGGGCTGCGTTTGCTTTGTGCCCACGGGGCCCTGTAACAGGCTAGTCCCCTCCGGTGCTCGGGAACAGAGGCTGTGGTGGGGGCGGAGGGGGTGCTTTGGGGGCTCGCCCAGGGCTGCTGCGCTAACTTTCTAACCTAACAACTGTTGGGGGCAAATGCTCTGTCCTTCTCTCCCTTCTCCTGTCTGTCTGTCTGTCTGTCTGTTTTAATTTTGGAATGGTCTTCATTGTAAAGAAGAGAGCCTCACGTTAATGTTTTGGAGGATTTAATCCAGCCAGTCTTCAACGATGGAATTGCTTTAGTCTTGAGTGCAAATTTCAGAATGAGTGATAGAGTAATTTAGTGGCTGTGCTCTTGGTTCATTTTTACTAAATATCAAAAACAGACTTTTTTAAAAAAATGATTGCCAGACTTTACATAATGGTGTTGATACTAGGGTATTGAGAAACAGTCGGCTGCTGCCATATGAGTACCGGTCACCCGCTGATTGTACTCTTTATATGCATTTTTTTATAATATTGAGAGTTTAACAGTAGATATTGAAAATGTGACAGATGACCCTTTCAGATGCTGACTCTGAACTTGTCTTGGTTTCTTTTTCTCAGTATTGTAATGCTGATCTGTAGTTTTCAGTTGGCCAGTCTTTTGAGTTTTATTGATGGCATGAGAAGAAATATAGTGAGGTTCTAATTAGGTTAGGGTTTTTCTTGATTACTAAATTTGGTTTATGGTAACAAGGGTTCTTTTAATTGCAATTGCGGGGGGGGGGATCCCCCACTTCTAGCCTTTTGTTTGGTAAATAGAATGTCTTGTCATGTTAAAGAGCTGTTTTCCATTTACATCCAGATATAAGTATGATTGTATTATTGTGTTAAGGAACACTATTGGCAATCATGACTCAAAAATATTCATTAAGAATTTTACTTATTCACGTGATAAAGTGAAAGAATATTCTGTTTCCCCCCACCTTTTAAAAAAAAAGTTTCATACTTAAAGGGACACTTCACGTGAGGCCATGGTAATTGTAATTATGTGCAGCATCTCTGTACTTAGGAGAGGAAAAACTGGTGGTCACGAAGGTTTGAGAAACAGCTTTTAAAAATATTATTCAAGAAAATAACTTAAGTCCAGGGAATTACTTTTTCTTTAAGGCCACCAAAAACATTCCTTTACAGAACAAGTGACTTTATAAGAATTTCAGGCCATCTTGATAGGGGAATGGTACTTAATGAAAGAAAATACAAATGGCATTAAAGAATATTAGGTCAATTTTAATCATTAGATACTATGCAAGCTTCATATTTTATTGCAGGATTACACAGCTTAATCATTTGGGGCTAGACTTTGTCCATCTTTTCCACCTAATGAATACAACTTTGTTAGACTGGAGTAAATTTGATGGAGTAAGGCAATGGAATTGTTCAAAATTAAAGACTTTTGTGACATGTTATTTTTTTTCTAAGCCAGGAAATTATGTGATACATTATTTTGGTAAGCCCTGAAAGAGAGGGGAATGCTTTCTTTGCCCAGCAGCATGTTTATTTCATATATTTGTGTGAACTGTCCTTATTGGAGAGAGCTTTGATACTAGAGTGGTTAAGAGAAGGAGCCCCCGGGGAGGAGATGTGGATTGTTTGCAATCCTTACATTAGGGGAGAAATACTGGAGTGCAGAGGACAGTCACTTAATGAGTTTTATTGGAAATAGTATCCAGTGTCATGAGACAGCTGAGTAAGTGCCACTTAGTTTTAGCACCATCCAGTGAATTAAAGAGTACAGAGTAAATGCTTATAGCTTCGTAATAGGAGATTGTATGTTTTTCCTGTATAATTTAACTGTATAACTTATTTACCTATGTTTCTGCACCACCACCACCCCCAAAAAAGCCTTCATTTGAACTTACTGTGAAAGATTTGGAAGCTGAGGGTGAAGTATTTTTAAAATACTCTTATCATACATTTTCCTTCATTTCTCAAATGCATTTTGTTTTTCATTCTATCCATGATCTGCATGTTTTTGGATTAAAAATTATCCTGGTGTGTAGAAAGTTTTTTATTTTTGAAGTTAACAGGCTACTTAAGGGTAGAAAATCATTGATGTAATTCAGGTACATGAAAATTAAAAGGTCAGTTACAATGTCTGGTGTTAAGGCACCTAACTTTTAGTTTGACACAGCACTTTGTTGATTAAATTAATTGTCCTAGAAAGCTACTGTGAACACATTTGCTATTTTTCCCCCCATTGAACACTTTTGAGAATTGTTACACATTCAGAAACTGTCAGGTGTTTGACACCCAAGTTTTGATTCTAGAATTTGCTTTTTAAAGATTCTCCATCTCTGTTCCCAATATATCTTAGCTTGCTTAGAATCTGGAACTGTCATAAACTATGCAAGATGATAGGCTTACATTGGTATTCTAGGATCTAGGAAATTGCATCATTCTAACTGATTACCTGTGAGATACAGCCTACTGCTTGAAATATACTGAAAATAACCCTTTTCTGAACAACTTAGTTCTTAACAGGAAATACCATCATATTATGATTTAAAAGAATAGAACTGATGACATATTTTCATATATATACACGTGTGCGTGTGTGTTCGTGTGTGTGTGTGTGTGTGTGTGAGAAAATGCTTAGATAAGTGACAAACTTGAAATAATTGGAAGTCAGTCACTTGGTGGTGAGTAACTTATGTGAAACAAGTAAACTCATAACCTTAACAGAATAAACCCTAATGTCTGTCTGATTGTGTGATTAAGGGAGTTGGGTACATTTTTTCCTCCTGCTCCCTGTATTGGATTATTTTTCTTTTTGGTAATTTTACTAGTTCCTTCCTTAGCAACTCTTTTTACCATAGTTAAATTAATTGGTCCACTTACTCTTAAAATTTTATTCTTAAATATTGCAATAATAGTTCAAAGAGTAGAAAAATAGGATTCACTAATCTTCCCATTTGTCTTATCAGTAATTGACATCACTGTTCATCCAGTTGTTTAAACCAGGAACTCAGAAGTTCATGCCCAATTCTTGTTTCTCCTTCACCCCCCCCCCATCCCAATTCAATTCATCCACAAGCCTTAGCAGTTCTGCCTCAAACATTCTGACTCTCCATTTCTCTCTCATATCCTAGCCCAGACCATCCTTATCTCTTACCTGGACTGCACAGCAATGGCCCTATTAGTTAGCCTGTTTCTACTTTTATTTCTCTATGGATTCATGCTCCACTTAGATAACAGAGTTGTCGTTTTGTTTTTAACAAAACTTTCATTGTTTTTGTTTAAAATCCTTCAATAACTTTCTGTATATTTAGAAACAATATAAATCAATGTAAGATCAGTACCTTTCTACCTGTATTTCACATCATTATTTCCTTTCATTTTCTTCAGCTGTTCAGTTTTTTTTGTTTTTTCCAAGTGCTTTCCTTTCTGTCTGAAACATAGCCTTTTGCACATCTGGCTGGCCTCTCAGTCTTTTAAGTCTCAAATGTCAGTTACTTCCTTGAATCAACATTCTATTCAAAGTTGCATTCCACTTAATTCTTTATTATAAAACCCTTTTTTCTGTATTTAAACACAGCAATTTAAATTTTTAGTCTCTTTTCCCCAGTAATACTTATGTTTAGGGGCTAGGAGAGACAGAATTTTTTTGTTATAAATAACAGCTTTTTTCATAGTTCAGATGTTCAGCATTAGTGGCTAACTTAACTGAAATTTGGGGTTCCACAAAAGTGGACCTGCCAGGGTCAAGAACAAGTTGACTATTCGGTGTCCTTTGAAGAGAAGTCCCTTACGGCTTTGGATATTTGTTCTGACAGTATCAGTAATCCAGATGCAAGGAACACGGAGTTATTAATGCTCTTTTATATTTAAGTTTATTTCCCATAAAATTCATGTTTGACGTCCTCTAATTCTTGAGGACTGTGACTTTACCCAAATCCCCAAATAGAATTCATTTCTATCATTTATTTACAGAATATACTGATGATAATGCTCTGATTCCTAAGAATTCATCTGTAATTGTTAGAAGAATTCCTATTGGAGGTGTTAAATCTACAAGCAAGACGTACGTTATGTAAGTATCAATTTCATGTATTTAAGTTCTTAAAATAATAGACTGTTGGTTTGAAAAAGAACCAGGGATGTTTTAGAACCAAACCTCCTATATCTCCTCAATCATTAAAACTGTGATGATTAGTTTGTTCCTGATTTCTTCCCCCAGGTAGATTAACTTAACCTGTAGTTAGGAGTAAGCACCATTAGGAAGAATTTTTACTCTATATCAGTAATATTTAGAAAGACAAAATGATGTTCAAATAGTGAACAAGTATTTCTGTACCCTTCTCTGCTTTTATTTGCCTCTACACTTTCTTTTTTTCCACCTACTGTTAAAAAATGTATATGAGTTTCTTAAGAGATCTGTCCTAAATATTTTGTCACCATCAAGAGTATTAAATATGCCCTACCCGGTAGAGCGTCAACCTGTGGACCAAAGGGTCCCAGGTTCGATTCTGGTCAAGGGCACATGCCCAGGTTGCGGGCTCGATCCCCAGTGGGGTGCTTGCAGGAGGCAGCCAATCAATGATTCTCTCTCATCATGGATGTTTCTATCTCTCTCTCCCTCTTCCATCTTCTCTGAAATTAATAAAAAAAATATTTTAAAAAATAAAATAAAAAATAAAATTTTTTTAAAAAAGAGTATTAAATAATGCCAACATTTGCTCCTCATCAAAAAGAGGTTTTGTCGGGAGGCTAGAGAGTTTATAGGATTTTTGAGCAGACACTGGAATCAAATTTAGGTTTGACAATACTTAATGCTTCACACTAATCTGTGACTTTGGGTAAGTTACTTAAAATCTGTACCTTTAGAGTTCTCAAAATGAAATGGGGATATGAATAAACAGTGCCTGGTACATGGAATGACCAAAACAGCAGTACTTTAGGACTAGTCTAGAGCTTAAGGAGGAGGCAGGGTTAACATTTTATATCTTGTAACTTTCTATACTTTCTTGCTATTTAATGGTGATAGCAAAATCATAATATGTGAAAAGGGCAGCAACTTAAGGCCATTTGTTTATTATTTACTTTAAAGTTTTTTTTAAATTGATTTTTAGAGGAAGGGGGGGGTGGGGCACATCTGTCCGCTGCCTCCTGCATGCTGTCTACCAGGGGTTGAGCTGGCAACCTTTTGGTGCACCAGATAATACCCAGCCAACTGAACCAAACAGGCCAAGGGGCAACATAGGCTATTTAAAGGGTAGTGATTTCCCCTTAGAAGTTAGATAACCTTAGTTATAATTTTGGCAAATTCTGCTTTTGGTTAATGAAAAAATTCCGGAATTTGCCAATTTGTCAGTCCTAGGAAATGGAATGTGTCCTTAGAATTGAGGTACAATCATATCTTAGAGCTTTACTTGGTGTGGGCAAGTATTCATTCTTACAGATTATTCTGATTGTTTACTGTAAAGTTCCATTCCATTTGGAGGTCCTTTTGTATAATATCTTCTATATAATAACAACTTAAAAGACTGAATACTTTTTTTTTGCTGTAAATACCAAGTGAACTATGTGTTTTTTATGTAATCGTAAGAAATTATACGGAAAAAATTAATTCCTAAAATCTAGTGTGAAATTACACATTAATTTACCAAGTACCTTTTAAAAACATTGAGTTTCAGATTTATTTTTTTATATATTCAGAAACTCTTGGGGAATTATTTGAAGTACATAAAAAAAATAAGTTGGCTGTTAGAGAATTGCATGTTAATTCACTATGGATATGATTTCCTTTTTTTTTACTCATATATTTGACTCATAAAATGCCTCTTGAGTTTGTTGAGCAAATACTAGAAAAAGAAAACTTTATTTTTACCTCAGGACTTCCAAATTATGCACAAACTTAGAAACTCCTTTCAGGTTCTACACATTCTGAATAGTCAGGACAGCATAAACTAAAACTAAGCATATAAAGACTACATATTTAGCAACTCATCCTCTGGCCTGTGAGACCTTAAAAAAATTTCTTTTGGGGTTTATTTGTGTGCTCTTTAAAATTAATTTATTCAATTATCCATAACCATTTAACTCATTCTTTTGACTAAAATATTCTGTCAAACTATGTTGTATTTTTCTGGAAGTTAGAATTCTTGTTTACTGGTAATCTTTGGTCATTGTTTTGAGACTTTAAAAAATGAAGGTAATTATCCAATAGTATACAAACTTAAAAGCAACTTCAGTATCAAGAAAGTATCTTTCAAATTAAAAAAAAAATTAAAGTAACTATCAACCTGTCTTTCTGGATTTGAAATCCAGTTTTTGGAGCACAACAATTTTTCAGGGATCCAAATTACAAATATTAACGATGGTCTTGCTTTAAGATAATCTGATGTGTGAAAATTTACATCTGTACCTATTAAGAACTGGGGGAAAGTTTAATAGGAATAGTTCCTAATAGTTCTTAATAGACTGAATTACAATATTCTAAGTGGCAATAAGTCAAAAGGCATATGAGTTTGTGGAGGTGGATTGTAAGAGGTGTGAGTCATATGGGACATTGTCTTAATAATATCTCATACTTAAATTTTTCAGACCATTATTCTAATGAACATATTTTCACTCAAATCCAATCCATCTTTCCTGGAAGGTTCTAGAGGTCTACCAGGCCTCCAGAGTAGATTTTTTATTTTTATTTTTTTTAAATCACAAATGCATCTTAAATTGATAGTGTTCAAAGGTGGTAAAGGTCAATAAACTAGTGTACTATTTTGGAAATTGGCTGTTTGTAAATCTTTGTCCCAAAGGAAAATTGTCCTGCAAATGTGTGATAGAGATAAAATCCTAACAGCTGCTCATAGAGCTAATGTTATTTTTGTTTTTGTTTTTTAGAAGTCGAACTGAACCAGTGATGGGAACTTCAAAAGCAGTATGTAAAAACACAATCTCACACTTTTTCTACACATTGCTTTTACCTTTATAATGTTGCAGTGGAGTAAATCACATTAGACCTTAATATCCAACTGATCATAGTACATATTGTAAATAAAATGTATCTTGATGACAGCTCAGTTGAATCTGGATATATGTGGCATAATTTGCACACTTACTTTGTAGAAATGGGTAATTTGTGCCCCAAGAACACTGTTTCGTATTAAATGATAGCAACCCTGTATGACACTGTGTTGTACAGTTAATGTATGATCCTTTTTAGATCATGTAGGTTTTACATTACTGAACATGATAACATGTTCTGCATCTGTCTGTCTATAGTTAGTATTTTGTATGTATGTACAGGCTGTTGTGTGCTTTTTGTTTCTTGCAATAAAAAAATGTTTGGAGTGTATAATTTGCCATTTTCACGTTGTATCACTTAGTTTTTGTTAGATTTTTTTTCCCTGCCTGATGGATGGCTTTTAAAAGGGCATTAGCAACATGCAAAGCTCCATATTAAAGTTTGATGCTTTCTCCAAGTTCAGACACATGAGAGAAGAAAGCTTTCCAGAGAACACTGATGCAGCTTTATTATTTAGTTTTGCTTTATTTGGCAGTTCTGAGCTCCGATTCTTTGTTTCTGCCCTTACTATAAAGTGAAACCTGAATTGGGCCCTCCAACAGGATATCAGTCACAATGATTTTGATGATTTTATATAATTGAGTACATTGTTTTCAAATTTTAATATAAGGTCTTTCAGTTCCAGTTTGCTCAGTTGTCCAAATTAAAATATTTCCCTCATTCTCATAAGATATTAATTGTAAGCTAATTGAGAACTGTACCTTATCAAAGGTAACTGCCCTTAACCAGGGTAACGTCTTAATTTTATCACAGATTAACTTGAAGTACGGCACCATTTTGACTGTGAGCTAATAATTAGTAGTAGTCCTCAGTTTTGGGATGAAGCATCGGTTTCCAAACACAGGTCTGCAGTAATTGGTTCTGTAAACTGGATGGTTCTCTAAACATTTGACTGCTCAGGCTGATTTATACACAAGATGTCTGAAATCTTCATTTAGAATTCAAGGGTACTGCTTGCTGTTTCACTTTATCCTTTTTAAATACTGATCTTGAATTGTGTATTAGTCGTTTCACTAACCTTGGATCATTGGATCTTAAACATGATAACATAGAACATCTGAACTTTGGTCTTGTTCTCTAAAGTATATATGGCCTTTAGTTCCCATGGAATTAAATACAGTGATTCCAAACTCATAGTGTTTGGGGTTCCCCCCCTCTTTTGGGGTATATGGGTTTTTGTTTTTTTAAGCATAATGCTGTAAAAAATGTCCAAGTTTCTGTTTTGCTGGTGATTGGTTTAAAACTGATTTTTTAAAAATGTATCCAAATGCTAGCACAAAATAGATGACTATCCTGGTGACTGTAGTAGTTAATGTAACACATTTGTATAAAGTACATTTTATATAGTATTTAAACTAATTCAGATGAAGTTTTATTTCTTGAAAACAGTTATTTCCTTTTTGTTTATTAGCATGTGTATAAACACAAATCACATGTTCATAAATAAAGTTAACATTCTTTTAGCCTTGTGTGTTCCCTGGCATGTCTGTATTACACTTATAAGAAGCAGTTTATTTTATGCTTATTTAGGTTTCTCTTTCTTTTTGTTTTTAGTACTTTAAAAGTGGCTTTAATTTTTAAGTAGAATTATCTGAAATGGAGACATTAGATAACAATATCCCCGTCATTTATTTGCTTGGGGTACATTTGCTGACATTTAGGATGAGAGAAGAGCTTCAACAAGTATAATTTGTTCCCATCTTAAGAGACTTAAGAATCACATGTATTGTTCCAAAAACCAAGTAAGATAAAAATCACTAAACCAGGTTTTTACATTCTTATTAGTAGAAGTGAATGTATGTACATTTTGGTAACTTGGCCATCTCTAATCAAAGATGACTGGCTATATCTGTCTGTACTCTTCAGCTTTCTTTACTTAGTTGTCCTTCCATGTTGAGACTCCAAAACTGGGTCTTCTTCCTACTAACTGAACATCAGAGTTACATTGTGTAGGATCCTTTAATTTCAAGTAAGTGTATTTGGCATTAAAGATTTTAGATTCTTGCTCCCAGAAGCAAGACCGCAAATTAGATGTGGGGAGGTGTCTTAATGATGTCCACAGTATGCATCAAGCAGTTGTTTTGAAGACTTTTTTTTTAATGTGGCAGAATTTGTTTTTATCAATAGTCTGAGAGTTACTGTATTTATTGATGTTTAGAACATATAAATTTCTAGTCATTTTTAAACCATTCCTTGTCAGCAAGTTTTCAGTTTTTCGTACCTTGCTATATATAGAAAACAATTAGATACCCTTCTAAATTTGTGGTACATTTGACTTCCTTGTGGATTATAAAATATTTAGGTGCTATGGTGATTATTTGGTGGAAAAAAGTTACTTAGATGCCATTGAATATCTGAAACCACTTTCAACCCAATAAATATCCAGTACTAATAACAAGTTGGCAGAAAGCTAAAAAGGAGGACAAGAAAGCCTGGCATAAGAACAAAAAGACGTTATATTTTAAGTGTTAGAGTGGGATGAACAAAAACGTTAGTTTTTCAGTTCCAGCAGTAAGAGAGTTAACATAACTGATTTACTTTCTTTCTAAGGAAATGATCAGTATCATATTCGAGGTAGTAAAGGACTGTTTTAAAGGCTATTTGTTTCATTGGTTAGAAGCATAATATAGTATATAGATGATGGGTGACAGTAGTTTATTCAGTTCTTGTTATTTAAATTCAAACAGTTCCTGGTTGATATAAAATGTAACCCTCTTTAAAACAGATTTGACTAGGTTAATTTATTCTGGCTAAAAATAGGATATCGTAAATTCTCTCAAAAAATTTTTTTAACTTGCCCCTTGAGATTAGTTCTATTAGGAAACTAAATTTTAAGAGCTGGACAGTTGTGAGGACCCAATGGTGGATTATATGGCTGAGTATTAGGAATGTGGGATTCATGCATTATGAACTCTTCTTTAGAGTCCCTCAGTATAGAGCTATGAACCTTTATTTAAGCATCTCAGTAATAATAGCCATCAAACTAACTTTTGTTTTCTTCTTTGATTCAGGCATCTTGTTACATTCTCTCCATTTTAAACTAGAGTTATAACCAATAATGCATGAGAGAATTATAACAAGTTCCTAAGTACATAGAAAGATAATGCTTTCATTTGGGTACACCTGTAGGAAAATTATATCTTCACAATTATGTGCTAAAGATAAGTGTGTGTGCGTGTACATACATGCACATACATATATACTTTTTAAAAGCTGATATTAAAATCATGTCAAGGAACCAAATAATGAAAAATTTAAGAAAGTCACATTTGAAAACACTTTTTTTAAAAGCCCCCTTATATCTTTCATTTCTAATACTTGCTCCATTTGATTAGTTTTCTTTTCTTCACATATTAAAATCATCCTCATTATGAACCAGCTCTGTTTGCCCTTGCCTCGGGGCCCTTTTGTTTAGCTTAACATTTTTGCCCTGATAAAGTTGTGTTTTCTTTGTCAAGAAGTTATTTGTTACTCTCCATATGGGAGACTAAACTTACTTAGATTGAGGAGTGTATGCTTAAAAAAAGATCAAAAGTCACAATTAGTGGGAGTTGTTTTATTCAAGATTATCTGAGCCTTTAAAGAACTGCTTGTTTTACAATTTACATAATGACATTCCAGGAAAGTTAGATTTCTTGCTCTCCTAGTGTCCATTGTCTTGAGCATCATCAAATTTAGAGACCACTGACAGACACTGGACTCTACCTAGCATTTAGTCACCTGCCTGAACAGAGTGCCTATATGATACACTTTTCCTTACCCCATTTTCCCATTGTGATTTAGCCCCCCTCAACTAACTGTTAGTCTTTATTACTGTGTGTGAAATACGTAGGGAAAGGAGGGGTGAGCTCCACTTTCAGCTTTAAAACACTTTTTAGAAAATAACATTCTTTAGAATACTTCTAAGAAATGCCCAATATTTAAACATTAAGTGGCAGTAGGAACTAAATGATCACTTTTAGATGTTTTCAGTGTGGAACTTGAATGTGTGTTTAATTTTTTGTGAACAGATTGACGACTCTTCTGCATCTATTTCTCTGGCCCAGCTTACAAAGGTATATATACATATATTCTTGAAAATATTAATCTTTTTCTAACATCGTATTTTTATATGGAACACTTTTTTGGAGGGGTTGGGGGAGGAGATGTTTTGTAAAAATATTGTATGTATTATTACTATCCTGTAAAGAGTAGTTGTGGTTTTGAGAAGATAGGGGGAGTACTTTGTCAGCCTCAGCACAATGTTGGAGTATTTTCATCTTCAAGACAGAAGAAACACAATGAAGCTACTCATACTTTTTCCCCCCTCATATTTTGTTTTTAATTGTACATTGGAAACTAAGAAAGTTCTGGAGGAATTCCTTGGTTTTGGCTGTAAATTATGTGGACTTTATTTAAGCAGCCAAATAGAAGCTTTCCTTTACACGGACAATTGCATGGTTCTTTCTTGAATATTTGAATTGAACCCATGAAGGTCAATATATTAAATGTGATACAATTGCTTCTTTATACTATAGACTTGTAGTCTGTCTGCATTAGAAAAAGTTTTAAACAACCTAATTTGTTTGAACACAGACTACATGAATTGTGATGTATACAGCTGTTTGCAGGAATATACCAATGTGTATGTTTGGCAGAGGGGCAAAATGTTACCTCCTGAAATCATTGTATATGCCATGTTTTGCTATAAGATTGCTTACATTTTCTGCTCAACAGTGTGTATTTTTTATTTGGGAAAGCACTAGTAATGGACTACTTTTAAAAACAATAGATTTAGCTTGCAAATCATGCCTTTTTTTAAAAAAGCAATTATTACAGAATAGACAGATTTTTGAGGGCCAAAAAGGAAGTTTTCCAAAAGTCATTTTTTCCCCCCTACTATCAGAAATATAAAGCCAAATTTAGCAACCGCGATTAATGAGTTGATGGGTTTTCCATTGGTGCTATCCCTCTAGGTCCACCACCTCCATCTTATACCTTGGTTTTGTTATAGGTTGTGTCCTTTTCCCTTAGAATGTACTCCCCCCCCCCCCCCAAAAAAAATGTCCTAGTTCCTTTTCTGGGAAAACTAAACATTAAAATTGATAACTCTAGAACATAAAGTGGGCTAAAACTGTCCTCCTAATTTTCTAATACAAAGTAGTTTAGCATAGACTTAACATCATTAGCAGTTTATAGGTTACTGTTTTAATTCTTATGTGCTGTAAGGACCATATTCGAGTTTGGGTCTATTCCTACCATTGTTTCTCTGTGGGAAGCAGTTGGGGAGTTTGGAGGTTTGGGGAATTTTTTTTAACTATTTGTAAATTAATGTTTGGGTTCAAACAAATTAGTTGTTCAACATGTAATCAAGTTTTCTGTAAATGTTGCTGTTCTAAGCTCTGTTAATGTTAAGCATTCTTTGTATACAAAATTACAATAAAATGTTAAAACTGGTTGCTTGTTTTGTGAATGAATGTAAAGATAAAAACCCAATGAATGACTGATATGAGTGCTAGATGCCTGAAGATTCAAGCTATTAGGACTCACTCCCTTAGACCCTGCTTATATCTACACTTGTATATACCTTAAAGATGAAGTTCATAAAAATTTGGAGAGTTGGATTTAAAATTATGAATGCTCATTGCATGTGCTTTGCTTTGTTCTTAATTTGAAATTGGCACCACTCCCTAATGAGCCTTCTGATTTTTAATATCAGTTGCATAATGTGTTCAGTTATTCTACCCCCAACCCCACCTCCCAGTTGTAAGTACAAAGTACTATAGTCTTAATGCTATGACACTTGAATTATTTTTAAGGTTGGAAAACATCAAGTGTTTCTTTCTAAACTTAACCTGCTTTTAACTCTTAAGAGGAGTAGTGTGCAAATCTTAACACAAGGTACAAACAGGGTCTAAGGTTTGAGTGCCCCCAGAAAGACTTTCTCCAATCCCGCAGACACTCAAACACCCGAGGAACTCCCGGTGCCTCTTCTGGGTTATATGTGTAAATAGTTGTTTTTATGCAAGATTAGATACTGCTCTTTACAGGATGAGTGGTGTTGTCTTTGGCTGTGTGGTCTTAAATGTGTTTCTAATGTGTGTGTCAAATAATTACCTGTTAAACAGACTGCCAATCTGGCTGAAGCCAATGCTTCTGAAGAAGATAAAATTAAAGCAATGATGTCGCAATCTGGCCATGAATACGACCCAATCAAGTAAGTTCATAAGTACTGTATGCTACTAGGGACTTCGGGGTGGATTTCTCCCCCAATCAGAGGCTTTATTTTTTTTTTTTAAGATTTTGTTTACATGTAATTTTTTTCTCCCTTTCAGTTACATGAAGAAACCTCTAGGTCCACCACCTCCATCTTACACCTGTTTCCGCTGTGGTAGACCTGGCCATTATATTAAGAATTGCCCAACAAATGGGGTAAGTCCAAAGTACAAAACATAGTTCAGCTTATTTTTCTTACAGTTATTTATTAGCCATTTTTTTTTTTCTTGGTAAATACTGCTTTCTATAGTACAAGGGCAAATGACCACAGCCTCTGTGGTCAAAGCCAAATTGTCAGGCTTCAAATACTGGCTCAGCCACTTAATAGCTGAGTGAGCTTGGGCAAGTTACCTGATTTCTCCAAGCCTGTTACTTTTTGCCTGTGGATGGCTGTTGTGAGGATTAAGTGAAATCATGTGTAAATAATATATATAGTTAGTAAACACTACATGTTAGCTAATGTTAAATTTCTCTCCCTCCTCATCTTTCGTCTCTGAAAAGGATAAGAACTTCGAATCTGGTCCTAGGATTAAAAAGAGCACTGGAATTCCCAGAAGCTTCATGATGGAAGTGAAAGATCCTAACATGAAAGGTGCAATGCTCACCAACACAGGAAAATACGCAATACCAACTATAGATGCGTGAGTATTCAGATTAGATGTGGCCTGTGGGGACTGCAGTCAGTCCAGGTAGAGTGTTCTGTTTGTCTTGAGCTTGGGACTTGGCCACTTCTGTGTTAGGAATGAGAAGCTGCAGTCGGCTCCATTTAAAGCATATTTAAAATGGGTCTGGGGGCTTCTGTTACCAGAGTGCCACTTCCCTTGTAGTCTTCTAATTTTTTTCTTTTTCTGTCATTCCTTGCTTTCCTCCTCATTCACATACTTACTGCCACATAAGCTCACATGCTACTTGTACTTTTTAAGTTAACAAGACAGATATCTTAATAGTTTTGAGAAATGAGGCTTAAGAATACAAGTTCTGCAATATGTCAAGGTAAATGTAAGTGCCAAGAAGTGAAACACTGAGGTATCTGTGTGAGTCTTAAGATTCTAAAGTACGGTTTATTTTGTAAACTATTAATTCAGGCCATCTCTAGCACAATAAGCTATACCTTAATGCTCATTTTTAATGAGTTTTCAAATTTAATTTTGTGAGCTAATTTTTTTTTATATATATTTTATTGATTTTTTACAGAGAGGAAGGGAGAGAGATAGAAAGTTAGAAACATCGATGAGAGAGAAACATCGATCAGCTGCCTCCTGCACATCTCCCACTGGGGATGTGCCCGCAACCCAGGTACATGTCCTTGACCGGAATCGAACCCGGGACCCTTCAGTCCGCAGGCTGATGCTCTATCCATTGAGCCAAACCGGTTTCGGCCGTGAGCTAATTTTTAATGAAATGGATAGACATGAAAACCTAGGGAAATAGTTCAACTAGTAAGTTCCCTTTCATGAGCTCTTACTAATGCTTCTAATTACCTTTTTGTCACTCAACAGCTGTGAACTCACACAACACAATATTAAATGTTTTAGAGAACAACTTAATAGTGCATAAGAATCTCTATGTTGAGTGGTCCAGGCATTCACGTGCCACTGCCACCGCTGCTGCATTTATAACAGGTCCTCCAGGAGATCGTGAAGTTACCTTGACAGACCTCAATTTAGAAAATAAGATGTCCCTGTTCTCAATGACATACAAAAGTATTGTATGTAAGAACACAGTTTTTCCTCAGCTTCTTGCCGTATTGTTGAAAGTAGTGTAGTGAGCCGGGGAGGACAATGAAAATGGCTGTGCCATAGAATGGTATTGAAAAGATTTAGTGTTTTTGAGTAAGTATTTCAGTAAATGTTTTAGTTCACAGATAAGAAAATTCCCAACCCTGTTCACTTTCTTAACTTCACACCCATCTGTTTTTTATTGGTTACCATCTTGTATTTTTGTGGTTCATCTTAGAGCAGCTTGTTATGCTGTTTCTAATTCAGACATTTCATACTTGCTTCCAAACAATTTTAGGTTGAAATTATTTTTACAGACACAATTTAAGAGCAGACCACTTCATCTTAATAAAATATAGAAATAAAGTATTTAAATATTTATGTTGGAAAAATGAGCATCACCTGTGAACCAGAGTTAATAATTTATTGCTTTTGAATGGTGAAATACAAAAAACCCATTTATGTCAAACACGCAGCAAATGCTGGGGAAAATGGGAGCCCAAATATTTTAATTAAAACTTTCACCCTCTCCATTAACACCACTAATAAGCAACTCAGATTCTTCTGTTTCTTTTTCTATCCTCTCTTCCTTTTTTTTTTTTTCTTTTCTTTTCTCTCTCGGGCAGTGGGAGACTCCTCTTTCACAAATTGGGAACAGTGGGGCATAAGCAAATTGACACTTATTTCTGGAATCGTGGTGATGTCTATGGAGCAACTGCAACACAAATAGCACACCTCAGGTACCTTCTCTGTCCAGCTGAGATAAACACACTGTTCCTTAATAAGATAGGAAATTTTTCTAGGAATTCCTGTTTTACAAGTTTGCCTGATTACAGAGAAGATGGGGGTGTTGGACGCAGTGGTGATGAGTCTGAGAGTAGCATGTTTTTTTGTTGTTTTTTTTTAATGTATTTAATATCCAACATTTCTGCAGGTGTTACTTTAAATTTTTGTAACATGTTCTAATCATTTAAGTAAAAATTGACTATAAATGGATAAAAATCCCTTTTAAAATACTAATTATAAGTAGACCACTGGCCACTAATTATTGGTGTGGTTGGTGACATAATATTTCCCCTTAATTGTACCAATTTTAGTTTCCCATATTATGTGGCATTCACAGTAATTACCTTTACAGGTATTGAGGACTATTAGACCATGGAGGGGTTCCTCTCCCCCCCCCCCCCCCCCCAGGAAACCTGGTAGGGTACAAAAATGTGATCAGGGTATTGCCGTGTCTAAGTTTGAATCCTTTTGTGGCACTGAATGTGTCACTTCTAAGATCCTTTCAGCCACTTTTATAGCATTTCTTTGTTTCTTTTTGTATACTTGTTGAGGATTTTATGTCTTTTTGTTGGTTAGATGGAGAATAATAATTGCTCCCTGATTTTGGAAGATATTACACTCATGTCAACTAATCAGGCATTGTACTGAATTATAAGTTCCCTTTATGGATATAGCAGAACTTGTAAATGTCTTAGAAATACTTTTCCTTCTTAACAGTGTTAAAATGCTAAAACCTTCTTTTACAGAGAAGCATATGCAATTGGGAAGAAAGAAAAGCCACCTTTCTTACCAGAGGAGCCCTCTTCATCTTCTGAAGAGGACGACCCTATCCCAGATGAGTTGCTGTGTCTCATCTGCAAAGACATCATGACTGATGCCGTTGTCATTCCCTGCTGTGGAAACAGCTACTGTGATGAGTGTAAGGCATGCTCAGCCTTTGAAGACATAGATTTTAGAATATGTATACAGTTGACCTTTGAGCAACATGGGGGTTAGGGGCGTTAACCCCTAGTCAGAAATCCAAGTATAACTTTGACTCCCCCAAACTTAACTGTTACTAGCCTACTGTTGACTAGAAGCCTTGCCAAAAAATAGTTAATACATATTTTGTGTGCTACATATATTATATTCTGTATTCTTATAATAAAGTAAGCTAGAGAAAAAATATTAAGAAAATCATAAGAAAGGAAATACTTTTACAGTACTGTACATATTTACTGGGGGGAGATCCATGTATAAGTGGACCCATGCAGTTCAAATCCACGTTTAAGGTTTAGTTGTTTTACTTGGAAGGCAGTTAGCAACATTGTGAATTTTAATAAGATATGAAATGTTGATAATTGATTGAGCATTTAATAATGAGAACTCTGCTTTTGCTGCTACGTTTTTCTTTTTCTAAGCAACAGCCTCTCTGTCCTTTTAATATTTGAATTAACCAATACCTTCATCAGGGTGTGACTGGCTGTGATGAGGTTTTATAAAATGTAGAATTCTTGTTTCCTATACATTTTATCTTTAATTTTATTTTAAATAAGTTTTTATTGATTTTACTTTTTTATTGATTTCAGAGAGGAAAGGAGAAGGAGAGAGAGAGATAGAAACACCAGTGATGAGAGAGAATCATTGATCAGCTGCCTCCTGCACGCCCCCCAACTGGGGATCGAGCCCGCAAACTGGGCATGCACCCTTGACCGGAATCGAGCCTGGGACCCTTCAGTCGGCAAGCCGACACTCTATCCACTGAGCCAAACCAGCTAGGGCTCCTATACATTTTAAATGGCATACAGTGCAGATATTTTTAAATGGTAACTAATTCCCTTTTCTGGATTGTGAAAGATACCTTATGTGGCCTCCCTTTTACCCAAGGTTTCACTGTGGTTTCAATTAACCAGGGTCAACCACAGTTTGAAAATATTAAATGGAAAATTCCAGAAATAAACAATTCATAATTTTTAAATTGTGCACTGTTCTGAATGGCATGATGAAATCTCATGCTGAGCAATTTTGTCCCACCTGAGACGAGAACCATCCTTTTGTCCAGTGTCTCCATTTCCCTCACATAGTCCCTTAATGGCTATATTGGTTATCACATTACTGTCATGGTATCACAGTTCTTGTATTCAAGTCACCCTTATTTTACTTATTGATGGCCCCATAGCACAAGAGTAGGGATGCTGGCAATTCACATATGCTAAAAAGAAGCCAGAAAGTGTTTCCTTTAAGTGAAAAGATAATTCCTGAGTGTGATTTAGAACCGCTCTCTGTAAGATTTAAAACCGCTCTCTGTAAATAAATACCAATATTTTGTCATGTGGTTACTTACAGCTTTTTCCCTGATACTCATATTAGCACTTTTTTATTTTCTGCCACTCATCCTAAGTTTGTCCCTTCTTACTGAAATAAAAATGGTATCATCTAAAAGTTTCACTGCTCTGGCCTTTTTCATTTCTAAAGATAGTTTTGAACTATAAATCTGTATTTGGGGGCCTCTGTAGTGCAGACTAAAGTCAAGAGAAGAGGTCACTTAAGACTTCTTTCAGAGTGTGTCTTGGATTTAGCAAACCACTTGTTACTGAATTTTTTTATTACACTGGAACATAATCAGTGAATCTGTAATTCAGTATTATTCCTACTTACTGTGCTATAGATGTCTCTGGTTTCTTTGAATAATGCTTCTGTTCCTTATAAAACCCTAGTAAGCCATATAAAGTTCTTTTTTTTTAGACTAATTTTTCCTGTAATATTCCAATTACTAGCTCAACAAAGAGAAAAGTATTTGAGAAAGAATGCTTTTTTCAAAAATTTAAATGTTTAAATTCATGATTTCTGTTTTTAAGGCAGAAAGAAGTTAGAGCAGAGTACTATGAGGCAAGAGACTAGAACTGATTAGTGATAATGTGCTTGGAAAATAGTAATGTAACTGGACAGTACTATCATTAATATTTAAAATGTTATATATAGGTATAAGAACAGCACTCTTGGAATCAGAGGACCATACATGCCCAACGTGTCATCAAAATGATGTCTCTCCTGATGCTTTAATTGCCAATAAATTCTTGCGACAGGTAGCTGTCTTTCTATTCCTTTATAATAACACTTTTATGAAAAAATGTTTTAATCTTTTAATTGATTTAACTACTTGCATAAACACTGCATTACATTTTCTGCATTTTTATGTTTGGTGTCTAGGCTGTTAATAACTTCAAAAATGAAACTGGTTATACAAAAAGACTACGGAAACAGTTACCCCCACCACCACCCCCAGTACCGCCTCCGAGACCACTCATTCAGCGGAATCTACACTCTGATGAGAGATCTCCAATATCAAGACAACAAGATCCTCTGATGATTCCAGTGACGTCTTCATCAGGCCACCCGGCTCCCTCTATATCTTCATTAACTTCTAGTCAGTCTTCCTTAGCCCCTGCTGTGCCTGGAAATTCATCTACCCCAGCGCCTGTACCTGATATAACTGCAACGGTCTCCATATCAGTCCACTCAGAAAAATCAGATGGGCCTTTCCGGTAAGTCTGGATTCCCAGTGTTAGGAAACAAGTGAGAACAGTAATGTGGTTTTTATGTATATTGTTTTAATGGTTGCTGTAGTGACCTGCAGTTTGTATGTCCTTGTGGACCACTGTGCTCAGCAAGGTGGGTAACTTGTAAGAAATGGCTTAATCTTAATTGGAGGAAGAGGTTGATTGGCCATGATTAAACATCCCAAAGTAAAAAACTGCAGGTTGCCCTTACCGGTTTGGCTCAGTGGATAGAGCGTCAGCCTGTGGACTCAAGGGTCCCAGGTTCGATTCCGATCAAGGGCATGTACCTTGGTTGCAGGCACATCCCCAGTAGGAGGTGTGCAGGAGGCAGCTGATCGATGTTTCTCTCTCATCAATGTTTCTAACTCTCTATCCCTCTACCTTCCTCTCTGTAAAAAAAATCAATAAAATACATATTTTTAAAAAAAACACCAAAAACTGCAGGTTGCCAGCACCCCCTATTACATGTTGAATTGTATCCCATAACAGCTCAGCAGTCCACTAGGGTGAGACTAGACTTGTGGTCATACTAATGTATTGGAAATGAACAGATATGAGCAGAACTAAGAACAATTTTGAAGGCAGAGGAAGGGAACATAAAACATTGGTAGAGGTAGAGAGGTCAGCAATAATCATTGTTTTGGAGCATAATTACCTAGAAAAGTAGTGAAGATTTATTTAAATATTTCCACTTAAGAAATAAAAGTGACCTTTGACCATGTAATCCAGCAGTTCATAAATTCTTAAAAGGTCAACCAGTTGTGGGTTGTTGGGTGGTTGTTGTTTTTTATCCTCACCTGAGGATATGTTGGTTTTTTGTTGTTTTTATTGATGGAGAGAGAGAGAGGAAAAAACAACAACCCATCAATGGGTTGCCTCCTGAATAGGCCTCAACCGGGGTATAGAATGATGCCAGGGGCCTGTTCCAGGCATGCCGAAGCAAAATCTTCAGGTGTGGGACCTTCACATGTATATGTAAGAAATCCCACTGATAGGTAGGTTGGCCTTTCATTTGATTAACAGTGGGAATAAAGCCCAGAGTTCATTGGATTATCTGAAAATTGCCCCCTTTAATTTATAGGCAGATTTAGAAATAGAATTTAATCTTGATTCTGTATTGGGTGTGTGTGTCCCACACTTTGAGCTTCTTTTTTTCAAGCTTTATTGTTATAACTTAACTGATTTCTATCATATCCATCATAAATCCTTGATGGTGCTTCTTGAGGTTTCTTCTTTTTACTTTTCACTTGTATGTGAAGGACTCTAAAAGTCCAGTCTCTCACCTTCCCCAGAAGTTTTCATCATCTTTGATTTAACTCATCTTAGTGCAGAGGATGAAAAAACAGTTGTAACTTTTACTCTTAATCCTCCATGTCTGATAACTTTTTAGTGTATTGTAAATTATTTTTTTTTAGGGATTCCGATAATAAAATATTGCCAGCTGCAGCCCTTGCCTCAGAACATTCAAAGGGAACCTCTTCAATAGCAATTACTGCCCTTATGGAGGAGAAAGTAAGTTTTACTGGTTTTTAAATTTGTAGACTTTTTTTTTTTTTAACAATAGAGTTTTTCTGTTTTGAGGTGCTTGTTTGTTTAACTATTTGTTAAAAACTCTTTTTTTATTTGTGTTTTTTTTCCTAAAGGGTTACCAGGTGCCTGTGCTTGGAACCCCAACTTTGCTTGGACAGTCATTATTGCATGGACAGTTGATCCCTACAACTGGTGCGTAAAATCATTCTGGTTTGAACGTTTTTCCTATAACTTTTTCTAAACACAATAAAATATTTACTTACTGTTCTTGTTTATTTTTGCTTCCAAGGTCCAGTAAGAATAAATGCTGCTCGTCCAGGTGGTGGTCGACCAGGTTGGGAGCAGTAAGTATATGTTTAAAATAATCTTCAGCTGATTGCTTTGAGCTAGATAATGGAAACTATAATCTAGACCAGGGGTCCTCAAACTACGGCCCGCGGGCCACGTGCAAATACAAATATTGTATTTGTTCCCGTTTTGTTTTTTTACTTCAAAATAAGATATGTGCAGTGTGCATAGGAATTTGTTCATAGTTTTTTTTTAAACCATAGTCCGGCCCTCCAGCGGTCTGAGGGACAGTGAACTGGCCCCCTGTTTAAAAAGTTTGAGGACCCCTGATCTAGACAGTGTATTGCTGAATGTCTTTTGTTAACTCTCATATGTCATGTTGCCATGGTTTTTATGTAAAATATCACAAATTCAAAATTATGAAGAATTCTTTTCTAAAAGAATAAGTAATTCTTTTCTAAAATTTAAAATCTTATAAATTCCTTTTATTTTTATGTCTTAACAAATGGTGATATTGACAGGACCTCAATTAATGAATAGATAAGAATAACTTGAAAGAATAGTTTAAATACTGACTCATCCTAATCGATTAAACTTCCTGTTCTTAATTTGGATATTCAAAATTTGAATAAATAAATACATACTGAGATGAAAGCCCACACAACACAAAATTTCTCATTTTGAATAGTCTGTGTTAGTGTCATTTTACTGCATATTAATATTTATATGGTTTTCTACCCTGAAATACAATGAACTTTGATCTTATAGCATATTAAAAATCGGTAGATTTACTTATCTTTCTATATATAAAATCATTTCTGCTTATATAATTCATATTAACAGGCTTACATATATGTATAAACTGGCTTATATTCTAAAATTTTGATTGTTTTGTTGTTGTTGTTTGAAAGATAAACCAAATATCTTTTATAAAATGTTTAAATAAGAGACTAATGGAACATATTAGCAGGAAAAGTGTGGGCTTTGCAGACAGGTAGACCGGGTTTGAATCCCAGCTCTTCCATATACTAGCGACATGACAGTGGGCAGTGGGACACCTCTCAGCCTATTTCCTTATCTATAGAAGTTGATTGGTACTGCCTACCTCAACATATAAAATGCCTACACATAGCCCGGCAGGTAAGGGCTTTGTTCCTTTTCTGTAACAATGAGTTCACAGACTAACTTATAGAATGCTAATTGAATATAATATTACAGAAAATATTCTATACTGAGGTGTCATTATTGTTAAAACACATTAATCAGAAAAATTAGTTAAAGTAAATGTTATGCTTGCTCATATCTTCTCTATCTGGAACTTGTAAGAGTTGGGAACAGGGAGTAAGAAACATTTTCAAAGTAAAGTTAATGTATACACACTAAAAACGTAATGTGTTATAATCAAGCTTATTTTATCTTTTTCTTTCCATACAGTTCCAACAAGCTTGGATATCTGGTTTCTCCGCCACAGCAAATTAGGAGGGGAGAGAGGAGTTGCTATAGGTAGGCTTGCTGAAATTCTTGAAAAACACTAATCTGATGACACACTCAAAAATACAACACAGAGAAATTAAAGCACAGTTATAGTTTACACTTAACTTTAGTCCTCAGTAGTTGCCCTTAAGAGGTCTAAGAAAAATGGATTATGTCAGTATTTTAATTATGGTTTTAAGGCTACTTCCCAACATCAGTCGACTGCTTTCTCCCTGTCAGCACACAGCAGATTGTTGGCTTACATACTCTTTTGAGGGTAGAAGGAAGTCATTAAGGCCCAGAGCGTATTTCAGTTAATCAGCTCAGCGCCCAAAGCTCCCAAGTGTGAAGCATTGTATTTATTTCTCTTCTAGACCCAATTGTCCCAGTCTTTTTTTTTCTTTTCTTTTCAAAAAGAAGAGACCAGGAGAATGTTGTTAGGAGCTCGTGCCCTGCACAGGAACAAGCTGTACTAATCTAACAAGTAAATAGGTCGTACTCACATACCACCAGGGTAAAGGGTTCTCCAAAGTTAACTTTATGACGGAATTAGTAAAGGTACAATAAACCTTCGATTTTGTGGACCTGAACTTAACAGACAAAATTTCCTGTTTGTATGTCATATATGAAGATTAATACCCTGTTAATTTTTAAATGCTTTTAACCAAGATTTGCTTATAATTAGATTAACCGGTCATTTTTGTTATTAATTCACTGTAATTTTTAACAAATTTTATCGAATAGGCCATTTGTTAGGAAAAACACTAGTAATTTTGCCAACATAAATAAATATTACATATCTACAATTACAAGTCTACATTTTTAAATCCAAGAGTCACTGCTTGTAAATAATATTCTACAAATGATTAGCACATGACCACACTGCATTGCATGAAGCAGTTGTTTCTGTTATCATGTGGTGTGACTTTTTGCAGCAGTTTTCACACATGCCAGCCCATGTTCTCACATGCTAAGCCATGCCCCAAGCATGTGCGTTTGTTTATTTTTGGTAACTGGTGAATGAACACATTTGCTAGACCTATTCAGTATAAATTTAAAGACTTTTCTGTGAAATTAAACTTTTATGCATACTTAATTTTAATTACACAAACATGTCTACATAAGTATAAACAGGTAAACTAATTTGTCAGTTTTCTTGTCATACACATTCAGAAAACCTACTTTATTTTTACTATTTAATGGACTTTCAGCTTTAATGGACAACCCCTCACCCAAATTAGTCCGTTATATTGACGTTTTACTGTATTTTCTAATGCTCCATTAAGAGTTGATAAGTTTCTGAAAGTAAACTAATACTTCCTTATAGATCACATTAATGGAAGGTAATATTTACTAAATCAGACTCTGAAGAGGCTTAAAATCTAAGCACCCCTCCTGCTACTACTTTATATTAGTGAGCTATAATTTAAAGAATCTTTAGTTTAACAGAAAGAAATCCACTATTTTATTTTATTTTATTATCATTATTTTTTAATTCTTACCTGAGGATATGTTTTTCATTGATTTTTAGAGAGAGAAGAAGAGAGAGAGAGAAAGAGAAACATCGATCGGTTGCCTCACGCAAGTGCCCCAACCAGAGATCAAACCCGCAACCTGGGTATGTGCCCTGACTGGGAATCAAACCCGAAACCCTTCATTGCATGAATGACACTCTAGCCAGGGCAAGAGCCCCACACTTTTAAAGAAGCCATTATTTCTTCGATGAGGCACAAATCAGAAACTTTGGCCATCACTGTTATTTTGACCTAAACCTTTGAGAGAAAGCAGTGTAATTTTCAATTATTCATTACAAATGTTAAAACTAGTCATTTATTGTACTTTGAAGGGTCTTTACCCACTTCTTCCCTCAAAAATTATACAAAGTGTTTTTCCTCCTTTTAA
Source organism: Myotis brandtii (assembly GCF_000412655.1). NCBI lineage: Eukaryota > Metazoa > Chordata > Mammalia > Chiroptera > Vespertilionidae > Myotis > Myotis brandtii. The sequence continues at coordinate 1,685,812 of NW_005355753.1, read as the reverse complement.
ACTTTTGGTCTGGGAAGACATTTTGGGGAGAACTAAGTGCCTTTATTACAGAAATAGTAACCTGTCAGCTAGTTCCTTTAAAGGAAAAATTAGGAACTAATGAGATAGTTTAGGGTGATAATAAATCTGAACTTTACAAAAGAGAACTTTTAAGTATACCTTGGCTGTATAGAGAAGGCCCCGTATACTTACATCATCTCAGTCCCTAGGTAGCCTTTATAATTATTTTTATATGTAAATGATGGTACATATAAGTGATATCAGTGTTCTTATTCTAATCCATTGTTTATAAGTTTGAAAATAATTATGGATAGAAAAGACAAGCTTACTTATCTCAGATGATTTTAGTTTGAAGGAATAACATCTTGGAATTTTTATTTCTCCAGAAGTATAAACCGTGGACGACACCACAGCGAACGATCACAGAGAACTCAAGGCCCATCACTACCAACAGCTCCAGTTTTTGTGCCTGTTCCACCCCCTCCTCTGTACCCACCTCCTCCACATACACTGCCTCTCCCTCCAGGTGTTCCTCCACCACAGTTTTCTCCTCAGTTTCCTCCTGGCCAGCCACCACCTGCTGGGTATAGCGTCCCTCCCCCCGGGTTTCCTCCAGCGCCAGCCAATTTATCAACTCCTTGGGTATCATCAGGAGTGCAGACTGCTCATTCAAATACCATCCCAACAACACAAGCACCACCTCTGGCCAGGGAAGAATTCTATAGAGAGCAGCGACGGCTAAAAGAAGAGTAAGTGTGTTCATTTGAAATTATACACTTTCATTTTCTGATATAACCTTAAGCAGGTATCTATGGAAACATTTTCCATTGTTTCCAGTTAGTACAAGAAAAATCACGTAGAAATCGAACCAAAGCCATACAAGCAACTTCCTCAGGGATTCCTAGTTATCTGTAGTTTTAAAGTGGAAAACTAATGGCAATTTCATTCATTTCATTCATGGTCTAATTACATTTGTCTTGTTAGTTTTCTTAAATGGTTTTTGTTAACTTTCACTCTTTAACTTTATTTTACTAGGGAAAAGAAAAAGTCCAAGCTAGATGAGTTTACAAATGATTTTGCTAAGGAATTGATGGAATACAAAAAGATTCAAAAGGAGCGTAGGCGCTCATTTTCCAGGTTAGTGTTTTGCAAGCCTTCACAACAGAATTACAAATGGGACTTTGCCTATCCAGGGATTAGCTATGGATATAAATAACACTGCACTTACGGAGTTTTTCTGATTCGGTCTAGATATATAGAAATGGAGACGTAGCTTATTTCCCAATATCCTTTTATTGAAATAATGTCTCAATGTCAATTCTATTGTGTAGAACTAGCAGTTATGGGGATTAAAGTACCCTTGTCCCTTGAACTTTATTTATAATGTGAAATAATTGGGAAATGTTTGTGGAAGGAAAGAAATAGGGGAATAGCCAAAGCACATATCTGAGGACACTGTTACTTAAGGCTACAGCTTCTTGCTGGAACATTAACCTGTGTAATTATGATGATGTATGATAGAATACAAGTTGCTTTATTGATAGAAAAACTGAATTACTATAAAAATTCCCTGGAAGTTTGTTTAAAAGACTTATTTTTTTAAGCTTACATTTGAAATGCAGTTTCTTTTAAAGCTAGACTATATTGGCCAACATAGGATAAAAGAAATTGCTCATATTTAAATGAACAAATAGGAAGTAAAATTTAAACATAATTGGCATTTTTTTAAATGTTAAGTTTATTAGCTCATATAACTCACGGTACATTAATGCACTTCACTCTAATTGTTAAGGTTTCACTTTTGTTTTGTAACAAGTGATTGATCTGACCTTTGCATAGTGTATTTTATTCCATTCCAATAAAGGCCACTGTGCCTCTTTAATCATCCAAGATGAAATTTGATATAAAGATTGAACCCTAAGGAGAAGCATGCTAGAATCTGAGAGTCTGTGTTTTATTTTGTATATATTTCTCAACTATCCAACTGTTGTTTTGTTTTTGTTTTTAGGTCTAAATCTCCCTATAGTGGTTCCTCATACTCCAGAAGTTCTTATACTTACTCTAAATCAAGATCTGGTTCAACGCGATCACGTTCTTATTCTCGATCATTTAGCCGCTCACACTCTCGTTCCTATTCGCGATCACCTCCATACCCCAGAAGAGGCAGAGGCAAGAGTCGAAATTACCGCTCAAGGTCTAGATCTCATGGATATCATCGATCTAGGTCAAGGTCACCTCTATATAGACGATATCATTCACGATCAAGGTCCCCTCAAGCATTTAGGGGACAGTCTCCAAATAAACGTACTGTACCACAAGGGGAAGCAGAACGTGAATATTTTAATAGATACAGAGAAGTTCCACCACCATATGACATAAAAGCTTATTATGGGAGGAGTGTTGACTTTAGAGACCCATTTGAAAAAGAACGTTACCGAGAATGGGAGAGAAAATACAGAGAGTGGTATGAAAAATACTACAAAGGTTACGCTGCTGGAGCACAGCCTCGACCATCAGCAAATAGAGAGAACTTTTCTCCAGAGAGGTTTTTACCACTTAATATCAGGAATTCTCCCTTTACAAGGGGCCGCAGAGAAGATTATTCGGGTGGACAAGGTCATAGAAGTCGAAACATAGGTGGTAGCAACTATCCAGAAAAGCTTTCAACAAGAGACAGTCACAATCAGAAGGATAGTACAAAGTCAAAAGAGAAGGAGAGCGACAGTGCTACAGGAGATGGTAAAGGAAGTAAACACAAGAAACATCGAAGGCGGAGAAAGGGGGAAGAAAGTGAAGGCTTTCTAAACCCAGAGTTGTTAGAACCTTCTAGAAAATCAAGAGAACCTACAAGTGGCGAGGAAAATAAAACAGACTCATTATTTGTTCTTCCGAGTAGAGATGATGCTACACCAGTTAGAGATGAACCAATGGATGCAGAATCCATCACTTTTAAATCAGTGTCTGAAAAAGACAGGAGAGAAAAAGATAAGCCAAAAGCAAAAGGAGACAAGACCAAACGAAAAAATGATGGATCTTCTGTGTCCAAAAAAGAAAACGTCAAACCTGCTAAGGGATCCCAAGAAAAACTAGAGGGAGAGCGTGAAAAATCTCCTCGATCTGAACCTCCACTTAAAAAAGCCAAAGAGGAGACTCCAAAGACTGACAGTGCTAAATCATCATCTTCCTCTCAAAAAGATGAAAAGGCCATTGGCACCCCCAGAAAAGCTCACTCTAAGTCATCAAAAGAACACCAAGAGACAAAACCTATCAAAGAGGAAAAAGTGAAGAAAGACTATTCCAAAGATGTCAAATCAGAAAAACTAACTAGTAAGGAAGACAAGGCCAAGAAGCCTACTGAGAACAGTAAGCCTCTTGACAGCAAAGGAGAAAAAAGAAAAAGAAAAACTGAAGAGAAAGATGTAGAGAAAGACTTGGAATCATCTTCAATGAAAGTCTCTAAACTCGAAGTAACTGAAATAGTGAAGCCATCGCCAAAACGCAAAATTGAACCTGATATTGAAAAGATGGATAGGACCCCTGAAAAGGACAAAACTTCATCATCAACAGCCCCAGCCAAAAAAATTAAGCTCAACAGAGAAACTGGTAAAAAAATTGGAAGTACAGAAAATATATCTAATACAAAAGAAACCTCTGAAAAATTGGAGTCAACATCTAGCAAAGTTAAACAAGAAAAAGTCAAAGGAAAGGTCAGACGAAAAGTAACTGGAACTGAAGGATCCAGCTCTACTCTTGTGGACTATACCAGGTATTTGATATGGGTGGGTGGGTGTTTGTTTTGGGAGAGAATTTTCTTTAAAAGTGGAATATGTTAATTAAGAATGTGTTTTGATATTGGGGGTTGGGCTGGCTTACTTTAAAGATAAGCTTTTAAGTCAGTCAGTTTTGGGGGTGAGTCGTTTTTATGCAGTCATGTGCTTAAACAATTTATATCTTTGTTAGAGTAGACTTATTCCTTTTGGAAGTTAAACGTGTGGTTTTTTAATATTTTCATTGATTTTTTTTTTAGAGAGGGAGGGAGGGAGGGAGAGAGAGAGACATCAATGTGAGAGCAAAACATTAATTGGCTACCTCCTGCGTGCATGTGCACGCACGCACGCACACACATACACACATACACATACCCCGCACCATGAATTGAGCCTGCAACCAGGGTATGTACCCTGACTGGAAATTGAATCAACAATCTTTTGGTGCATGGGACAATGCCCAAACAACTGAGCCACATGAAACAGGGCAGAGAAACATCATGGATTAGCCTTTTTATATTTATCAGTGTTTTAATAAAAGTAAATTCTTCATTAATTGAAAATATTTTATTTCTTTTTAGTACGAGTTCAACTGGAGGCAGTCCTGTGAGAAAATCTGAAGAAAAAACAGATACAAAGCGAACTGTCATCAAAACTATGGAAGAATATAATAATGATAATACAGCTCCTGCTGAAGATGTCATTATTATGATTCAGGTCCCTCAGTCCAAATGGGATAAAGATGACTTTGAATCTGAGGAAGAAGATGTTAAAGCCACACAGCCTGTGTCAAGTGTAGGAAAACCTGCCAGTGTTATAAAAAACGTTAGCACTAAACCTGCAAATACAGTCAAGTATACTGAAAAAGAAAGCGAGCCAGCAGAGAAACTTCCAAAACTCACCAAGGAAGTGAGCCATGAAATCATACAACATGAGATCAAAGGTTCAAAAAACTCTGCATCTAGTGAAAAAGGGAAAACCAAAGAGAGAGATCATTCAGTGTTGGAGAAGGAAAATCCTGAAAAGAGGAAGAGCAGCACTCAGCCAGAGAAAGATAGTAATTTGGACCGTCTCAATGAACAAAGTAATTTTAAAAGTTTGTCTCAATCTTCCAAAGAGACTAGAACTTCAGATAAGCATGATTCCACTAGAGGTTCCTCAAATAGAGACTTTACTCCCAGTAGAGACAAAAAAACGGACTATGACAGCAGAGAATATTCAAGTTCCAAACGTAGAGATGAACGGAATGAATTAACAAGAAGAAAAGACTCTCCTTCTCGGAGCAAAGATTCTGCATCTGGACAGAAAACTAAGCCAAGGGAGGAGAGAGATTTGCCTAAAAAAGGAACAGGAGATTCTAAAAAAAGTAATTCTAGTCCCTCAAGAGACAAAAAACCTCATGATCATAAAGCCACTTCTGATACTAAACGCTTAAGTGAAGAGACAAAATCTGTAGATAAAAATCCTTGTAAGGATCGTGAGAAGCATATGTTAGAAACAAGGAACAGTAAAGAGTCAAGTGGCAATAAATTACTTTATATACTTAATCCACCAGACCCACAGACTGAAAAAGAGCAGGTTGCTGGGCAAATTGATAAGAGTGCTACCAAGCCTAAACCCCAGTTAAGTCACTCCTCTCGACTTTGCTCTGACTTAACTAGAGAAACTGATGAAGCTGCTTTTGAACCAGATTATAATGAAAGTGACAGTGAAAGCAATGCATCAGTAATAAAAGAGGAAGATACTTCCGGGAAAATTTCTAAGGAATTGAAAGATAAAGTCATAGAGAAAGTAAAAGAGAGCCCGGACACAGCAGCAGTCAGCCAGGTAGGTGTCACCAGGAGCCAGAGTCAGAGCAGTCCCAGTGTTAGTCCAAGTAGAAGTCACAGCCCTTCTGGAAGCCAAACTCGAAGCCACAGTAGCAGTGCCAGCTCGGCAGAAAGTCAGGACAGCAAGAAGAAGAAGAAAAAGAAGGAAAAGAAAAAGCACAAGAAACATAAAAAACATAAGAAGCATAAGAAACATGCAGGCCCTGAAGCAGAATTGGAAAAAAGCCAGAAACACAAACACAAGAAAAAGAAATCAAAGAAGAGCAAAGATAAAGAGAAGGAGAAGGAGAAGGAAAAGGAAAAGGAAAAGGAGAAAGATGACCAAAAAGTGAAATCTGTCACTGTGTAGAAGGACAGATTTTAAAAATTGACTTAATTACTAAGTCATCTGTATTAAATTTTGTTATAATGTAAAGAGATTCAAGCCTTGTAAATAATGATATGGAAGACCCTGTGCTGCACTTAAAATATTGCTGCTTGATTATTTGATTTTTATTGCTGCTTGATGATTTGATTTTTACATCAGAGCTTTATAACACGAACTTTTGTACAGAATTGTGAGTTGTGACCATGTAACATGAGAGGTTTTGCTAGGACCTATTATTTTTAACCACCATTAATTAGTTGGGGTGGAGTTTACTGTACTGTGAAATTTTCACATTTGAATTTTTTAATTGCCTGGCAAAAGCTGATATCAGTTCTAAAATATCAGCAGAATGATTTGCTGAATTCATTACAACCCCGTTATGTCACTTTTTGATTACAATAAAAGTTTTCAGGAAACTTTTCAAATGTGGAATATTACATTATTTGAAGAAAGTGTCACGTCTTTCTCCTTCCATTCCCCTATTTAAAATACCCTTTGAGCCGAAACCGGTTTGGCTCGGTGGATAGAGCGTTGGCCTGCAGACTGAAAGGTCCCGGGTTCGATTCCGGTCAAGGGCATGTACCTGGGTTGCGGGCACATCCCCAGTAGGAGATGTGCAGGAGGCGGCTGATCAATGTTTCTCTCTCATCGATGTTTCTAACTATCTCTCTCCCTTCCTCTCTGTAAAAAATCAATAAAATATATTTTAAAGAAAATACCCTTTGAGCCTTTAAGGTGACTTGAACATACAAAATTCTGAAGTAAACATAGAAGATGTGTTTTATTGGGGCAGGTAGTAGGTGGCCAGAAGAAAGAAATTAGCATTAATTGGAGATTCAGTTGAATAAATCTAGAAGGGTCTTTTTTAAAAATACATCTTATTTTAGAGGAAGGATGAGGGATGGAGAGAGAAACATTAATGAAAGAGGAACATCGATTGGCTGGCTGCCTGCTGCATGTCCCCCAGCGGGGATCGAGCCAGCAACTGACATGTGCCCTGACTGGGAATGAACTAGTGACCTCTTGGCTCATGGGTTGGTGATCAACCACTGAGCAACACTGGCCAAGCAAAAGATCTTAAATAGTGATTAAAAGTTTGGACTTGAGTTTTTTTTTGTTTTGCTTTGTTTTTTCTGGACTTGAATGTTAGAGATGAGGAATTGTGATTTGTTTATGGTCATGTGTTTTTCTTGAAATCCTGATGGAGTATTAGAGCCTTGGTAAAGTGCCAGCTAAAGAGAACACACAGCACCTGTGCCCAGTCCACAGAAGCAAGCGGCAATAGGTCCGGAAGCACTTCATACAACTTACGGATTTCCTTCATGGCTGTGGTTCAGGAAGCGGAGTGTAGGCAGTGAGAAGCTATTGAAGATTTGGATTTAGGACACTTGGGAAGCAACCATATAAACAGGGATTTAGAAGGTGTGCTGGAGGAGAAAGGATGCATCTCAGCAGCAGTTGGCTTGTTAACCTGCCTCCTTGCCTTGAAGTAGTGCCTTCAGAGTGTGTGTGACTCCAGTACTATGTACAGTTTTGGGGACCTGATTTCTGGTGGTATATAAATATACTTTCTTAAATATGTTTCTAATATATAAAGGAAAACGATTGGGCAGTTTAAAGAAAAGTCATATAAGGGACGTAAATCAACATCCTGAAAGCTGTTCGGGACTGCGTTAAATTTGGGAAATGCTACCTTTAAAGGGCTGTGCTTTTGTAACTATTCTCAAGTCACATTTGTTTTTCCCCAGACATTTATCGCTAGGGATTGGATGTCTGTCCTGCCCACTCCCAGCCCTTGCCCACCCCACACACAAAACATATTAACACTTCTGCTTTAGATACCCCAGCCAGACACTTTTTTGATCCTCACCTGAGGACATGTTTATTGATTTTAGAGGAAGGGGGAAAGAGAGATGAACATCAATGAGAGAGAAACATGAATTGATTGCCTCCCTTACGTGCCCTGACAAGGGATTAACTCGCAACCTAGGTATGTGCCATGACCTGGAATGCTCCAACTAAACCACCACCCAGCCAGAGCATGACTACACTCCTAGTTCCTAGTCATCTGGACCCATATCCAGATTGTATCTCCCACTCACTGAGGATTTGGGCACCCAGAACTATGAAGTTCCATTGTGTGGGGTCAGTTTCATTACCTATGCTTATTGTCCTTTAATTTTTAAGCTCACCTGACCTTTAACTTCAGTTCACTCCTAAGACAATTTTCCTGAGTTATCTATCACCTGTGATCATTTTCCTCCTAATTTTAAACTCAACATTTTGTCTACAATCTGGTCTTTCAGTGCCATCCTCTTGGCTTTGTTCAGCACTAAGGTGTCAACTCATCCCTTGGTCACTCTTCTTTCTACTGTCTGTGGTTGCCTGTACCTCGCCATTTCAACTACATAACATCCCCAAACCTGCTCTCCTTGATCCATCTTGCTGTTCCTAAACAGTTTAACCCCTAACTTAGGTAAGGGTTCTGAGCACTGCTTAATGAAATTAAAGACTTGAAAGAAAATTTAAGAAATAACTTTGCCATGCACTGTCTAGGTGCTTGTATTTATTTGATCCTTAAAAATTCTAGTGGTTGCCCTAGCTGGTTTGGCTCAGTGGATAGCGCATTGTCCTGCAGACAAGGGTTCCAGGTTCGATTCCGGTCAAGGACACATGCCTGGGTTGCGGGTTCAATCCCCAGTAGGGGGCATACAGGAGGCAGACCATGATTCTCATCACTGATGTTTCTATCTCTCCCTTTCTCTCTGAAATCAATAAGATACATTAAAATATATTTTTAAAAATTCTAGTGATTTATGATGTGTAATGCTGTGTTGAGCAGAAAATCCCCTGCCTATGAAGGTTCAGTCCAGCCCTTGGATACTCAAGTCTGGTGCCTAACCAGTCCTCATCCCTGCCATCTGAAGGGGCTGGACAAAGTTTAAGATCCACCCAGTTTTTCTGGTCCTCTAAAAGGCCATATATCTCCCTATCGTCTGTTCTGGGCTGTTTCATCTGGCTGGAATTTCCTTCCTCTGCCTGTCTCAGGTTCCTATTCATTGTTGAAGAGTCAGCCTTTCGTGGATTACTCCCTCACAGTGCCTGCCTGCCCACACCCATGAGCAGTAGTCACAGCCTCAGTGAATATGCTGTAGACACACTCCAAATTGTTTTCTATGGGCTCTGCCTGGTCGTCTCCCTCATTGGACTAAGTGTGAGCTCCTGAAAAGGAATGTGTCTGGTTGAATTCCAGAAGCCAAACTATGCCTTGCACATAATAATGTTAGAATTGGGAAAACGAAAGCATTTTTTTTAGCTTTGAAGTTACATTTTGCAAACATCTTGTTGGTATGCCACTGTTTCTAGGGCAGAGAGTAATTATTGAGAAAATAGAACCCTTCCAGTACCTAACTACTTCAGCATACCAAGGGAATTGGAAAGAGAATCAGAGACCTAAAAATAACTCCTTTGCTAGTCTCTACATGCCAAATGAAGGGAGCTACGTCCCCTCTGAAACGGTTAAGCCAGGTCTTCAGAGATGTAGGAAGCTAGTTAGTGGTTTATGCATGTGTCCCCATCTGTCCACTTTCTTCTGTCTGTAATGAATGCTATCATTGTACAAGACTCTGCAGAACAAAAGCCCTGGTTCAGAATATGTTCTTTTCTGCATCCTTTTATACGACTCATTTACCCAATCTGGCTTCAGCGGGTCTCATTTTAGTAAAAAATAAAAAAGCCTCATTAAGGCATAGATATGTATATACTAGGTGTATCGGTTAATAATGTGGATTTTATAATCAAAGGAAACACGATAATTTCAAGAGAAACATCAAAAGTGCTTTATTGCAGGGGTTCTCAAACTACGGCCCGTGGGCCACATGCAAATACAAATATTGTATTTGTTCCCGTTTTGTTTTTTTACTTCAAAATAAGATATGTGCAGTGTGCATAGGAATTTGTTCATAGTTTTTTTTTTTAAAACTATAGTCCGGCCCTCCAACGGTCTGAGGGACAGTGAACTGGCCCCCTGTTTAAAAAGTTTGAGGACCCCTGATTCAAAGTAATGTCCATCGCTAGCTACACATTTCCCTGTCTTTCAGGTAATTTGTGGATACTGACCCAATGGAACTTTTCTTTTTTTGAGGCAAGCCATTCAGAGACCCAATTTTCCACTTCTTTGTATGTTTTGAAGTGCTGCTCAGAAAGTGGGTGTGCCATCGATCCAAACAAGTGGTCATTTGAAGGAGCAAGGTCTGGTGAATACGGCGGGTGGGTTAATATTTCCCAGGCGAAATCTTTTAACATGTCTTTAACTGGTTTCAAAATGTGTGATGGGGCGTCATCATGAAGCAAAATTACTTTGCCGTGTCTTCTGGCACATTCTGGTCGTTTCACGATCAAAGCGTGGTTCAAATTGATTATTTGTTGTCGGTAGCGATCAGTATTAATGGTTTTAGAAGCTCATAATACACCATACCCTTCTGATCCCATCAAACGCAGAGCATTGTCTTCTTTCTGAAGCGATTTGGCCTTGCAGTCGATGTTGATGGTTGACCTGGATCAACCCATGATTTTGTGCGTTTGGGATTCTCAAAATAAATCCACTTTTCTTCGCCAGTCACAATTCGATGCAAAAAAAGACTTTCTTTTGTGCTGTTGAAGCAACATTTCACTGATGACTTTTCGGTTTTCCTGTTTGTCTTTCGTTCAGTTGATGTGGCACCCATTTTTCTTCCTTTAAAATCTTTCCCATTGCTTGTAAATGATTGGAAATTGTTTGCTGAACAACGTTTAATCTTTCTGCAAGTTGTTTTTGAGTTTGACACGCATCTTCATCCAATAATGCTTGTAATTGTTGATCTTCAAACTTTTTCGGTTGACCTGGATGTTCTTTGTCTTTCACATTGAAATCATCACTTTTAAAGCGTTTAAACCAGCGTTCACAAGTATCTTGAGATGGAGCCTGTTCACCATAAGCTTCCCGAAGTATTCAGCAGCACTTTTCTTCAAAATAAAGTAGTGAATTAAGACTTCCTACAAATGCTCTTTTTTTGACACGAAATTCAACATTTTTAAGTGTAAAAATATCTATGACATTAACACCTTCAGCAAATTTGACATATGAAGTTTTGAAGTTTGTTGTCAATACAACAAAATAGCATACATATCTGCCTAACTGGTTTGGCTCAGTGGATAGAGCGTCAGCCTGTGGACTGAAGGGTCCCAGGTTCGATTCCAGTCAAGGGCATGTACCTTGGTTGGGGGCACATCCGCAGTAGGGGTGTGCAGGAGGCTGCTGGTCAATGTTTCTCTCTCATCGATGTTTCTAACTCTCTATCCCTCTTCCTTCCTCTCTGTAAAAAAATCAATAAAATATATTTTTAAAAATAGGATACATATCAAATTGCATCCATATCAACATATGTGTAACTCCATCTATTGAAAAAAATCCACATTATTAACCGCTACACCTAGTAGTGTACCCTACGTTTTCTTCTCATATGTCATGAGTACTTTGAACTTTAAGAATTGCACATGGTGCCCTATCCAGTTTGACTCAGTGGATAGAGCATCGGCCTTCAGACGGAAGGGTCAAAGGTTCGATTCTGGTTAAGGTCACATGCCTGAGGATCGGGCTCGATCCCCAGTAGTGGCTGTGCAGGAGGAAGCTGATCAATGATTCTCATCATTGATGTTTCTATCTCTCCCTCTCCCTTATCTGAAATCAATAAAATATACATACTAGAGGCCTGGTGCATGAATTCATGTACATTGAAAGGACACTAATTAGAAAGTGGCCAGTGAGGCAGGATTGGGCGAGATGGGCTGGACACGCCCTGGTGTCAATCTCCCAGGGTCCCTCCCCTGCCAGCCACATCTGGGGCAGCGTCTGCCGAGTCAGTGGGGTCCCTCCAGCAGCTGGGGTCCCTTGGTCTGGCATGTGGGGATCGGGCTGAAACCAGCAGTCCAACATCCCCCAAGGGGTCCCGGAGTGCGAGAGGCCACTCTGCAAAGTTGCTGTCGCTCGGCAGCTCCGGCATTGAGCATCTGCCCCCTGGTGGTCAGTGCACATCATAGCTGTTGGCCAGTTGGCCAGCTGGCCAGTCGCTTAGCCTTTTTTTAAAAAATATATTTTATTGATTTTTTTTTTTTTTTTTTTTTACAGAGAGGAAGGGAGAGGGATAGAGAGTTAGAAACATCGATGAGAGAGAAACATCAATCAGCTGCCTCCAGCACACTCCCTACTGGGTATGTGCCCACAACCAAGGTACATACCCTTGACCGGAATTGAACCTGGGACCCTTGAGTCTGCAGGCCGACGCTCTACCCACTGAGCCAAACCGGTTAGGGCAGGGGTGGGCAAACTTTTTGACTCGAGGGCCACAATGGGCTCTTAAACCGGACCGGAGGGCCGGAACAAAAGCATGGATGGAGTGTTTGTGTGAACTAATATAAATTCAAAGTAAACATCATTACATAAAAGGGTACGGTCTTTTGTTTGTTTGTTTTATTCATTTCATACGGGCCGGATCCGGCCCGCGGGCCGTAGTTTGCCCACAGCTGGGTTAGGGCATCCTTTTATTTATATACTAGAGGCCCAACGTGCGATATCGCGTGGCCCTGCCCACCTGGGTGCGCCCTGCCCACCTTTCTGCTGCACTGGTGGCCATGGTTGTACCTGCCTGCCACCCTGCCCACCCGTCCACTGCCCCGCCGCGCTCACAGCCCCGACCACCCGCCACCCTGCCCGTCCACCAGCCACCAACCTTGCTGCAATTGGAGCCTGTGGGCCACAGGGGAGGGCCCAAGAGGTGCTCCATGCACCTCATGGTGATTGGTTGTTTGGTTGTTTTGGTTGTGATGCCTCTTGGCCTTTTATTATTTTGATATATAAAGAATTGCACATGGTCATGAGAGAAGAGAATTGAATAACCTAAGCCACATCAGTCATTGATAAATGGGTACTGGGAGCTGCTGTATGTAACAGTTCTACACACTCATATGGAAAAGAGATGGAGTAAAGGCAATACTCAGATTTCATGTGAATTGGTAATGTAATCTAAACAGCTTATCAAGGCTCCTCTTTGTCATAAGTCTCTGAGATTATTTTAAAAATCATGTTAACATGACTTAAAAATAACTATTGCTAATTTTTTATGCACTTTTTTAAAAAAGCTAATGGAGGGTGAGCAGTGATTTAATATTCGAGTCAACACCAGCATGAATCTTGATTTTCCACTTGGAAATGGGCCTATTTGGTAATTTGCTATGAAGTTGGCTTGGTCAGTATAAATATTTTTCTATTTTGTCTCCCCTTCTTAATAGTAAAAGATACTAACATAAGAGTGGACATAAATTTAAAATTCAAAATAAAACTTGTAGAAAGACTGGCACCTTATTACAATTAATTTTTTTAAATTTTTCAATTACAATTAATGAACAATATATTAGTTTCAGGTGTACAACCCAGTGTTAGACATTTACATAATTTATGAAGGGATCCCCTGATAAATCTAGTACCCATCTGACACCATACATAGTTATTAGAATACTAGAGGCCCGGTGCATGACATTCGTTCACTGTGTGTGTGGGGGGGTCCTCTCAGCCCGGCCTGCTCCCTCTCACGGTCCAGGACCCCTCGCTCCTTAACGCCCACCGCCACTGTGCTCACTAGCCATGAAACTGGCTTCTGGCTGAGCAGCACTCCCCCTGTGGGAGCACACTGACCACCAGGGGGGCAGCTTCTGCATTGAGCGTCTGGCCCCTGGTGGTCACTGCATGTCATAGCAACGGGTCGTTCTGCCATTTGGTCAATTTGCATATTAGCCTTTTATTATATAGGATTATTGACTCTTCCTTATGCTATACTTTACATCCCTGTGTTTATTAAGAAGTACAATTACCAACTTATACTTCTTAATGCCTTTCACTTTCTCACCTATTCCAAAACCCATTTCCATCTGGCAATCATCAAAATGGTCTCTATGAGTCTGTTTCTATTCTGCTTGTTTGTTTATCTTGTTTTTTAAATTCCACATTTAAGTTAAACCATCTGGCATTTGTCTTTCTCAGTCTGACTTATTTCACTCAGCACATTACCCTCTAGATCAGTGGTTCTCAACCTTCCTAATGCCATGACCCTTTAATACAGTTCTTCATGTTGTGGTGACCCCCAATTTCATTGTGACAAATTGAACATAATTAAAGCTTACTGATTAATCAGAAAAACAATATGTAATTATATATGTGTTTTCCGATGGTCTTAGGTGACCCCTGTGAAAGGGTCGTTCGACCCCCAAAGGGGTCATGACCCACAGGTTGAGAACCGCTGCTCTAGGTCCTTCCGTATTGCTGGTAAATGGCACGATTTTATTCTTTTTTTATGGCTGAGTCATATTCCATTGTATATATGTGCCACCTTTTCTTTATCCATTCATCTGTTGATGAACACTTAAGTTGCTTCCATATCTTGACTATCGTAAATAATGCTGCAATGAACATATGGATACATATGTCTTTTCAATCTAGTGTTTGGGTTTCTTCAAATAAACATCCAGAAGTGGAATTGCTGGTTCTTTCTTTGACTCTTGCTATATCCTTTGTTTTAAAGTCTTTTTTCGTCTGGTATTGCTATCCCAGCTTTTATTTTTTATTTCCATTTTCATGAAATATCTTTTTCCACCCCTTTACTTTTAGTTCGAATGTGGTTTTCGATCTGAAGTCTTTAGTTGACAGCATACATAAGAGTCCTGTTTTCTTCTCTATTCAGCTATCCTGTATCTTTTGATTGGAACATTTAATACATTTGCATTTAAAGTAATTGTTGATAGACAATGTATTTATTACCATTTTATTATTCATCTTTTTTATCTTTTTTTCTTTTTTTTAAGGAAGACCCTTTAATGTTTCTTGTAATATTGGTTTTGTGGTGATGAGCTCCTTTAGCTTTTTCTTGTGTGGGAAGCTCTATCTGTCCTTCCATTCTAAATGATAGCTTTGCTTGGTGGATTAGTCTCAGTTGTAGGCCCTTGCTTTCCATCACTTGGAATATTTTGTGCCAATCCTTCTAGCCTGCAAAGTTTCTGTTGAGAAGTCAGCTGGCACTTATGGGAGTTTCCTAGTAGATAACTGGTAGCTTTTCTCTTGCTGCTTTTAAATTTTTCTCTTTGCATTTAACCTTTGCCATTTTAATTATGATGTGTGGGCCTCTTTGGGTTCATCTTGTTTGGGACTCTGTGCACTTTCTGGCTTGTGTGTCTTTCTCCTTTACCAGGTTAAGGAAGTTTTCAGTCATTATTTCTTCAAATAGTTTCACAATCCCTTGCTCTCTTCTCATTCTGATACCTCTATGATGTGGATGTTGTTATGCTTGATGTTGTCCCAGAGGTCTCTTAAACTGTCCTCATTCTTTATTTTTTATTCTATTTTCTTTTTGCTGGTCTAATTGGGTGTTTTCTTCTACCTTGTCTTCCAAATCACTGATTTAATCCTCTGCTTCATCTAATCTGTTGATTCTTTTTAGTGTACTCTTCATTTCTGTTTTTTTTTAATGGTTTCTATGTCCTTTTTTACTCTGTTGAAGTTCTCACTAAGTTCCTTCTGTATCCTTATAACCATTGTTTTGAACTCTGCATCTGGTAGTTTGCTTGCCTACATTTCATTTAGTTCTTTCTAGAGATTTCTCCAGTTTTTTCTTTTGGACATATTTGTCTCCCCATTTTGGCTGCCTCCCTGTGTTTGTTTCTGTGTATTAGATATATCTGCTATGTCTCCCAGTTTTGTTAGGATGGCCTTAAATAGTATCTGTCCTATAAGGCCTAGTGGCACAGCCTTCCCACTCACTTGATCTAGGTGCTCCAGGTGTGCCTCCCATGTGGGCTGTGTGCACCCTCCTATTGTTGTTGAGCCTTTATTGCTGTTGGCAGGTCAGTGGGAGGGATTGGCTCCCAGGCCAATCGGGCCATTTGAGGTCTGGCCACAACTAAAGTGGAGGAGCTGCTCTGTGGGGGCCAACCCCATGGAGCAGGACTCACTTCAGTGAATTCTTTTGCCCAGTGAGTCTTCCCTTTAAGTGTGTTGCTCATGGAGATAGTTGGGTGGTGCTCTGGTTTGGTCTGAAGCTGGCCGCTGGGTGCGTTGGCTCTGGGGCCTCCTGGGAAGTACAGGCCAGGGTCAGCCACCACCTGTACCTTGCCTGGGGCCACCTGGCACAGCTACAAAGCGATCTGCATATGGTTGCTACTTGTGCTGGGCATTAAGGTGCCTGGGAGAGGCCAGGCTGTAAACCAAGGCCAGCTACAGAGCCTGGGGCCACTTAGCAAGAGATAGGGGGCACCCTGAGATCATATGCTGCCTCTTTGGGTTTGTGAACCTCTGAGAGATTTTAGGAAAGTTTGCAACATGAGCCAAGACAGATAATTTGTATGGAAAAGCCAGTGGAAGCAGCTTGGGTGGGTCTGCAAGTTGGGTGGGGAGGGTGGGTAGAACATTGTTATCCAGGTTGATGGAGACTCGGATATGACACTCGCCTGCACCTGCAGTGGGGAGGGCTCAGCAAAGGAACAGTGGTCTCTCTTAACATTTCAGACAATTCTGTTCCTCCCCATATGTCCCTGATGTGCTGATCCAGCGCTGGAGCTCAGAGAAAGTGAGTCTGAGTAAGTCCATGCATGGACCCTTTAAGAGGAACACCTGGGACTCAAGCTGCCCTCCTCACTCAGCCACAATCCCTGCTGGTTTTCACAGCCAGAAGCTATGGGGACTTCTCTTTCTAGCACTGGGACCCTGGGCTGCGGGGCCTGGTGTGGGACTGGGACCCCTCATTTCCCCTGGCGGACCTCTGCAGCCAAGATATCCCTCTGGGTTGTTTTAAAATATGTTTTTATTGATCTCAGAGAGACAGGAAGGGGGGGGGGGAGACAGAGAGAAGAGGGAAGAGAGAAGAGAGAAGAGAGAAACATTGATGGGCTGCTTCCTACATGCCCCACACTGGGGATCAAGCCTGCAACCTAGGCATGTGCCCTGACCAGGAATTAAACTGTGACCTCCTAGTTCATAGGTCGATGCTCAACCACCGAGCCAAGCCAGTTGGGCTAGGTTCTTTAACTTTTAAACTGAAATTAATCAGTAGGGTATTTTTTTCTGAACCAAGAAACAATCCCTCTGTGATGAATTATGCCATTAGAGGGCAGAAGAAGCTGCAGTTAGTTCTTTTAAAAAGCAATTTTTTCCCCTCTAACATTTTTTTAGGTTACAAACTCAACGTTTACACAAAAACACAAAAGATTAATTAACATTTGAAAAAGTTAAATGTCACTGGAAATGAAAGTGCCAATAAAACAAAGTTCCCTTGCGTTCAGGCAGTTACAGCCCCTGTAGGAAGCCCAACAGCAACCCAACTCACCCTCCCACCTCGGCACCCGGCAGGCTCTGCCTGTGATTGTGTCTTCATTAAGTTTGTCCAGATCATAATACAGATTCTCAATTTCAGGCTATATAT
Source organism: Myotis brandtii (assembly GCF_000412655.1). Lineage (NCBI taxonomy): Eukaryota > Metazoa > Chordata > Mammalia > Chiroptera > Vespertilionidae > Myotis > Myotis brandtii. The sequence goes on along the minus strand of NW_005355753.1, from coordinate 1,668,348 downwards.
TTTATGTTTTTATTTCTAGCAAAGCTATACATAATTTAAAGTCATACATTTCTTCAAGATGGAAAACTTGCGTCTCCTGCCCTACCCATTGCAGGCTGACTCCAATTTTTCAGAGAAAATCAATTTCAACTCTGCTAGTTCTTTGTTTACAAACACACACATGCACACTTGTGATATATAAAAAGCATATTCTTTATTTCTTGATTTTTCAGCCTCAAGTATTAGTTATTACTGATTTTAGCACCTCCTTCTCCCCACCCTCCCCATATGTATATATCCTATCCATCCTCCAAATAAGGCTTATCATTTGGGCTACATTGAAATGGTGTATACATTTTCATGTCGATGTATATATTTTCAGAATCAAGTCACTTGATATATTAGGATTCCTTTCTTGTAAAATTTTGTTTTTCCTGGAATTGATAACTGGCTCATTGTAAAAAGTGTTTCCTATAGATTACTGAAAAAGCAAACCTCCCCTCAGTATATTCAAATAAATCAGTGTTTCTTCAGTTTTACTTGTTTTCTTACAATAACCCTCCTAGAACCTTCTTTCTACCTATTCCCACAGGAAGTGGCTGTCCTCTGGGTCTGCGTGCAGGGGCGAGCTCTCAGCTTTTTGCTGGCACCCGGAACTTCCCCGCCCTCCCCTGCACCAGGCCTTTGAGTCTTCCATCCTGTGTCTCTTTCTCTTACTGGTTTTGTTTCCTCATTTTGGCTGGAGGAAATTCTTGAGGAAGCTGAATAAGAGGTAAGTTTTGGGGCAGCCTGGAAGATGAGAAGTGGTGTGGCTGGGCGCACAGCTTCAGGGTGAGAGTTATCAGAGGCGTTTCTGGTGTTGCTGAGAGGAGTTCAAAGCCATTTGGACTCCTAATCCATTTAGACGTGATTTTTTCCCCCTCTCCCAGGCAACTTTTGTGAACTTCCTTTTATGCTGGGTGTATTTAAAAAACAAGCGCTGTGCATTGGTGTGAGTCTTTTAAATTTATTCTGCCGAGTGCTGCGTGAGCCCTTTCAATCTGGAAACTTGTGTCTCTCAGCTCTAGAAAACATCCTTTCATTGTGGGATAATGTCCTCCATTTAGGTTCTTTCCCTGCAACTTATTATGTAAATGTTAGATCTCCTAGGCTGATCCTCTAATTTTCTTAGCCCCTTTTCACCTATTTTCCATGACTTTTGTTGTATGGTTTCTTCAACATTTTCCAACTTTTCTTTCTGCTAGCATGTTTAGTTTCTCAGATTTTTTTTTTGTTTCCTTGTTCCCTTTTTAATAACATTCTTTTCTTTTCTCGTGGCTATGATGGCGTTTGTAGCGATATGATAGTTTTTTAAAGGTTTGCTTATGCTCCTTGCATTATCAGCTGTGTGCAAGGTGTGTCATGTGGGTTCCCTTGTAGGCTTATGTTACTGGGGATCCCCAGCTGCCAATACCTTCTAAGCATTTTCCTTGGACTAGTGTCCCCAGATATTTTTTAAAATATATTTTCATTGATTTTTTTACAGAGAGGAAGGGAGAGGGATAGTTAGAAACATAGATGAGAGAGACACACCGATCAGCTGCCTACTCCTCATCCCCTACTGGGGATCGAGCCCACAGCCAAGGTACATGCCCTTGACCGGAATCAGACCCGGGACTCTTCAGTCTGTGGGCCAGCACTCTATCCACTGAGGCAAACCGGTTAGGGCAGATTTTTTTTTTTAATCCTCACTGGAGGATATTTTTTCCATTGATTTTCAGACAGAGTGGAAAGGAGGGGAGGAAGGGGAGTGAGAGAGAGAGGGGAGAGAGGGAGAGAAACATCGACGTGAGAGAGACACATCGACTGGCCGCCTCCTGCACATGCCCTGCCGGGGCTGGGGATCAAACCTGAAACCCAGGTACGTGCCCTTGACCGGAATCAGACCCGCGATACTTCCGTGTGCAGGCCGAAGCTCCAACCTCTGAACCAGGGCCCTCCACTGGGATAGAGGAGATGCATTACAACAAACCCGGCTACCAAACACTTTTGGGGAGTCAACTAGGCTTCATTCAGTATGTAGACTTCATCACCCCATCTTCAGTACAGCACCTGCTCACAGCTGTGCCCGACGTCCTCAAATGCAAAGGCTTCCTGTTCAGTGCTTCTCCAGGGCTCACTGGAACTACCTGGGGAGCTTATAAAATGCTGCAAACCGGGTGGCTGCCACCCAAGGTTCTGATTTATACTCTGAGTGTGGCCTGAGCATCAGGCTCGCTGGACTCTGCCCAGGTGACTCCATGAGCAGCCACGGTTGGGAACCACTGTCTGGCTGAGCCTCTCCCCCATTCGTCGCAGGATGAGCTTCTTTGTACTCGCCTCTCTGCATTCCTGCTTTCAGGAATGTCCACTGCCTACGGCTGCCGGTTCTTCTGGGCTGCTGTGTTATGAATCGTCTGGCTTTGGGCTTCTGATTTCGACCTCTGATTTTCTGGTCCGCTGGGTCAGCTACCACTGTCCGTATGAATTCCACCTTCCAAAAGTGTGTTGCTGTTATTTCCTTTGCTAGTCTCTTTGTTCTTGTTTGTTTCTTCCTTTTTCCTCTTTATTATCATTGTAGTGCCCTTTTGGGAAGAAGTGTAGTCAGTCCACCAGATTTAGCTGGAAGTCCTCAGTGCCAACCTCTACCAAGAAGAACACTGTATTGTTAAAACGTCAGAGGGGGTTGGCCAAGTCCTCTGGGTTTAGCAAAATCAGGCCCGTACAGTGTCAGTTTCCCCCAAGGTTCTGTCAATTTCTGAACTGCTCATGTTTTCAAGGCCATTCTAGATTTGTGATTTCAGGCTCCTCAGTCAACTTAAATTCTTTCCTCACATCAGGCAAGTTTTATTCCATCATCTCTTTATTTTTTCTCCTCCTCTACATATTTCTTTTATTTTTTCTTTTGGTAACTTTGCTGGAGGGTGAAGATAAGGGGTACCTCTTCCATAAGCTTTAAAAAAACATTGTTATCTTTTCCCTTTTTCTATTGGGAGAAATACTATTTTATATTCCCCAATTCATTAATCCCCACACACAGCCTGCCAGTCACTTTCTCCTTCGTGGTTTGATTCCAAGACTACACTTTTCATGTCCACTGAGTCCTCCTTTGCTGCTCACTTTTTATGACAACTTTGATCAAGTTACATAGTTACCGAATCCAGGTCAATCTTGCTGAGAATGTGAAATAGACATAGATTCTAGTGTTTTTGTTGTTGTTGTTTCTGAGGAATTAATTTACTTCTGAAGGAGAAATCAACTCAGTCTGCACATAATTGTGGTTCACTATTGGAATTACAACTCTTTTTTTTCATTTGTTCACCCATACAGAGGGAGAGCTATTTCACTTTTATTTTTAACCAAAAATATTCTGGTCTTTCCTTGTGTTTGTCCTTTTCCTCTCACCTTTCTTTCTTTCTCTCGCTCTTCCTTTCTGCTTTTTACTTCAAGTAACATCTATTTTTGTTCTGCTGGTTTCAAAGGTAACAACACACTTTTGTTTTAAGCAAGTTGAAAATTATAGAAAAGCACACACAAAAAAATTAAAGTTACTTTAATCCCAGCCCGGGAGCCCTCAGGGGATGTCCACTTGCCAGCAGGGAGCAGGCCTAAGCTGCAGTCGGACATCCTTAGTGCTGCTGTGCTGGCAGCCACCAGCCTGGCTTGTGGCTGAGAAGAGCTCCACCCTGGTTGAGGGCTGATGGCTGTTTGCAGGCTGGTCAAACCCCCCAGTGGGGCCCCTCACCCCATGGGGGTGTGGCCAGCCTGGGTGAGGGGCTGATGGCTATTTGCAGGCTGGCCACAGCTCCTTCAGGGTGGGGGGGTCCCACTGGTGTACCTGGCCAGCCTGGGTGAGGGGCTGAGGGCCGTTTTCAGGCTGGTCATACCCCCTTCAATGTGGGGTCCCCACTGGAGTGCCTGGCCAGCCTGGGTGAGGGGCTGATGGCCATTTTCAGGCTGGCCAAGCCCATGGGCTGGAAGCAGGTATCTGGGATTTATTTATCTTCTATAATTGAAACTTTGTAGCCTTGAGTGGAGCCCAGGTCCGGCCAGTGCAGGCGGGAAGCTTGGCTTCCTCCATCGCTGGGGGCAACCTGAGCCTCCTGCTTGCTCCAGCTCTGTGGCCGCTGCCATCTTTGTGATGGAGTAAGGGAATAGTAGAGTGAAGGAGTGATGGTTAATTTGCATATTACTCTTTTATTAGATAGGATTATCTTGATTCTTTACAAAATTTTAATTACTGTTTCTACAAAATTTTAATTGTTACTATTTCTATTTTAATTTTATGAATAAAGTATATATTTACATGGTTCAAAAGTGATGAATGTACATATCTATAATAATAAAACCACAATATGCTAATTAGACCCTACAGCTGAACAACCTTCCATACGTCCTTCTGGACAACCTTCCAGACGAAGTCGCAGCTGTGAGGGCCGAGCCCCTTGCACAGATTTCATGCATTGGACCTCTAGTTTATGAATAATGTGTACGAATAAGTAGACAAGTTTCCTTTAGCACTTTTTGTACAGATTCCAGTAATAACTACACCCAACCCACGCCAAGTAACCAGTGTCATTAGGTGCCTGTGTATCCTCTCAAAGTTTCTTTAACATATGTTAACACACACATTTTTATTATCCTTCCTTTTTATACAAATTAGAGGCCTGGAGCATGGATTCATGCCCTGGTGGGGTCCCTTGGCCTGGCCTGCAGGGATCGGGCCGAAACCAGCCTGGTGCACGGATTCATCCAGGGCATGTCCGGCCCATCTTGCCCAGTCCGAATCAGGGCCTATTGGGGCCAGCCAGCTGGGAGGGACCACGGGAGGTTTTGGTCGGCTGGGGAAGGACCGTGAGAGGTCTCCAGGGCATGTCCAGCCCATCTTGCCCCATCCTAATTGGCCGGACCCCAGCAGTAAGCTAACCTACCAGTTGGAGCATCTGCCCCCTGGTGTTCAGTGCATGTCATAGTGACTGGTTGAACGGTCAAATGAATGGCCAAACACTTAGCATATTAGGCTTTTATTATATAGAATAGTTTTAGAACAAAACAATATTAAGCACACTATTTTTGCCCTTTGCAGTTTTCATGTACAAACATACTTGGACATCTTTTTTTCTTTACAATACAGAGAAAATATCCCTATTTGTCTATAGCTGCATGCTTTTCCATGGTTTTCATTGGCCACCTCTTTATAATTTCCATCATCAACCTTTGCCATTGCAGACAGTGCTAAGTACGTGGTCCTGGATTTGAGAGTGCTTTTTCTCATTCTGCTGATCATTGTTTCGGACATCACAGGGTAGTTTTCATTATTTTACTTTATTTCAAACATTTTTGTTGAGATTTAATTATACAATAAACTGCACATTTTTTAATTGTTGACACTATTACAGAAGTCCCCCATTTCTCCC
>NW_005355753.1:1661696-1662786 GCF_000412655.1 Myotis brandtii | reverse complement strand
GGTGGGGGGCCCCCCCCCCCCGAGTGCATGAATTTTATGCACTGGGCCTCTAGTATGATATAACTGATGTTGGATAATTTTGGTTGTAAATTCATCTGCAATAGGAACTTAATCTGTGGGAATTCTGTGAGGCTTGGATTTAGGTAACTTGCCTCTAGATCAATTTTATGTTGGTGTCTCCAAGGTTCTTCTCTTTATGTTATTTCTTATTTTTGGTATATCTGAATTATAAAAGTAGTATATAGTCAAATACCCAAGGCACATGAGGATAGGCCTTGGTTATTCATTATTAGGGGCGTCATTTTTTCTTGATCCAGAATTTAGGTCAAATCACACAAGCTGTGTTTCCTTGGATTGTGCAGGTAAACTTTTGTTGTTGTTGTTCTGTCTTTTCACTGGGGAGATACTTTAAGGGCCCTAAGATGATGTGGAAATTTCAGTTTAAGCTCCTCAGACACAAGACTTTGTCTCCTATACCTTTTTTTTTTTAAAATATATTTTCTCCCCCTAGGCCTTCACCACACTATTGACTGTGTCCATGGCCTATGCATATATGTTCTTTGGTTAATCTCTTCCAGTCCTCCCCACCCCCCTTCTCTGAGCTCTGTCTGTTCCATGTATCTATGCCTCTGATCCTATTTAAACTACAAAACTGATAAATTTTCACATACGTATGCACCTGCAAAACCATCAACTATCACTACAATCAAGATAATGAACATATCTGTCACCCCTAAATATTTTCTTGTGCCATTTTTAAGCTCCTCTCTTATATTCACATTCTCAACCCCCAAGAAACCACTGTTCTGCTTTCTGACAATATAAATTAATTTGAATTTGATACGGAATCATACAGGAGGTACCTTTTTTTTTCTTCACTCAGCATAATTATTTCAAGATTCATCATGCTGTTACATGTATTTTTCCTCCTGGTTTCAGAAGGAGGCAGGGTGGTGTGAGCTCAAGTAGTATTTTTTGTTTATCCTTTCGCCTATTGATGGACATTTGGGTTGTATCCAGTGTTTGGTTATTACAAATAAAGCTGCTATAAACATTCATGTACAAGTCTTTTTATGGATATATATATATA
>NW_005355753.1:1658727-1660865 GCF_000412655.1 Myotis brandtii | reverse complement strand
GGTGGGGGGCCCCCCCCCCCCGAGTGCATGAATTTTATGCACTGGGCCTCTAGTATGATATAACTGATGTTGGATAATTTTGGTTGTAAATTCATCTGCAATAGGAACTTAATCTGTGGGAAATCTGTGAGGCTTGGATTTAGGTAACTTGCCTCTAGATCAATTTTATGTTGGTGTCTCCAAGGTTCTTCTCTTTATGTTATTTCTTATTTTTGGTATATCTGAATTATAAAAGTAGTATATAGTCAAATACCCAAGGCACAGGAGGATAGGCCTTGGTTATTCATTATTAGGGGCGTCATTTTTTCTTGATCCAGAATTTAGGTCAAATCACACAAGCTGTGTGAGAGTGCTTTGTGCAGGTAAACTTTTGTTGTTGTTGTTCTGTCTTTTCACTGGGGAGATACTTTAAGGGCCCTAAGATGATGTGGAAATTTCAGTTTAAGCTCCTCAGACACAAGACTTTGTCTCCTATACCTTTTTTTTTTTAAAATATATTTTATTGATTTTTTACAGAGAGGAAGGGAGAGAGATAGAGAGTTAGAAACATCGATGAGAGAGAAACATCGATCAGCTGCCTCCTGCACACTCCCCACTGGGGATGTGCCCGCAACCCAGGTACATGCCCTTGACCGGAATCAAACCTGGGACCTTTCAGTCCGCAGGCCGACTCTCTATCCACTGAGCCAAACCGGTTTTGGCTCCTATACCTTCTTGAGGTTACAATCTTAAGGCTGCCAGGTCCCCAACAAGCACCACTCCCCAAGGTTGACACGGCATTAACTCATGTGCTTAGCGCTCTGGTTTTCTGTTTCTTCTTCCCCTTTAGAGAGCTCAGCTATACACTTAAAGAATGTCCGATATATTTCACTCAGAATGTCTCCTGATGACTTGGTCCTCCATATTGTCCGGAACAGCAATTTCCAATTCTCAATCCACCATCCCCAGACTTCCACCCCTCCACCGGCACTGATGCCCAGGAGGCAACTGCCAAATTCCACGGATGCTGCTTCGGTTAGGACGGGACCCAGGAGCAGGCGAGCTGTGTCGGCCACACGCACCTTCTCTGCTCTTACTGTGGAGGGCGTAGAGAACAGAACGTCTGGTTTCGAACAGAGGCCTTTAAACTGCTGCCCAGATGTCGTAGACATAATCCTTGGCCGACACAGACCCCCAGATTGCAAAGTGACAATCATACCACCTCCTTCTGGGGACAGTGTTCACTAGTTAGGGTACCACAGCTTAGTTTCAACCCTAGATTGACAAAACAAAAACCTTTCACTTGACTCTAAATCTGCAGCGGAGAAAAGCCACGCAGATCGGTCCATTTGGAAGGGACGGGTTGCATCCCCACGGCGGGCAGAGTGGGGGAAGGAGGGCTGGAGGGAGGGAGTCCGGGAACAGACAAATGGGGGTTTGCCATGTTTGCCTGCCTGCGCGTGTGTGACTCAGATTTGCATCTGCTGCCTCTTTACCGACAACGTGCACCTCCAGGTTAGACATCTTGTTGTGTGTGATTCTTCAGCAGCGAGTCCCTCCTTCTCCTGCCTCCGCGCCCGGAGCAGCAGGCGCCCCACCGACACGTGTGCAGTGAAAGACGTTGAGTAAATGAATGAGTGAGAAATGGCTGCATTGGGAGGAAACACGCCTAACAGATTTTACGAGAGAGAGAGGGAGAGAGAGAGAGAGAGAGAGAGAGAGAGAGAGAGAGAGAGAGAGAGAGGAGAGAGAACTGCAGGCAGAACAGAGCCACGTCGCTGAGTGAAGAGGAGACAACCTAGTGGGAGCGCCGGCCCCACCTGCCTCCCTGCGGCTGGGAAAGGACCGGAAGGCGGGGGAGCAGTGCCCTCCGGCCCGCGGCCCCTGCTCTGCGAGGCTGGGAAGCCCTGGGGCGGGGAGGCAGCCGCGCTGGTTTCAGAAGGAGGCAGGGTGGTGTGAGCTCAAACGCCCTGCAGTCGCTGGCGACACTTGAGTTCCTCACAAAGGCTGGGATTCGGATGAGGCTGGCGCGGCTCCAAGGCGCAGTGGCTGGGAGGGGGCGCGCATATTAACTAGCGCCCAGATCCCAGCCTCCCTGGGCTCCCAGGCCCTCCATCTGCATCCCTCCCTCCTGCACTGATTGGGGGGGTGGGGGGGGG
>NW_005355753.1:1638029-1657945 GCF_000412655.1 Myotis brandtii | reverse complement strand
ACTGTATCTGTCAGTCTGGGAGCTGGAGGTGGGGGTGGGGGGGCTGAAGTTGGGCAGATTTGTCTCATCACATGATGGGGGACCTGTATCATGTGATGACTCCGGTGATGTTGGAGACAGCATGTGACTCTCAGGGCTACGTGGGCTCAAAAACAATTTAAATACAAAAACACAAGCAGGTTCCCCTCCTCTCCTTTGCCTCTTGGTCTGGCTCTCCCTGCCTTTGGGTGGGAGCCTGACTGAATGAAAACCCGTCGTCCTCCAGCCACTGACCTGTGAGCACCGGGGACCTGGAGGCCAGGCCCCTCTGCTGGGGTCTCCGAAGCTGTGCCCATCATTCCGCAGCCCACTGACTCCCAGTCTGGTAAGTTCCTAGCACTCCGAGCCCGCTGCGAGCCGCCCTAGACGGTCTCATTAGCACGCGCAGGGCGTCCTGGCTGGCCACGTTGGAAGCAAAGGGCCTCCGGGCCTTGGGGAGCTGGAGCCCTGGGCCCGCAGCCTCCGGGAGGGGAGCAGTGCAGCTGCCTAGCCAGGCTGGGAGGCAGGGGCTCTCCCTCTGCTCCCTCTCCCCCTGCAGCCTGCCTCCCTCCCATCTCTCTCCCTCTGTCTTGCTCCTCTGGGTCTCTCTCCTCAGTCTCTCTTGCCTCTCACCGTCTCCACCCCTCTCACTTCTCTCTTTATTCACCCACTTGCTGTCTCTCTTTCTCTCGCCCCCACTGCTTGTCTTAGGACTCCTCTCCCCGTCACCTTTTAAGATTATTTTTCGAACACCCGGACTGCGTGCTGTTTCTGCCCAGAGCCTGAACGCGCAGCTCCTGAGGAGCGGTGATTGGAAATGCACGTTTCTCTCACCAGGTCCACGTAGGTGGCCAGTTCCCTGCAGGGTGTGCCTTCGCATGGGCATTAAGGGCCATGGATGCGTTTCTTGGGGTCATCAGAACCGTGTCTTGGGTGGATGTTTGCTGGCTCCAGACCCCAGCTCAGCGAGGGGATCATCAAGGGACAGAAAGGCCAGCTACCACAGTCGGGAGGCAATGCAGTGCTCTCGGACCCCGAACGTCTGACTCTCCGTGGGAGAAATCAGGCCCTAAGGCAGGAGGCAAAATCCAGGGCTCAGTGGCTCGGGGCTCGCTCAGGGGTCAGGCATCTTCTCGGGCTGGGCCGGAGTTGGAGGCCACCCCTTTGCTGAGCGAGGCGGAGCTCTGGCTGGAGCCAGCCGTGGGGAAGGTTCTGTGGAGGGAATCATAGCTCTGTCCACAGCCAGAGGAGGAGGTGCTGGCTGTGTCCCGGCTCTGGTTCACTCTTATCCCCGTATGTTGACATCCTTTGGTAAGAAACAATTGCCAATGATTGAGCACAATCCACCCAACAACTCAGTGAGTGGGTGCTACTTTTATCCCCATTTTAGAGATGGGGAAACCGAGGCACAAAGCAGTTAACTAGGCCACTCAGCTCGTGCGTGACAGACCTAGGATTTGAGCCCAGAGCCTGCACAGTTAACCACTATGACCACCTGTCTCTGAAAAGGTCTATCCACCTCACTATGTGACAGGTAGTGTGCAAAGTTCAGGGCAGCCTCGTGAATAAAGCATCCTGTTCTCGTGGCGTTTACAGTCCAGCGGAGAAGGCAGCTGTTAAACACGCCATCACACAAGACCTTCTGTCAAACGGGGGTGTTTGCCAGGAAGGAGAATGGCGGGCACCACGAGACTGGAGAGCTGGAGACACACGTCTTCCGGAGGGTGAAGGGGAAGAGTTGGTCAAAGGAGTCCCCTCTGCTGATGTCATATTTAAGTTGGGACCCGAGAGAGGAGCAGGAGTCAACAAGGTGAAAAGCCAAGAACATTCCAGACAGAGGGAATGGTCTGTGTGAGGGCCTTGAGGGGGAAGGGCTGGGGCCACTTGAGAAGCAGCAACCGTGCTGATGGGCAAGATGGTGTGTGAGCGGCCATGCTAGGAGATGAGGCCCTCCAGGTCACATGGGTCTCTCTAGGTTTTACTAAGTGACCTAGGTTTTTCCCAGGACCGTGAACCATGATCAAAGCATTCTAAGTAGGGAAGTAGCACAATTGGATCTGCAATATAGAAAGACTTCTTCAAGAAGGTGCATTACAAACCACCCCGAAACTTAATGGCTCAAAACAACAGCATTGATAGCTCATTATGCTGGGAGCCGGCAGTTGCAGCAAGGATCGCCTGGACAGCCGCTGCCCCTGCCTGGGTCACGCATGCAGCAAGTCAGCTGACGGGCTGGCTGCAGGTGTTGGTCTCAGATGGTCTCACTGTGTGTCCGCTGATTGGCAGGAGCAATTGAAACTGACCAGACCATGTGACTCCATATGGAGGGAGCTGGCCCAGTCTTCTTCACCGGGCGGCTGGGTTCCAAAAGCAGCAAGAGAGAGGGAGCCCCGGTACACAAGAACTTTCCCAGCATCTGCTTATGTCATGTTTGCTGGCGTCCCATTGGCCTAGACAAGGTGGGTGGTCAAGGGATGGAGAGATATTGCACCTGTTTCCATTCTTCTGCATGAATTCAAGTTGATAAGCTTGGGAATACTAGTCCTCCTCCATTATGGGAGCTAGACAAGGTGGGTGGTCAAGGGATGGAGAGATATTGTGCCTGTCTGTTTCCATTCTCCTGCATGAATGCAAATTGATAAGCTTGGGAATACTGTGCTCCTCCATTATGGGAAGAACTGGAAGCCAGGAGGAAACCTGGTACCAATTTTGCTGTGATGGGAGATGAACTTAGATTTGGTCATATGTCAGACTTTGTCTTCTGCTTAGAACAAGCAAGAGCCTGAGCGTCAGTTTGGGACGTGGACCAGGAGGGTGTATCTGGAACGTGGTGTAGAAATGCCTCCTCCTCTTCTCACAAGGTATTGGGGAATGATGTGGAGTCCAGGAGGACATGTGAGATTGTTACCCTAGAATAGAACTGGGGCCACATGGAACTCAGAATGTGTTGTGTGAGGGTTCTAGACAAAACGAGAGCATGTGCAAAGGCCCTGAGGGAAGGAAGTAGATGGCTTGCTTGGGAAATAGGAGCCAATTTTGTTTAATGTAATTATAGTGGACATGAAATGGGGGTGGACAGATCAGAAAAATGCTTTGAGAGGTAGAAAGAAGAAGCCATGCTGATGGATTTGATAGGAGTTGAAGAAAAGGACACCCATGCAGCAAGTGAAAGAAGCCCCCATTGGTAATGCTGTTTCCTAAGGAGGAAAGACTAGGAGAGGATTACTTTGGGGGAGCGGGGGGGCCGGGGAGAAGGGCAGAAAACATCAAGCATTACATCAACTGGGTCAAATGTTGCTGAGACACAGGTAATTGAAGTCAGGAGAGTGTCTATTTGACTTGGCAGCATAGAGGTAGTTGAAGACATTGACAAGTGCAATTTTGGTGAAGTGGTGAGAATGGAAATCACATTGGACTGGGTTAAGGAATGAAGGTAAATGAACTGTAAAAGGGATAATAAAGCAGGCAGTATTTAGGTATTGGTCAGGGTCAGGGGAACTGTCTTCATTTTATGTTTGCTTAAAAAATTCAATAGTATCAGGAGTCTCTAGATCATGTAAACTATTGGAGTGGTCCAGTTGAAAGGGAATGGGATCCAAAGTGTGTGTGATGAAAAGGTTATGATATATTTTCATTTTAAAAATTTTAATTTTTAAAATATGTTTGTATTGATTCTTTAGCTAGAGAGGAAGGAAAAGGGAGGAGAGAGAGAGAGAAACATCAATGAGAGAGAAACATCAATTGGCTGCCTCTTGCATGCCTTCCACTGGGGATCGAGCCTGAAACCCAAGCATGTGCCCTGACCAGGAATTGAACTGGTAACCTCTTGGTGCCTGGGTCAGTGCTCAATCCACTGAGCAGCACTGCAGTTACGTGAAAGCTTGTATATTTGGTGTTGAAAGGACAAAGAGTTTCCTATCTGTCAACTTTTATTTTCACAATGAAGTAAAGGGCAAGGTCATTAGCAGAGATAAAAAGAGACAGGACGAGGGAAGAGGAGAACATATGCAATGGGCACACGGGAGCAGTAGAAGCAAGTGCTGTAGTGAAAAAAGGAGAGTTGCTGGGCAGAGCAGAGGGCAGCAGAGAGCATGTCATGGGCAGCTTTCTCCAGGACCATTCAAATGCGTGGGTTCAAGCACCGGAAATGGTAGTGTGCCCGTGGGTTAAAGCTTTGCTGGACATGCTCCACAGAAGAGAAAAGGGCAAGGATTTTGACGAAGTTGATGAGGGTGTGACTGCCAAGAGGAGCCGCAGAGTGCAGCTGGGTCTGAATGGGATGGACCGTGGAAGGGGTAGGCTCCGTGGAATAGAGGTGATGAGGAGGTGGAAAGCTGTGTCCTTGGAGGTAGTCTGTCCTCAGCAACCCATGGAGCTTGTTAGAAATGCAGAATCTCAGCCCCACCCCAGATCTGCTGAATCCACACCTGCATTTTACCGGATCCCCAGTGGGTCATATGCACATTAAAGATTGAGAAGCAATGATTGAGATTGGCCTGTGGGGGGAAAGCCGCTATTTTGGGCAAGGGGGGAAGGGAATGGACCCTAAATTTTTTTTTCCAAAATAGATCTTAATTTAGCAAAAGTTTTTTTGGCCCGTTTTTTAGTTTAATTTTTAGTATGCAAAATTTCAAACATTAGAATTTCATGAAGCCCAGTATACCATCGGTAGCTTCAGTAATTTCAGCTCGTGGACAATCCTGTGCTTTTTATACCATGCCTCCCGCCTAGGATTATTTTGAACCGAATCTTAAACTGATTTAATTTCACCCGTAAATCTTTCATTAACTAGTCTAAAAGACAAGGACCGCCCCCTTTTGAAACGTAGCCACGAGACCATCACCACATCCCGATAGAATCAAGAATCAACCGTGATACCATCAGACACTCAGCTCACAGATCTGCAGTTGCCAGAATATATCATTTGAATGGGCTCCAAACAAGGCCGGCGCATGGCAATAGGCTAATCATGTCTCTTAAGTCGTATAATTTCCCGGCTCCCCCTGTATCTCCTGTTCCCCCTTGAAGTTTGCTATTGAAGAAACAAGCTAAGCTGCCCTTTACATTTCCCCCAGGCCTAGGCTTCGGTGATTGATTGCTCCCGCTGCCTTTTAATATGTTCCTTTACCCTGCATAGTCTCTGTAAGCTGGTCATTAGACCGAAAAAGAATTGCTTTTGAAAAAAAAGTTTATGGTGAGATATATCACATAAAACATATATAAGATATATATGTGCAGCCTAAAGAATAAAATGACCCTTGTAACAGCCACCTTGTGCCTTAGAAGCCTGCCAATAGCACCTGCTCATTTTCCCTGGAGGTAAACTCCATTTTGACTTTCCTAATAATAAGTTTTCTGCTAGTTTTATCACCCATGTGTGCATCCCTAAGCAATATATTATTTAGTTTTTTTTCAACTTCTTTTGAGTTGTATGTAAATGTAATCATATCACAGATATTTTTGTGACATTTATTTTGCTCAATATTTTACTACTATAGTTGAGATTCATCCGTTATACTGTGTAGCTACTGGTCGTTTGTTTTCACTGACGAATAGTAATCTATCGTGTGAATGTGCCACAGTTTATTTATCCATTCTACTCTCGGTGGGCGTTTGGACCCCCCAGTTTGGGGGGCTGTGAACAAAGCTGCTACACCCGCTCTCGTGCACCTGTGCAGGAATGGCTCCAGATGCGCGTCTGGGAGGGACGTGCGGGGCCACAGAGTGTACCTAAGTTCAACTTTCCAAACGATGCCAAACTGTTTTCTGCAACTCGATTTTGTTCCTTTCCAATCCATACACCTTTTGATTTATTTTTGTTGCCTTATTCTACCAACTAAGGCTTCTAATACAATAGAATCGACATGGTTGCTAGAATACGGTCTCATTTTGATCTCAAAGGGAACGCACTCAATGTTACACAATTAGGCAACATGTTTGCTGACGGGGTTTTTAGAAGTTTGTTTGTTTTTTTATCAGATTAAGAAAATTCCTCTCTCTTTTTTGCTTAGAGTTTGTGTTTGTTTGTTTTTTAACCATGAATGTTTTTTTTAAATTTTATCGTATTTTTTTCTGTCTTTTGAAATTGTGAAATGATTTTCCTACTTTATTCTTGGAGTGTGGTGAATTATATTAATTTTCTTTGTTATCCCAGCTTTATTGACATATTTTTGGCATGTAACATGTAAGTTTAAGGTGTGCACATGGTGATTTGATACACATACATGGTGATATGATTACCACCATAGCATTAACCAACACCTCCATCCCATGACATGATTACCATTTTGTATGTATGTGTGTGGTAATGACATCTAAGACCTACTCTTAACAACTTTTAAGAATATAATACAGTATCGTTAAAGTCATGATGCAGCACATTAGGTCCCCAATTTACTCATCTCATAGCTGGAAGTTTATACCCTTTGAGCCGCATCCCCCCATTTCCCCACCTTGTAGCCCCTAGCACCCAGCATTCTACTCTATTTCTGTGAGGTCAAATTTTTAGATTTCAGATGTAAATGAGAGCAGACAGCATTTGTCTTTCTTTGTCTTATTTCACCTGGCACAATGCCTATTCATGCCGTTACAAAAAGCAGGCATTCCTTCCTTTTCATGGATGAATAATATTTATTGTATATATGTGCCATAGTTTCTTTACCCATCCATCCATCTGTGGACACTAAGCTTGTTTCTATGTGTTGGCTGCAGTAAACGTGGGGGTGCAGCTGTATCTTTGAGATAGTGATTTTATTTCCTTCAGATAAATACCCAGAAGTACAGTTGCTGAATACAGTAGTTTTAACTTTTTGAGGAATCTCTATACTGTTCTCCATAGTAGCTGCCCCAATTTACATTCCCATCAATAATGCGCCATCGCCTGGAACCTATATGTTCATGTTGACCAGCGTCACCCCAATAAATTTAATTAAAAAACAACAATGCACCAGGTTCCCCTTTCTCCACATCCACGCCACAACTTGCCCCTTGTCTGTGCTAATAGCCATTTGACAGGTGTGAGGTGATGTTTCATTGATTTTAATTTGCATTCCCCTGATGAGTGATGCTGACATTGTTATGTACCTGTTGGCCATTTGTATGCCTTCTTTGGAAAAATGTGTATTCAATTCCTTTGCCCATTTTTGAAAATCCTCACCTGAGGATACGTTTTTATTGATTTTAGAGAGAGAGGGGGAGGGAAACAGAGCAAGAGAGAAGAGAGAGAGAAACATTGATTGGTTGCCTCTTGTATGCGCCCAGATGGGGGTTTGAACCTGCAATCTAGGTGTGTGCCCTGACGGGGAATCCAGCTACCGTGTTTCGTGGACAGAACGACACTCCAACCAATGGAGCTGCTCAGCCAGGGCCCTTTGCCCATTTTTAATTGGGTTCTTTTTTTTTCTTTCTGTTGAGCTGTAGGAGTCCCTTATATACTTTGGATATTAACCCCTTCAGAGGTCGATGGCTTACAGATATTTTCTCCCCCCACTGCCTGCCCCCCGTCGGTTCTTTTCCTTTAGTTGACTTTTGTTGTGCAGAAGCATTTTAGTTTGGTGTCGTCTCGTTTACTGATTTTCTCTATTGTTGTTTGTGCTTTTGCTGTCATGTCCTAAAGACTGTTTCTAAGACCAACATCAAGGAGCTTTTCCCATATGCTTTCCTCCTCAAATAGTTTTACCACTCAGGTCTTACATCGGAACCTTGCATCCATTTCCAGGTAATTTTGTGAGTGCTGTTAAATAGGGGTCCAATTTAATTATTTCGCATGTGACTGTCCAGTTTTCTTAGCACCATTCATTGGAGAGACTGTCCTTTTCCCACTGCATGTTCTTGGCTCCCTTGCCAAACATGAACTGATTGTATACATGTGGGCCTATTCTGGGCTCTCAGTTCTGGTCCATCGGTCTATGTGTCTGTGTTTATGCCAGCACCATGCTGTTTTGGTTGCTATAGCTTTGTAATAAAGTTTGTGGGTGAGGATATTCAAGGTGTTACCCGATTCTGGGTCAAAAACTGTCAGCCTGTAGATCTTGTTTTGAATTAACGGACAACATCAAGGAGCTGTCATTAGGAGAAATGCAGACAGGTGGTTTAAGGGTTCCTGTACATCAAGCATGTCAAACTCAAAGGCTAACATGGGCCAAATAAACAAGGTTGAAGTGTATGTGGCCGCAAAAACATAAAAGCTTCCATTTTCATAGAAACGTAGGTTTATTTCGATAGAGACATGCTGAATACAAAGGGCTGAAATAAATGAGTAATCATTAACATAAAATAATAGAACATTCTAATAAGAATTAACATTTTTTCTTGAACATTAACTTACCAGACATTGAATAACTGCACAAATTAATAAGCGTAATGCAAATAAATCTATTTTTCTTGTTCTCCGAAAGCAAAATATTTCCTGTTGCACACACCAAACAAGTCAGTCCAAGACTAATGATGTGGCCATCGGCTGCTAAAATATTCGCTGCTAGTATTAGTGGAGAGAAATGGTGTGCCTGCGCGTAAGGCGCGTAAGGGAAATGAATGCAACACGACTCTAGTAATCAGTCATTAGCAAACGTTATAGTTCGTTATTAATAACTAGAGGGCCGATGCATGAAATTTGTGCAAGGGGCTCAGGCCTCGCAGCCGTGGTGGCTTGCCTCGGCCCTCATAGCCCCGGCTTCATCTAGAAGGTCGTCCGGAAGGATATCCAGAAAGTCATTCAGCTGTCTGGTCTAATTAGCATATTACACTTTTATTATTATAGACTAGAGGCCCGGTGCACAAATTCATGCACCTTGAAGGAACTGTGGGCCATGAGGCTTATAACTCTAGCTCTGAGATCCCGGCTGGCTGAAAGCTGATTTCTGGGGTTTTGTTTAGCTACTACATTTGCAACATAGTACATAGTTTCTTAGAGTTGTAGCTCAGAGGCCGTCAAGTCAGGCGGGGGTTGGAGTCCGCAGTCACTGCAGCAAGCAAACCTCATGTTCGCTTCCAGCTGCCTGGCTGCCGGCCGCCATCTTGGCTGACAGTTTATTTGCATAAGGATATGCTGATTAGCCAATGGGAAGGGTAGCTCGTACACCAATTACCATGTTTCTCTTTTATTAGTGTAGACTAGGGTCCCAGTGCACGAATTCATGCACCTTGAAGGAACTGTGGGCCATGAGGCTGCAGTAGTCACAGGGGCGAGTCTCTGCCCATCCTCTGTGCCACCACCTGGCCCCTCCTGCCACGGCCCTCCGTCCCCTGTCTGCTGGCAGCCCAGCTCCCGCTGCCACCGCTCCCACACTCTGACTGCGCGGAGCCATTGGGGCTGGTGCCATCAGCGGGTGCGAGCGGCAGCTGCTGCCCCAATTGCCCCTCGCCGCTTGCACCCGCTGATTAACAAAGAGACAGCATCAAGGAGCTGTCATTAGGAGAAATGCAGATGGCGTCAAGTGATCAGGACCGGCGCTCTGCACTGGCAGCAGGTGTGAGTGGCGGCTCCGGTGCCAGCTGCGGGTGCGAGCGGGGCCGGTGCTGTCAGTGGGTGCGAGAGGCGGCTGCCAGCCCCAATTTCCCCTCAGGAGCAGGGGAGGTGGAGAAGCCCTGAGGGGTGATCAGGGCTGGCAGCTGCTGCTCACACCCGCTGATGGTGCTGAGTGATTGGGGCAGCGCCGAGCGCCGGCAGCGGGTGCGAGTGCTGGGTGGGACCGCGGCGCACAGGAAGAAAGAATTTTCAGTAACCACCAGAGGCTTGCCCCGATGACAGCGACCGCCGCCCCACCTTGGTCTAGCACAGTGGTTCTCAACCTGTGGGTCGCGACCCCTTTAGGGGTCGAACAACCCTTTCACAGGGGTCGCCTAAGACCATCGGAAAACACATATATAATTACATATTGTTTTTGTGATTAATCACTATGCTTTCATTATGTTCAGTTTGTAACAATGAAATTGGGGGGTCACCACAACATGAGGAACTGTATTAAAGAGTCGTGGCATTAGGAAGGTGGAGAACCACTGGCTAGCATCTCTGCTCACCTGCTCCGCCATCCCGCCATGGCCGACGCCCACCATGTTCCACGCACACCCCCTGGTGATCAGCACACATCATAGCGACTGGTTGTTCGGTTGTTCCGCCGTTTGTTCTATTTGCATATTAGCCTTTTATTGCATAGGATTATGTATAATAGGATATTGTAAAAATTAAGTTACAAAATTTTCATTAAAATGTTTCTTACATAGCGTTATATTGACTGGGCCGCAAAAATATTTGTTGTGGGCCACATGCAGGCCATGGGCTGCGAGTTTGACATGCTTGCTGTACATGCACCTCGCCCCAAGTTTCTATCTTCTGTTCTCCCAGCTCATGGATATGCACCAAGACTAATTTGTTGTAGCGGTGCAGGATGTGATGAAGTCCATGGTGGGTAGCATGCCCACAAAACTTTGCTTCTTGCTATCCCAGGAGCGGGCAGCTTGTGCACCACTAATTACTAAAGCAAAGAAAGCAGGGAACTATTAAATGCAACGGATTTGGAGCTTGTGGGATCAGGTTATAGCAGCGACAAGACATGCGTTGTTGGATTCTGGGGTTTCTCGAGGAGGCTCATTTCCAGAACAGGGAGCGACTCAAGAAGTAACCATCCCCATTGCAAGAAGCAGGTGGTTTGTTCATTCTAGCAAGCTCACTCTCTTCTTTCCTAATGAAGGCCTTTATGGCTTTAAACTTCCCTTTTAGTTTTAGTATGCTGTGCTTCCATTTTTATTTATGTCAAGATATTTTTATTTCCCTTTTGTTTTTTCTTCTTTGACCCATTGCTTGTTCCAGCGTATGTTGTTTAATTTCCTCACATTTGTGAACTTTCCAGTTTTCCTCTTGTAACTGATGTCTGGTTTCATGCCATTGTGGTCAGAAAAGATACTTGTCATGGTTTCAGTCACCTTGCATTTGCCAAGGCTTGCTTTGCAAACTAACCCAGCAGACACTCTGTTTCAGAGCGCGGTCCGTGTGTGCTTGCGAGGAATGTGTATCCTGCTGTTGTTGAGTGGAAGGCTCTGTGCATTAGATTTAGTTCAAGTCCAATGTTTACTCACTGATTTTTCTATCTAAATAATGTATCCACTATTGAAACAGGGTATTAGAGGCCCCTGCTATTATTGTATTACTGTATATTTTTCCCTTTAGGTCTGTCAGCATTTGCTTAAAGTATTTAGGTGTTCTAATAGTGGGTACGTATGTATTACAATTGTTATATCCTCTTGATGAATTAACACTTTATCTATATATATAAAAGCCTAATATGCTAAGTGTCTGACCATCGACCGCTTGACCAGTCGCTATGACATGCACTGACCACCAGAACGCAGATGCTCCAACCAGTAGGTTAGCTTGCTGCTGGGGTCTAGCCGATCAGGACAGGGCGAGATGGCCTGATTGCCGGCTAGGCCGAGGGACCCCACCCGTGCACAAATTTGTGCACTGGGCCTCTAGTCATTATATAATGGCCTTACTTGTCTCTTACTACTGCTTTTGACTTAATGTCTATTTGTCTGATATAAGCATGGCTACCCCTGTTCTCTTTTGGTTTCCATGTGCATGGACTGTATTTTTCCACCCCTTTACTTTGAACCTATTTGTGTCCTTAAAGCTGAGGGCGTCTCTTGTAGGAAACATATAGTTGGGTCTTGTTTTTTAATCCATGAGCCACTCTCTGGCTGCTGATTAGAGAATTTAATCTATGTACCTTTAAAGTAATTATTCATAAGTGAGGACTTACTAATGTCATCTTATTGTTTCCAAACTGTTTTTGTAGTTTCTTTTTTTGTTGTTGTTTTGTTTTCTCTTCTTTTGCTCTCTTGCATTGTGAATTGATAATTTTCTCTAGTGGTATCTTTGATTCCCTTCTCTTTATCATAATTTTGTATATCTACTGTTGGTTTTTGCTTTGTGGCTACCACAAGGATTGCATAAAACATCTTATAGACATGACAGTATTTTAAGCTGATAAATTTGATTGCACACAAAACTCTACCCTTTTATTTCCCCTATATTTTATGTTTTTGATCTCACAATTTATCTCTTTTATGTTGTATATCCATTAACAAATTATTGTAGCTATACTTATTTTTTTAATAAGAAAATGTTTATTTAGAAAGTCACAGAGGTAGAAGTGCGCCATGGAAGAAATGAGCTCAGGAAACAAGTTATAGCCAAAGAAGGGCCCGTGGAGCTTAGGGGAGAGAGAGAGGCCAGGAAAACGCACCTGGGGAAAGTGTTGGGGAAGCGCTGGTGGGCTCCATAGAGAAAGCCACCTAGCTGTACTTATTTTTAATGCTTCTGTCCTTTAAACCTTGATGCTGTAGCTAAGTGGTTATCGTGCCACCATATTACAGTATTAGAGTATTCTGAATTTGATTCTAAAGTTAGCATTACCAGTGTGTCTTATAGTTTCATGTTACTAATTAGTGTCCTTTCATTTCTGCTTGAAGAACTTCTTCTAGCGTTTCTTGTAAGACAGGTCCAGTGACAATGAACTCCTTCAGCTTCTGTTTAAGGAAATCTTCCCTCTCCTTCATTTCTCATAGACAAGTTTGGTTTCATCCAGAAGGTCGTCTGGACAGTGGTTCTGCTGTTCGGCCGCCTGGTCTAATTAACATATTATGCTTTTATTATTATAGATAAGCTCTCTTCCTCCTTTCCCCCCTCTATTCTCCTGCTGGGACTCCAAATGCAGAGTTTCTTTTTTTTTTAATTTTTATTTTTAATCCTCACCCAAGGATATTTTTTCCATTGAGATTGGAAAGGAGGTGGGGAGGGGAGAAAGAGAGAGAGAGAGAAACATTGATGTGAGAGAGACGAATTGACTACGTGCCCTATCAGGGCCGGGGATTGAACCTGCAATCGAGGTACATGCCCCTGACTGGGACTCAATCCCATGACCCTTTGGTGCAAGAGCCAATGGCTCTAACCACTGAGCAAAGCCCACCAGGGCATAGATTATTTCTTTTAATGGTATCCCGTAATTTCCATAGACTTTCTTTATCTCTTTCCTTCTTTTTTTGTTGTTTTTGTTTTTGCTCCTCTGACAGGATGATTTCAAATGATCTACCTTCTACTCACTATTTTTTTCTTCTGCTTGGTTGAGTCTGCTGTTGACACTTTCTATTGATTCTTCAGTTCAGTCATTGTAGTCTTTAAATCTAGGATTTCTCTCTCTCTTTTTAATGGCATCTCTTTCTTTGTTGAACTTCCCATTTTGTTTATGCAATGCTTTCCTAGTTTTATTTAAGGTGTTTATCTGTGTTTTCTTGTAGTTCATGGCATTTAAGAGGATTATTTTGAATTATTTGTCAGAAAAATAATAGATGCATTTCTTTAGGGTCAGTCATTGGAGTTTTATTAGTTTCAATTTGCTGGTGTCATGCATTCTAGATTATTCACGATCCCTGTGGCCTTCATTGGTGTCTGTGCATTTGAGGAAGTAGGCACATCTTCCAGTCTTTACAGTCTGGCCTCAGCAGGCAAAGCTCTTCACCAGTCAGCCCATCCAGAGGTTGTGGGCGGGCCATCTGGGAGAATCCATACCTGGGCTTGCTGCTGGAGTCCTTGGGTGGATAGGTCATGTGCCTGGGTCAGCAGGTGAGCAACCCTGGTGCATGGGTACATGCGGGCCAGCCTCATGTCTGGACCCATGTGGGTGGATCTGAATCCTGGGTCCACAGGGGCAGCCAGGTACTGGGGACCCCGGAGGTGGCCCAGCATCTGGACCCAGGGAGGCCAGCTGATACTTGTCTAGTCAATGATCTGTACTCTTGGTCTTCAATTATACTGTGAATGTAGCCCAGCAGGCACCCAGATGGTCCACCGGGTAAAGAAGGAAAATAGTAGAGCTTTTATTTATAGTTAATCCTTACCTCATTCCTTTTAGCTTCCATTTCATGGATGTTTTATAATATATTGAATATGACTACAATAGTGCACATACATAAGCTATAAATAAATGCACTAGCCGGTTTGGCTCCGTGAGCATCAGCCTGTGGACTGAAGGGACCCAGGTTTCATTCCAGTCGAGGGCACATACCTAGGTTGCAGGCTTGATCCCCAGCCCTGGTTGGGGCATGTGGGAAGGCAACCAATCGAGTGTCTCTCTCACATTGATGTTTCTCTCTCTCACTCTCTCTCTCCCTTCCACTCTCTCTAAAAACCAATGGAAAAATACCCTCTGGTGAGGATTAAAAAAAAATAACAAATTAAAAAAAATAAATACACACATTTGCATGGGTGCAGGCTCAAAGTGTATATGGCTGAGGTGAGTGCGCCAGACCATTACCTTCTACTTTCTCTTCATAGAGAACATAATTAGCCGCTTCACTTACAGCTTCCTAGTTACAGCAGATCTGAAGACATGCTCTTGTCACCTTGGTAGAGCTGTGTTGTTGTTAAAGAACAGTTTATTGATTTTTAGAGAGAGAGAGAGCAAAGGAGAGAGAGAAACATCGATGTGAGAGTGCAATATCCTTGGGCTGCCTACTGCACATGCTCCCCCATAGCCCACAACCTGGGCATGTGCCCTTGACTGGAAATCAAACCAGGGACCTCCTGGCACATGGGGTGATGCCCAAACAACTGAACCACACAGGCCAGGGGACCTGTGTTTTCTAAGTATCAATAAATATCTACTATCTCTCAGAGATAGTGAATTTAGAAACTTTACCTATTTCCCTGGGTCTCACTCTTGGAGAGTAAATTGGAGAGGGTGAAATAGAGAACAGATTCCCTGTGCCTCATGGAGTTAACTAGTTGCTGTTATAGACAAATTGAGAATTAATTTTATTCTCCAACCACCTGAGAGTAACATTTTAAGTAAGGAATTGCGCATTCATTGAGGCAGAAGTCAATAAGTGGAGCCAACCGATGACAGACCGACAGACACAGTGTAATAAATTATGTTCTGTCATATCATAATTCTTAACAACTCAGCTGTCACTCTAGACCGTTTTGCATCTTCGTCTGGAGAACAGAAAGACGTAAAATTTAGGCTGATGTTACAGATAAGGTAAAAATGCTGGCGTGTGGAAAGACTTCACGGAGAAGACTTAAACTGAGTCCTGAAGGGGAGTGAAAGTTCACCCAGGTGACACGGGGAGAAATGAAGGACAACATACCAGACAGAGGGAGCAAGATGGGCACAGTCACGGGCAGCAGGTCACCGCCTGGGGAGCTGAAGGGTGTGGCGGCTGGGCACACCGGCTGTGCATGCCTGTGAGGGAGCACAGAAGGAGGGGGTCGAAGAGGCAGAGTGGGGCGCCAAGTAAATGGTCTGTAAGAGCCAGGCGCGCTTGGGTGCACTTTCCTGCTCGGCCTCTTACCGGCTCTGTGACCTCGAGCAAGAACTGTAGTCGTTCAGGGTTCCCCATCTGTACATTCATAGCAGCAACACCGTGAATGCTTAGGGTTAGTGTGCATCTGACCCGTGACAATCCATTTGTGATGCTTAGAGTGGCACCTGGTCACATGCTGCCATGTAAGCTCTCAGGAAATGAAAACTGTTGTTGTCATACTAATCAAGGGACCAGATACGGGATACCATGTCTAAGAGCTCAGGCTTTATATTCTAGGTCATGGTTTCTAAAATGTGATCAGTTTGTCTGTAAAGCAAATGGTCCTCAAGTGGGTTGGCAGTTTATGTGGCAGAAGCAATGAAGAAATGTGCTTAAGAATTTTTAAACTGCCAAAACCGGTTTGGCTCAGTGGATAGAGCGTCGGCCTGCGGACTGAAGGGTCCCAGGTTCGATTCCGGTCAAGGGCATGTATCTGGGTTGCGGGCACATCCCCATTAGGGAGTGTGCAGGAGGCAGCTGATTCTCTCATAGATGTTTCTAACTCTCTATCTCTCTCCCTTCCTCTCTGTAAAAAATCAATAAAATATATTTAAAAAAAAAAAGAATTTTAAACTTTGTCTAGCTGGTGTAGCTCAGTGGTTGGGTATCGACCCCTGAACCACGAGGTCACGATGGTTTGATTCCCGGTCAGGACACATGCCTGAGTTGCAGGCTCCATGCCTAGTGTGGGGTGTGCAGGAGGTAGCTGATCAATGATTCTCTCTCATCACTGATGTTTCTATCTCCCTCTCCCTTCCTCTCTGAAATCAATAAAAATATTTTTTAAAAGATTTTTTTAAACTTTGAAATGGAAGAAAAGTTGTCAAATACCATTTATTCTTAATAATAGTTCAAGTATGCAGATGGCTCAAATTGGTCTAACAATTTATTTTTACTATTATCATTATCCTATATAATAAAAGCGTAATATGCTAAGTGTCCAACCGATCAGTCGACCAAACAGTTGACCACTTGACCAGTTGCTATGACTCACACTGACCACCAGGGGGCAGACGCTCTGACCAGTAGGTTAGCTTGCTGCTGGGGTCCGGCCAACTGGGACTAGGCGAGAGGGCCGGACACACCCTGGAGCCCTCCCGCTTGTCCCTCCCCAGCCAGCCAGCCAACCTCCTACAGTCCCTCCCCGGCCAGCCGGCCCCCATCAGCCCTGATCGGCCCCCATCTCCAGCCAGGCTGAGGGACCCCACCCGTGCACGAATTCATGCACTGGGCCTCTAGCTATTTTATAATTCTTTACTAGAGGCTGGGTGCACGAATTCATGCCGGGGGGGAGGTCCCTCAGTCCAGCTTGCGCCCTCTCGCAATCCGGGACCCCTCAGGTAGGTTCCCTAGGCCTGGCTGGTGATCAGGGCCTATGGGGGCTTTCTGGCATCTGGCCCCACCCCAGCCGCTGCCACTGCTTGCCATCTGTGTGGCACTGCCCCTCTCCCCTGCCAGATGCCTCCCTCTGCAGGCAACAGGCGTGGGGTGCCTGGGCCTCCCTCTGTGGGGTGATTGATGGCAGGGGCCCCCAGATCTATTGCCCTGCAGAGGGAGGCCCCACCCACCCCCCGCAGCATTGCCAGCCTGGTGGCCCGGGCCTCCCTCTGTGGCCATAGACCGGGGGTCTGCGATCAATTGCCGTGTGCAGAGGGTGGCTTGGGCCTCCCTCTGCGGGGCGATCGTGGGGTGATGGCAGGGTCCCTGACCAATCGCATCGCACCCGCCTTGGCTGGCCTGGCGCCAGTGCATGTCATAGTGTGGTTGTCCAGAAGGTCGTCCGGATGGTCGTTCTGCTGTTCGGTCGTTCGGTTGATTTGCATATTACGCTTTTATTATTATAGATTGTTGAAAGTATTACATATGTCCCCTGATCAGACTCTTAACAAGATGTAGTTAAAACTCAGTTGCTAGGATAGCTTGTTTTAGCAGTATCTTGTGCACGTTATTGTTTATGTGTGTAAAATTCACATTACTTTATTGTTACTATTATGTTGTGTTATGGCTCTGATTAACAAAAATAGATTAATGACTAAAAAGTGGTTTCCTGAAGTGCAGACGCGATGATAAAAATAGTAGGACAAACACTGCGGCTCAGAAGCATAGTGAGCAGGACTCCGGGATCTGTCGGGACAAGAGCATCTGTGCGTGTGATGATCTCACCCGAGCAGCCAAAGCAAAAGTGTGAATGAGAAGCGTGGCTGTGAATACCTAAAATCTGGTTCTATTCAACAAGAGCTTTATCCCCTCTTGTCAACAAGCTTGTAGAAGCAGCCTCACATTCAGGACAAACGGAATGCTCGGAGGGAACGCAGAAGTCGCCCAAGCGAAACGAAGGAAAGGGTTGTCTGCTGCATCGCACCACGGCACACACGGGGGTGGGGGCTGCTGTTATTGCAATGGGACGGCCGATATCTGTCTGGCTGAGTGAAACCGCCAGTGGGAAAAGCATGAGCCGGCTCTTTGCGTCTCAGGGTTGTATACATGAATTAGAAAGATACACTTGATAATGTGAGTTCTGTTGATCAATTAATCCAGAATTATTTTTGTGAGACATGGTGCCGATTAGACGTGTACTGGAGAAAACGCTGATGGGGCACCAGTCATGTGTCCAACAAAGAGGTGCATCTGTTTTTGTATAATAAGGTAAAAAACAATGGCAGACCCAGTCTTTTAAATAATAAGAATTCATTTGTCTCCTGAGTCTGAAGGCCAGCGGTGGCTCTTCCCATCTCAGCTAGGCTCACTGGGGTCAGTGATGAGAATGGGCGGGGCCACCAACTACATCATTTGTGGAGCTCAGTGCAACATAAAACTCAGCATCCCTTATTCAAAACGTATTGATGATTTCAAGATGATGACAGCAGAAGCAAGCCCGGAGCCTTTCTTAGCACAGGACCCTGTGTGACTACCAAGGTCATGTGACTGTGAGGCCAGCCCTGGCTGTGGGTCGAGCAGGAGTCAGCTGCTCTCGCTGGGTTCTTTCACACGGATGGGTATGAGCAGACTCTTGGCTGGTCTGGGATGAGAGACTTAGCTCGGACCACTGGGGTCACTCACCCTCTTCATGGATCTTGCCCTTCAGCAAGCTGGCCCACGCATGCTCCGTGGCAAGGGCACACGAGCAGGAGCAAGCACACCCAGGTATGCAAGCACTGCCCGGCCTCTGCTTGTACCACACTCATCGGCCTCTCACTGGGTCACAGCAGGTCACGTGGCCAGCTCAGAGCGGGAGTGGGGCGATGCTCTAGCATTATATGACAAAAGGCATGGGTGCAAGGAGGGTTGAAGAACTGGGGCAACTTTTGCCATCTACCTCACGTGACTACTCAAATATGGTGGCGTCTGAGAGCTGAATTATCCACGTGTATTTACTTAGAGCAGTGTGCATCCTATCTCACTTGAAGAGGCAACGAATTGTTAGCGCCATCACATCTCAGTAACTGAGCCAGTCTTTGCTGTGTGTGTGTGGGAAAATGGATGGCGTGTACCCAAACTGCTTTCCCTCCCCGGGGGATGCACTGGTGTGCATAACTGAAGTGAGCAGGGAGAGGAGATTTCTGTATGACATACGAATGCCACGGAAGACCAGACATCCATCTGGCCCTTGTCATTATCAGTGTTGAGAGGAAATGGTATCTGTGATTTCAAGTGGGTCGTCAACACGCTGCAGTCAGTGGCTTGAAAAGCGTGAACCTCTCATTTCAGGCTGAATATAATAGGGTATCAGAGCTGAGGATAAGATGTCAGGAAATTGAACTGTGATAAGGTGACCTCGTCCGCAGGCATTCTTTCTCTCCTACCATGTGATGTTCTTCTTTCTCTAGAGAGACAATCAATGGCATGTTATTGGGCCTATTTAAAAACCACACGCAATGCCAGAAAACACAGAAATTCTTTCCAGGGCTGAATGCAAACAAAAGTCACTAGGAATGCCTTTGCAACTGCCTCCCACGTTTACACAGCCAGCCCTCCAGCTCTGAAGGGGGTGTGGCCTTTGACTCAGCTGCTCCCGAAAGCGGTCTTCAATGAGAAACTTCACACTGTTTTTAGGTGCATGTCCCATCCAAATATACAAAACCCTCAGTCAGGGCCCCAAACATTTGCTCCTTTACCGAAGAGCCCATAATTCTTAGCGCTTTCTAATTTAATAGAACAAAATAAGTGGAATCCATTATGCATACATGTACATACGCCTGTATATGTATATTCTATATTTTAATGTTTGACTGCAAACAACAGCATTTCTTTTGCTGATTGATATTTCTCAGGTATGAGTATATTTAAACACATCTTTCTAATAAAGCTGGCATATGGCACTACCAGACTCTTGCTACTTATCTATACTAATAATAGAGGAATATGCAAATTGTCCAGGATGCCGTCACAGTAACAGTAACGACTGAACAGCAAGCTGCGTGGGCGACCAGGGCTGGCAGGGGGGGTTAGTGAGGGATGACCAAATGACAGTTAGGGGTGACCAGGCTGGCAGAGGGGGGCAGTTGGGGGCAACCAGGCTGGCAGGGGGGCAGTAAGAG
>NW_005355753.1:1631708-1637940 GCF_000412655.1 Myotis brandtii | reverse complement strand
ACCGGCAGTCGGACATCCCCTGAGGGGTCCCAAATTGGAGAGGGTGCAGGCTGGGCTGAGGGGACCTCACTCCCGTGCACAAATTTTGTGCACCAGGCCTCTAGTTATCCAATATTCCAGAACCAAGTACATGAGAATTACTCTGATTCCCTTGCCATATGAACTTGACTTTCTCTGCATCTAGCTACTGCCTCCCCTGAAGCAATTTGAGCCATAACATACTTTCACGCCCTTTCCTGGCCCAACGTCAATGTTGAAATCTTATGAAATTCTAGCTCCAGGTTTTAATTTTTTTCACAGTGTGCATATCCATATTTATTTAGATATAGCCATGTGTTTTACTCGTTTCCTTAGACACTGTGTTTGGTATCCACCCCTTCCTTCCCCTAGAATTTGCAGTGTTGGGAGCTGGAGTGCCCTTCCCAAGGCGGTCCTGTCCTTGCTCTGGAATTGGGAGAGGAGAGAGCGAGGTAAAGGGACCGCCAGACCAGCTGGCCTGCATTCCACACGTAGATGTATTCCACCCTTCTCGGTGGCTGAATGTTTGCCAGCCTCCTTCTGAGCCACGGAGGTTACTTCCAGGCGTCCTACCTTGGGGACCTAACCCTGTGCAGTGCAGGGGAGCGGGGAGGGGCACGCATTGGAGATGGCCTGTCCTCTCCCCCACCCACCCAACCTCAGCCCCTATTGTTAGGAGACCCTGTTAGGAAGGGCACTGCTTTCCCATCCAGGCCAGCTGTGCAGTTTAGAGCCTTCCCCGGGGAAAATGATCGATTCCCTTGCTTAGAAAGTAGACCTGGGTCTTTATCCTGGGAGCCTGGTCTTCCTGAAGCTGCCAGCAGAGGGGGCATCTGACGGGGGCAGGCCAACTGCAGCCCTGGGTCCGGGTCCCTGGCTGTGGGGGCGGGGCGCTCTCAGTCCTATTTCTTCACACTGACCTTGGGTTCCCCTGGGCTTCCACGGAAGGGCTGCCTCTGGGGAGGCTCAGCGTGGTTCTCGCCCGGGGTTGCCGTGGACTGGAACCTGTGTCCTTTCTCACAGGAGTTCCCGCCGCTTCTGACCCAATAGACTCTTGTTTTTGGCAGTTATGGGTCCATGCTCAGTTTGCCTGTGCCTGTGAATATTAAGAGACACATTTCTCTGTCATTTTAGTGGAATTTTGGATCGTAGGAGGTAGATACCTACGCTGAGAAAGGAAAATGGGGAGGCAGGCACCAGCCATATTTTTAGCAACTAAATCTGGGCAGCGTGCGTAGAAGAGTGCACTCTGTTACTTGTGTTTTAACTATGGCTCGGCTTACTGAGGTTGTAAATATAACACCTGCTTTCCCAAGCCTTTCACGCTACTGCGTTTGTAAGCCTAGCTCCATCTCCCCTGCAGCCTGACTAATGTCTGTTTGTTCTTATGTCCATGCCAAGTTAACGGGTCAGTGTGACGTAGGAATGCTCCTCAGTATTTAACATCATTTATGAACATGGTTAATCGCATCCCCTTAGCTTGGGCGTTTTTACCCACAGTTACAACTCGGACTCTCTTCGGTGCTCCCAGCACCTGACCAGACAGACGAGTTCAGCACTGACACCGCGTTCACAAACCCAACACGTCTGGCGTTGGTGACGAATCCAGAAGTTTTTAAACATTCCGTTTTAGTCTAAATCAATCCATTTCCCTAACATTTTAAATCACAAATCTTCTTCAATCAACCAGACTCTCTTACCCCACTCCCAGCCTATCTCACCTGCTGGTCGCCAGCAAGTGCGAGCAGCAGAGGGGAACATGCCCGGCTCTGCTACTGCTGTGCGTCCCATTGGCCACAGCCCTGCACGCAGTGTGCCCGCACGCCCTCCAGCCTCACACTCCTAGGAGGTTCACCGTCTTCCCAGCTCGCTTTTTTTTTTTCCTTTTTAGAGGAAGACAGTGGTCATTCATTCATTCGCCTTTTCTTCTTTTTAAACTTTTATTTTTAATTGTGGTAAAATACACACAACATAAAACTGATCTTAACCACTTTCAGCGTCCCAGACAACCCCTCCCAGCTGCCTCTCGTCCTCTCGGAAGGTCTGCCTCACTGTCTCTGTGGGCAGGAGAAGCAACCAGACCACCCTGCTTTCCTTCCCGCTGCAGCTGACCACCTCCTGCACGCGCCCTCCTCTCACCGTGAAAGAGTTGGCCCGGGCCCCGTAGGCCACATCCTCACCACACGGTGGACGCAGCTGACCACCTCCTGCACGCGCCCTCCTCTCACCGCAAAAGAGTTGGCCCGAGCCCCGTAGGCCACATCCTCACCAGCACCCTCACAGGGCATGCCTGTTCCCCATTGGCTCCCCACCCTCTCCTCCTTACTGACTTTTCCCTCTGCTCCCACCAGCGTGCAAAAGTGGTCTCTTTAAAAAGGAAAATAAGACCAAGTTGT
Source organism: Myotis brandtii (assembly GCF_000412655.1). NCBI lineage: Eukaryota > Metazoa > Chordata > Mammalia > Chiroptera > Vespertilionidae > Myotis > Myotis brandtii. The sequence goes on along the minus strand of NW_005355753.1, from coordinate 1,635,526 downwards.
CTTTGGCTTTCCCTCTCCCTCCAGCCACTACCCCATTATGGGAAGAACTCTCAGAGAGCTGCCCCTCCTGCTTTACCACCATCCCTCACACCTCCCATTCCCTCACACCTCCCATTCTCTCTTCTCCCCATTCTCTCTTCTCTCCCATCCTCTCTTCTCCCCCACCCTCTCTTCTCCCCATTCTCTCTTCTCCCCCATCCTTTCTTAAGACCAAGTTGTCTTTGGCTTTCCCTCTCCCTCCAGTCACTACCCCATTATGGGAAGAACTCGGCTTGGTTCCTCCTCTTAGATGTCGTCATTGGTGGCAAGTACACCCTTTTCATGTCTGTTCCTTAAGCAGGTTTACCTTCACTTTAAAAACCATGTTAGTTCTGCATTTGCATGTTTGTTTTCCAGGTCCATCTCTGATTAGAACTTAAGGCCTCTTAAGGTGGGACTTCACCTTTTTTCCATTGCTCTACACCCAGTGCCTAGAATAATGTGGTAGTTCAATCAATACATTTTGAAATTAATCTCATTACATGAGAAAAATTCCTTTAAGGATTTCACTCAGCTCAAATAATGTGTGAAAAGCACAGATGGCCACAGGATTCTGGACATTTACTGCTGAAGCTGATCACGGGCATCCACCACAGTTCTGCAGCTGTCCATCGTCCCCACGCTTGTTTGACAGTGTGCGCACTTATTACAACATGACTGACCACCAGCTGCATTTCCACACGCGCCTGGCACCATGCACACATATTGCAACACTAGAGGCCTGGTGCACGAAATTTGTGCACTGGGGGGGGGTGTCCCTCAGCCTAGCCTGCACCCGCTCCAATCTGGGACCCCTCGAGGGATGTCCGACTGCCCATTTAGGCCTGATCCCTGTGGGCCTAAATGGGCAGTCAGACATCCCTCTCACAATCCAGGACTGCAAGCTCTCAACCGCTTGCCTGCCTGCCTACCTGATTGCCCCTAACCCCTTCTGCCTGCCAGCCTGATAACCCCCTAACTGCTCCCCTGCCAGCCTGATCACCCCCACCTGCCCTCCCTGCAAACCTGGTTGCCCCTAACTGCCCTCCCTTGCAGGCCTGGTCCCCCCCCATCTTTGACCACATGGGGGTGGCCATCTTGTGTGTTTGAGTGATGGTCAATTTGCATACTGGTCATGACTAATTAGCATATCAAGGCCAATTAGCATATCCCTCTCTTAATATTTGTGATCCCCCCACATTCTCTCTTCACTTTCCCGTTCTCTCTTCCCCCCATTTCCTCTTCTCCCGCCGCCCCCATTCTCTCTTCACCCGCTTCAGTACTGCCCCAGGCCCCATGGTGTAGAGGGCCCCGCTATACCTCCCCCAGCTGTGCTGCCCCCTCCCCAGCCCTCACTCAGTGCCTAGATCCCTGGAATTCCCTCTTTAAATGGCCCTGCAGCAGCCCCAGGGCTATGAGGCTGTTCCTTAGAGCCCCAGGCGTGGGAGGCGGTGTGTGTATCTACCCTGAGTGAGGGCTGTGCTGGGGAAGGGGTGTCGGTGCAGCTGGGAGTTCACTCTGGAGGGAGGGAGGCGGGTCAGGGCCCCGGTTCTCTCTATGTCAATTCACTCTGGTGAGGAACGCAAGGAGGTGGAGAATTCCAAATTTAAACTCACCTTTTTGTGGTTGATGACTATGTTCGTCAGGGGAGAAAGATCATATTTTACTTAGCAGTTTGCTCAATGGGCGGCATTTAAACATTTAAACACACAGTGTGTAGACCTCCACTTGTACTTTTGCCCCACAACTGCCCACTCTAACCACATTTTCATGAAACCTCCGTCCAATGGCCAAGGCTCCCTGGCACCTTTCTCAGCCTCGCAGCAGCGTTCGGCACGATTAACCATGTTCTCCTCTCGCGCTCCAGGGCATCCACTCTCGTCTGCCTCCTGCTCCCTCCCGGCCCTCCTCCGACTCCCGCTACACATCGGAGTGCGAGGGTCCAGGTCTGACCTCACAGCCCGCCACTGAAGCCCTTTCCTTTCATCTCTGGCCTCCTGTCTGTGAATTCCACCTGCGGCTGATGCCAACTCTAGTTGTCCATTTCCAGCTTCTACTTGTCATGTCCACTTGGGTATCTAATGGGCACCCGATTGTACAGGTCCAAACTAGAATTCTCGGTTCCCCCTCAGCCTGGTCCTTCCCACCACCTTCCACCCCACAGTCTGGCAGCAGAGGCTCGGTGCAGCCGTCCCCGTGTGTGTGTTTGTGTGTGTGTGTGTGTGTGTGTGTGTGTGTGTGTGTGTGTGTGTTTGTGTCTGCTGGGGGCCTGCCCCCAGCCATACCCTGGAGGCTTGGAACAGGCACCCCTCTCTGTTGATCTCTCAGGCTCCTGACCTCCACTGCATGTTGTACTCTCCCTTGAGCTGTGGCCAGGGTGGGGCGCCCTTTCCTGCTGTGGGATCCCCAGGGCTACCCAGGGACAGGCGCACAGGGGGGCTGTCTGCAGGCCACCCTTTCCTGCTCTGTGATCCCTGCAGCAACCCAGGGGCTGGCACACATGGGGGCTGGCTAGAGGCTGCCCTTTCCTGCTTCATGATCTCTGGGGCAATTCCATGGGCAGGCGCACAGAGGGGCTGGCTAGAGGCCACTCCACACAGGGGCTGGCTGCAGGCCGCCATATCCTGCTCCGTGATCTCCATGGAGATCCCACGGGCAGGCGCACACAGGGGCTGGCTGCAGGCCCCCCTTTCCTGCTGTGGGATCTCTGGTTGCTCATCCCTGGCGGGAGGGCCTGTTGGGGGCGTGACCGCTGGCTGACGGGCAGCAGTCCCTGCCAGTGCCAGGGGATCTCCCGAGGGAGAGCCGGTTGAGGGCCTGGCCAGTGGCGGATAGCTGGGGTCATGCCCGCCAGCCCTGGGTCGGGTTGCACAGGGGTCGCCCGTCATCAGGGTCACAGATAGCAGGCCCGGATGGCGGCGGGGCAGGCAGAATAGCGCTGTCCCATCCTGCCTGCAGTATGCAAATTAGCCGCCATCTTTGTTGGCAGTTAACCGCCATCTTGGCTGGCAGTTAATTTGCATATCACTCTGATTAGCCAATGGGAAGGGTAGCGGAGGTACGGCTAATTACCATGTTTCTCTTTTATTAGATAGGATGACTGACAGGCTGTATGGCCACACCCACCTGGCACCATGCACACTTATTACTGCCTCAACAGTCTTGACCGTCTCTCATGGGAAAGCCAGACCTGATCTGTCCTGGGTAGATATCGAGCCTCTGTCTGCCACCTAGAATTTAATATAAAATGTACAACCTAAGCATCATTTATTTTTCATATTTAGCCAATTTTTACAAATCTTATTTTTCATGCAATGTTTTGTGTGTTTTTTAATTTGTGCTGCTGGGATTCTCTGCTTTTCACCCAGATGTGTTCCTTCTGATTCACGAACTGGGGCCTTCTCTGTCGGAGCGGCCGCATCCACAAACGCTCGCTGGCTCTTCGTGCCTTTATTTTGTAAACTTCTGGGGCTCTCTTATTCTTTCTGAGAGTTTTTAGATGATTCTCCCAGGTTACATGCAAGGAAAGGTAAATTTTGTCTCCTTATTTCCAACAGCTACACCTTATTTTGTCTCCATGGTGCATGTTTATTTTTGCTTGAGCTTCCAAAAAAAAAACGTCATATGATACTGGCAGCTCACATCCTGGCTCAGTTTATGACTTTAAAGGGACAACTCTGTGTTTTATCGTTAAGGATGATGTTGACTGCTGACCTGAGATTCTCTTACCATCTATTCCTTAATTCCTGACACATTTATTGGTCCCATCCGCGCGCACTGGGGTTGGCGATCGATCGGCA
>NW_005355753.1:1614075-1631623 GCF_000412655.1 Myotis brandtii | reverse complement strand
GTGGGCAGGGAGGCGCGGTGACCCTTCCTGAGCATGGATGGCAGCGTGCCCGGGGTTTTCACCAGGGATGTCTGCTGGCTTCTTCCTAATGCTTTTTTTAGCATTTATTAGTTAAATGATGTAGTTGTTTTTTTATTTGCCCTGTAGGGATGATTTAACATTAATATATTTTCATTCCCTTATTAAAGAAATATTTGAGTGCTTACTATAAGCCAGGCATTCTTCCATTATTGTCATATTAATTTTGTGATTTTTATAAAATTGTGTAGGGCTTTGTGATTTTAAATATCAATTCATAAATATTAAAGTTTTTACTGTACCAGAATAAATTCCATTCAGTTGTGGCATGTTATTTTTTAACTATTTATTACTAATCAGTGGCTGTTATTATCAAGAATTCAAAAGATGCAAAAGCATATGAAGCCAGAAAGTGCACAATTTCCCAATATCCCCAGGGGGAGTTTCTATTGATAGCTATTTATGGACCTTTTTCAATGTTAATAAACTTCTAACATCCATTAGCAAGCATTTTGTGTAGGGTTGTCACATCGATATCCATGGCTGCGCACAGATGTCACGGCAGGAAAGCCACCCCGGCTCCAGGGCAGGCCGGCCTCGCCTCCGTGACGCTGGGTCGCAGTGCCTGACCGTCTGCTCTGTCTGGGCCGCGTGCGCCCCCTGCTGGCGCCACGCAGAGGAGCCGGGCTCATTGGCTCCTAAGGTGTTTATTGAGCACTTATCTGACTCCATGCAACTTCCATTCCAGGCAAGGGGCAAAAGAGAACATAAATCAGATGTGCGGTCTGTTAGACGGTGATGCGAGCCGGGGGAGAAGGCAGAGAAGAGCATGGGAAACGTTATGGGGACACAGGGAACCCTCGTTACTGTGGGAAGGAAAGTCCCGCGTGGGGAGGTAAGCACTTTGCTAACAGAGGATTCAGACAGAAATGCGAGGAATGCTCTACACGACTTACGCAGGGCCAGTGAAGCTGGCAAGTGTCACGTAGAACAGAACAAGCGAGGCCAGGAGAGCGCCTTCTGGAGGAGTCCATGTGTGCGGAGTACAAAGCAGACGCACCGACCTCCCTCCGCGGTGACGGTCAGGCGGCAGCGGCTGTGCGCGAGGGGGGCACCTTGGGAACGCTGATGGGTCTGTTTCCTAATGCAGGGCCGCTCACACCCCGTGTTCCGCTTGTGAGAATTCACCCAACGGCACATGTGTAAGTGCGCATTGTCTATATGAATGTTGCATGTCAATAGTATCATTGTTGTTCTTTTTAACTAAAAAATTAGCTGTCTCATTGGAAGATGACACAGCATCCGAGGGAACCTCCTGAAACCTGTGCCTTGCCCTTCCCCCAGACCTGGCACGTGTGGTGAGTGGATGAGTGAGGGGTTACACAGCTACATCTCCGCGCTCTCAGGACGGCTTTCTACTTTGTCCCCCTGAATCGGAGCACCTGGGGAAACTGAAGCCACAGCTATTGTCACTGTCATTGCCGTGCTTTTAAGAAATCATGTCTGTCCCCCCACACCCCCTCTTCGGACGTGAGAACAGTGAACTCGCTCGGCAGACGTTTACATGCTTTTAGGATGATTTAGAGTCAGGACATCAGATGAAGTGAGGACAAAACACTGGCCCCATGACTTTGGCAACAGGAAGGTTCTCGATGATGTTGGTGGGACAGTTTCACTCCCACGGCGGGGCCGATGAGAAGCGGAGTGTGAGAGCCTGGGACCGATGAAAGCTGACAAATACTCAGGCACTTTGAAAACTGAGAGAGGGTTACGCGGGGTGGACAGTGCTTTTTGGTGTTTGTGCGATGGTTTATCATAAAAGATGAGAAAAGCTAGAGTGTGTGTGCATGCTGACGGGGGCAAGTCAATAGATAAGGATGGTTTCGCTCATTCACTCCTGCCTTCAGCCTGTGGTCATTTGCGTATTCACCAGCTACCTCCTCCGTGCCTGTCACACCAGTGGCTGTTCTTAGCAGCGGGAACAGAGCAGGGAATGAACTGACACCGTCTCTGCCCTGGCACAGTTTGCAGTCTGTCAGGGCGGAGAGAAGCTGAAGAGGCGACAGAAAAATGGCTGTTGGGTACCGGGTGTCGAATCAAAGGGCAAGGGGCGGGATTAGCATGGACAAGAGGGCTCTTCTCTTGCAATGAGATACAGCGGCATCCCTTCCGTCCAAAGGGCTGGCCACGCAGAGGTGGCAGAGCGCTGATGAGAACAGCTGGTGGGTAGCAGGGAGGAGGGCCTTCTTGGGCAGGCGTGTGGGGGAGCAGCACTCAGCAGAGGAGCCGGGCAGAGCGTGGGAAGCCGAGCTCCGTGAGGCCTGGGAGATACCTAGTTCAGTCGCTGCCCCCCGGCTCCTGGCACCGGCTGCTGTGAAGGGAGACGCAGGGTGCCCGTCAATGGACTGGAACTCTGCAGTCACACCTGACACGAGGCTCAGAAAGCCAGTGTTGAGGGCGGAACCACAGGGTCCGAGTTGCCTGTGAAGGTCTGTAAGCAGAGGTCCCACCGGGGACAGCATGCTGCCTGTCAGGCTCCTTGCCGCGTAGGCCCAGGTCTTTGCTTCTGCAGGTGAACAGGAGCTGAAGCCTTCGGTGTGCACTTTGGAACTTTGTATAAAAATTATTTGTGTGACTCTCGGCTTACTGAGAACCTCGCCGGATGGGAGGTTTGACACGGCCGAGACCAGTGGGAAACCAGCGGTCCCCAGTCTAGCTCACGCTCACTCCTCGCTATCCAAGTGATGAGATCTTCTTCCCCCTGCTCCCCAGCCACCGCTTTTCATTCTGAAAGTGGGTCATTCAGTCCTCAACAAGTGTAACCATTGCAGTCAAACACCAAGCTTGCAGGCTACTGATTCTTTATAATATTAATAACAACACATTCAAAGGTTCCCTCTCATTCCCTTGCATCCTGATAGACTCTCTTTCTTTTAAAATATATTTTTATTGATTTCAGAGAGGAAGGGAGAGGGAGAGAGAGATTGAAACATCAATGATGAGAGAGAATCATTGACCGGCTGCCTCCTGCATGCCCCCTTCTGGGAACTGAGCCCGCAACCCAGGATGTGCCCTTGACTAGAATTGAACCCAGGACCCTTCAGGCCCCAGGCCTACGCTCTATCCACTGAGCCAAACCAGCCAGGGCCTGATAGACTTTCTTGAGTGGGGAAGAAAGGGATGAAGTTAGCACCAGGAGCCGCATATGGGTGTGAGTCTCGTAGGTGTATATATGTCACTGGCTGTGTTCGGGAGGGAAACACTAAAAGCAGAGAATACTAATGCAATGCAACCCCTTCGTTTCTCAGGTGTGGAAACTGAGGCCCAGAGAGGTGATGTGATTTGCCTAAAGTCATGCAACTAGTGGCAGAGCCAGGCCGAGAAGCCAGGTGTCCTGGCTCTCAAGACATCCTGCAGCCTGAGGATGGAACAGGTATCACTCACCTGGGGCCACGGGTCAGGTGTTCAGCCAGAGCTGCCTGGGGTTCCAGCTAAGGAGGCCAGAGGATGCATCAGCTCACGGTTCTGACAATTGAATGACTTAGGCGTGAAATGAAAGCTGGGTAAGAGCAGTGCTGATACCGTGTGACTAGCTTCTTATTAATAACAGGAAAGGCGCTCAGGGAGGCCTGCCTGTATAAGCGTGTACCTGGGCAGCCGCACCAGGAAGCTGCAACTTTGCATCCCCAGGGACTCACTGGCCATTCCCTGCAGGTCCCTGGGGGAAGGGACTGGACAAAGGGGAGATAGACGCATGCCCAGTGAAGTTGGGGTGACGTACGGAAGGCAGCTGTCAGTCAAACCTGGGAACAGGGATCATTGGCTAGTGGGGGCAGGGCCACTGCAAGTCTGTGAAAATGTGGGAAAACATACTCCCCGAAACAAAGGCGTTTCCTCTTGGTGCTCTTGTCTCTTGTGCTCTCGCTTTCACCCGGGTTCCCTCCGTAGCCACATGGCCTGCGGCCCTGCAGACCCCACACTCAGTGGACGAATGAGCTGCGGCTGGAAACACGAGCTCAGCCAGCCTGGTGCTGGTCGGACCACGTAGACGTGGAGCGGAAGCCCCGGACAGCGGGGTATTCCTGCTCCATCGAAAGCAAAATGGGGCTTCTTCCTCTCGGGAGGGAGGGAAGTGGGACCTTGGACACTCAGGGCTCTAACTCCGCACAAATAAATGGCCCCTGTTCTCCGAGGGCAAAGAAAAGCTGGGTCGGAGAAAAAAGGTGAGGTTTACCACGTAACCCTCGTGAGCCCAGGGCCACGGCCACCGCAGCCGCCGCCTTCTCGAGGTGGACCCGTCTCTGGCTGCGGCGTGTCCCTCTGCAGAAAGCGCGCGGTGATCGCCCTCCAGCCACGCTGACCCCCACGCTGTCTCCAGTGCAGCTCACAGGGTTCGGAAACCAGTGGCCGCTGGCAGAGGACGCGTGGGGTTTGGGGAGCAAGAGGGTCAGGAAGACAGGGAGGAGCTTCCGGAGAGAGCCACGAGAAAAATGGGGGCCAGGCTGGCGGGGGGGGGGGGGGGGGGGGGAGGCTGGATTGGGGCGACATCAGCTAGGTTAGTGGCCAGTAGAGTTGATCGGCGGTGACGATGTACAAGGAAGACTAAAATGACATCCAGCTCAAAATGGGGAGGAAAAGGCACCCCCTGCTCTCATATATGCCCACGTGCTGTTTATATTAAGGAATATTAAGCCCAGTATTGATGAAACAAGAACTATTTTTGCTGCTGTAACATCCTGTGTGTTTTACATCAATATGGGTCAGTGCTAATGAGTACGGACTCCTCTGAGGAGCCTGAGCCATGGTGTCTTTCCCATGTAGTCAGTGGTTATTTATTGAGCACCTACTATGTGCCAGGCACTATTGTGGGCACTTGGAAGACAGCAAGTGAACCCAACAAGCAAATACCCTTGAACCGTGAAACGCCATCAAGGGAGGATGTCCAGAGAAGCTAGTCTCTTGGGGAAAACAACAGAAGAGAAAGCTGGGGTGGGGCAAACTGCTAAATTGGAATGATATTAATCACAATAAAGGCCAGGAAGGAGTGTACTGATGGGCTGAGTTTCACTGGGTCCCTTGGAGAAAGTTTTTTCTAGGCCGAGAGAACTGAGATGATGGGTGAGCGTGGCAGAAGGTCTACTCCAATCAGTGGTCGCGATCTGGTGGCTCCTACAAAGATCAGGCTCCTGGGTAAACCACAGCGTGGGAGGTGCCGTGGGAAGGCTGAAGGCAGAGGCCATGTGAGAAGTTCAGATCTGAGAGGGAACAGAGGAACCATGGGTTTAAACAGGTAGTCAGGCTCCAGAAGACCAAGCAGGCTTGTCACCTGTTAGTCCTGGGGTCTGGGGAGCGAGCCTTGGAAGGTCCCAGGCCATCGGTGAGGGATGGAAAGCAGGGCTGTGGCCACAGAAGCAGGCTTGTCACCTGTTAGTCCTGGGGTCTGGGGAGCGAGCCTTGGAAGGTCCCAGGCCATCGGCGAGGGACGGAAAGCAGGGCTGTGGCCACAGCGTTGGAAGTCAAAGGACCCTCTCAGCCTTCGGGAGGAATGCGTTGCATCCCCTGTGGTGCGTTAGGACAGGCCTCAGCACAGAAAGGAAGGAGGAGACACCGTCAGCACAGGCGGGAGGTAAGGCCTCGGTGGCAGAAGCTCAGTTATGCGCTGAACCCTCATCAAACTGAAATAATAGCCAGAGGGGTTGAGCTCCTGAACCCTTCAATCTCTCGGGATTAAGAACAGAATCCAGCCCTAGCCAGTTTGGCTCAGTGGGTAGAGCATTGGCCGGCAGACTGAAGGGTCCCAGGTTCGCTTCTGGTCAAGGGCACGTACCTCCATTGCAGGCTCCTCCCTGGCCTGGGCCCTGGTCGGGGCGCATGCAGGAGGCAACCAATCAATGTGTTTCTCTCACATTGATATTTCTCTCTGTCTTTCCCTCTCTCCTCCACTCTCTCTAAAAATCAATGGAAAAACATCCTTGGCTGAGGATTAAAAAAATAAAAGAAGAACAGAACCCATCCCATTGATGGGAATGGCATGATCTGGTCTCTAGGGAAAGTAGAACGAGGGACAGGAAACAGCAGAGCCCAGATCCACTCCTCCTCCATGGAGCCACCTCCCTCCTCCAGGCAGGAGGCAAGAGGGAAGGAGGAGGAGGCAGGAGGCCGGAGGGAGGAGGCCATGCCTGTCTCTCCTTTGCCAGCAGGGACCCCCACTGCTCCTTAATGCAGTGATGGCGAACCTATGACACGCGTGTCAGAGGTGACACGCGAACTCATTTTTTTGGTTGATTTTTCTTTGTTAAATGGCATTTAAATATATAAAATAAATATCAAAAATATAAGTCTTTGTTTTACTATGGTTGCAAAGATCAAAAAATTTCTATATGTGACACGGCACCAGAGTTAAGTTAGGGTTTTTCAAAATGCTGACACGCCGAGCCCAAAAGGTTCGCCATCACTGCCTTAATGGTTGCCAAGACCCCGATGGTTCCAGAGAACCCTATTTCCCAATGTTACCAGGTGTTTCTCCAGAACTCAGAGGATGGTGTTCTTGGCAGAGGGCTGATTAGGACAGGCATCGAGTCCTCCTCTAACTCTTACTTGATCTTCATGTGCTTCCTTTCAGCTACCACCCACCCACCACTCTTCTCAGCGACAGCTCGAGCCCCACTCCACGGCACCCGTTCCCCTCTTCCTGGCTCCCACCCTTCTTCCTTACTCCCTGCTGGGAGGCTTACCTAACCCTTCAGACTTGACGCCTGGCCCCGTCTTTGCCTGACTCAGCATCTTCCTCTGCTGCCCGTCTGGTGGCCTTCTGTTCAGTTCTGCAACATCCATCCTCCACCCCACGGAGGCAGGAGGCAGGAGGCAGGAGGCAGGAGGCAGGAGGCCAGAGGGAGGAGGCAGGAGGGAGGAGGAAGGAGGTCATGCCTGTCTCTCCTTTGCCAGCAGGGACCCCCACTGCTCCTTAATGCAGTGATGGCGAACCTATGACACGCGTGTTACAATTGGTGGTGTTACAATTCTGTTGGCCTGGTGGCCTTCTGTTTGGTTCTGAACATCCATCCCCCAACCCATTGGTACCAGCAGTACCGCCGGCCCCTTGTTGAGTTTGACTTCCAACCACACGCTGTCCCTGCACCGCGTACAGCAGAACCAAAGCCCAGGGAAGGCTCTCATCCCAGGTTCAGGGCTCCGTGCCTGGAGCTGGCTCCTTCAGCTTCCACAGTGGAGGTTCAGGAGGCCGGCACTTAAATCGCCTCTGGTCGTCCCCGTCACAGGGGCGTTTCTCCCAGAGGGCAGTTGGACAAATAAGAAGGGAGGGGTTCAACAGAATAATAATGTGAGCCACGCGTGCAATTAAAAACCTTCCAGGAACCACATTTTCAAAGGTAGAAACGGGTGAAATTAATTTCAATATCATATTTTATTTCACCCAATATTCCTAAAATGTCCCCACTTCAACCAGTAATCAGTATAAAAATTATTAATGCCATCTGTGCCTTTGTGTTGTTGTTGGTTCAAGAGTTTGAAATCCAGGGTGTATTTGACACTCCCAGCACAGCTCCATCCAGACACTACAATTTTCAGTGGACACATTTGCTCGGTATTTATATTTACAGGCGACAAAGTGGAGTCCCATACCCAGGTGTTCCAGGCATACTTAAACGTCTTCCAGTGACTGAATCAAGTACCAAATCGTCACTTTCCTTTAATCACTTCCGCATTTGGCAACGCAGTCATCTTTCTTAGGAAAACTGTTTGAAGCGAACGCATATCCATTTCCAAGCTGTGTCCGTCCGTCCTTCCGTCCGTCCGTCCATGCTTGGCCAGTTCACTGACTAGTGTCAGCTCAGTATTGTTAGCATGGAATGTAAAGGGGTACTGGATACATTGAAAAGTAACTCTAAGTGTATCAAGTGCAACAAAACGTTCTTCCAATTTCTCTTGTAGGTTTTGCGGATAATTTATATGATGCTGGTGTTACAATTCAAAATATTTTGCATATTGACTCATATTAGGAAATGTATGGAATCATTCTTATTGAGTTATGTTATGAAAAGTTTCGATTTCAGTATAAATTCTTGTACTCTTCTAGCTAGGTGACAAGTACGCTTTTCTTTTCTTTTCTTTTTTTAATTGTTTTATTGCTTAAAGTATTACAAAGAATATTACATATGTCTCCTTTTTTCCCACCCTTGACAATTCCCTGGCCTCCCATACCCCCCAGTGTCTTGTGTCCATTGGTTATGCTTATATGCATGCATGCAAGTCCTTCGGTTGATCTCTTACCCTCCCCTCCTGCCTCCCAACCCTCCCCGGCCTTCCCGCTGTAGTTTGACAGTCTGTTTGAGACGCTTTTCTTTCCGTAGAGAAAATTTGTCTCATTCCTAACCAAGGTGACATCAGTGAGAAGACAGAGCGCATGCTGCCATGTTTTACCTGTGATTATTAAACTTTGGGTAAGAATCCCTTTTGTTTCAAGAAAGTCTTGCATTGGAATTGACAGCAGAGTAAATCTTTGCAAAACTCTCCCATGACTCAAGCAGTGAACACAGGTGAAGACGCAGGTCATCACGTTCATTGCTCCCTCCTCCCCATGGACTCGTGTCCACAACATTTACACGAATACTACTGTGTCCATCACACTTCCCATGGAACCGCTTCTGAAAAGGAGCCCAGGTATTCTCAATACGCATCTTACAGGCAATAAGGGAAACATTAGTCTCTTGTTTTGAAATTTCAATAAATCCAGATTTTTGACTGACCATAGTTGGAGCACCATCCTATATAATAAAAGCCTAATATGCAAATTGTCCCCTCAACCTGGAGTTGGACTGGGAGTTTGACTGCTCGCTATGATGTGCGCTGACCACCAGGGGGTGGCACGGAACATGACAGGCGTCGGTGATGCAGCGCTGGCAACGGGCGGCAGTGGAGATGCTGTCAGCCCCGATGGGGCTCTCGTAGGTACCGCAGTGGGATGGTAGGACAGGTGAGTAGGTGGCGCCAGGCCAAGGCAGATGAGAGTGGGGGCCCGATCTCCCCGCCGATCGCCCTGCAGACGGTGACCAGCGGCCCCAGCAGGCCCCCAGGCTGAGACGGGAACTGGGAGTGGGTGGCAGCGACCAACCTCCTGTGGTACCCGGCAAGGGACTGCAACCTCTCGCCGGCTACCTGGGGACAGGGGTGACCGGGACGGGAGTGCGGCGAGAATGCGGGGTGTCTGCCGAGTTCGCTCTCACTCTGCCTGCTACCCTTCCCCCGGACACCAGGGCTCACACGCCAGGGAAGCCCCCATGCTCAGGTGCTAGGCGCCCGTGAGGAACACCCCCCTCCCCCGCACCTGGGGACGGGCGCTTACTCCCCCTGCTACCCTCCCCCAGGATGCCAGGGCTCGTGCACCAGGGAAGCCCCCATGCTCAGGTGCCAGGCGCCCATGAGGAACCCACCCGGCACCCGTGTGGCCTCTTCCAGGTGAGCCAGGCCACAGCCGCTGGGACCTCAGGAGCTCTCTGAGGGTTTGCGCAGGAGCCAGTCTGTGAGGCCAGCCAGGAGAGAGCACGCTGCCTGCCCAGTTCCTGTGTGGTGCTGCTGGGGAGCCCAGAGGCCCATGCTGCTATCCGGTCAGTGGCTTCCGGCCAAGAATCTCTGCATGGGGACTCAGGCGGATGGGGGCCTGTGAGGGTCCGGGGGCCCAGGTGCTGCCCAGGGCCCGGAGGTCAGCTGAGACCTGCCCTTCCATGCCGGACGCTCGTGCTTCGATTGCCAGCCAGGCTTAGGGACCACACCCATGCATGGATTTCATGCACTGGGCCTCTAGTCTGGTATGAAATAAACTAATTTTTTTATATCTAACTGAAATTCTTGTCAGATTAAAATATCTATGGCACAATTTGTTTTTTTAAATATATTTTATTGATTTTTTACAGAGAGGAAGGGAGAGAGATAGAGAGTTAGAAACATCGATGGGAGAGAAACATCGATCAGCTGCCTCCTGCACACCTCCTACTGGGGATGTGCCCGCAACCAAGGTACACGCCCTTGACTGGAATCGAACCTGGGACCCTTCAGTCCACAGGCCGACTCTCTATCCACTGAGCCAAACTGGTTACGGCTTTTTTTTTTTTTAAGCCATGTATTTGCAATGTTTTTTCATAATTTTAGAAGACCTTTAAGACTAAATATATCCAAAGTATTAATTGGGCAGTTGTCACATAGCCATGACTCAGCTAAAGCTTGCTATTTTTCAAAATTTGAATTATCTTTGATAGTTCTGTTATTCTATAGGCAATTGGTTTCTTAATTGAAGATTGTTTACTTTTTATAAAATATCTTTTTAGTTTTTCTCATAATTTTCTAAAAATTTTTACAACTGAAATAATAATTTCTTTTACCATGTTTCCATTAAAATTGTGTGGGGTTTCTTATGTTTTTATTGACTTCAGAGAGAAAGGGAAAGAGATAGAAACATAAAAATTGTGTGTGTACATGTGTGTACAAGACTCCAAGCCATTTTATGGCTGGCCAAAATTGCAATCTCTGATCCTATTAAAACCTATTTTAGCCCTAACCAGTGTGGCTCAGTGGTTGAGTGTTGTCCTGTGTACCAAAATGTCACCAGTTCAATTCCCAGTCAGGGCACATGCCCAGGTTTTGGGCTCTATCCCCCGTCCAGGTGTGTGCGGGAGGCAGCCGATCCATGTTTCTCTCTCACATCCATGTTTTTCTTTCTCCTTCCCTCTCCCTTCCTCTTTCTCTATGAAAAAAATTTTTTCAATATAAAGTCTATTTTAAGTTTTTGTTTAACATTTTGTTCTGATTTCGGGCAACTCTTTCATGGGTTCTTTTTTATTATAAAACTAGAGACCCGGTGCACGAAAATTAGTGCATGGGGGGTGTCCCTCAGCCCAGCCTGCCCCCTCTCACCGTCTGGGAGCCCTCAGGGGATGTCCTACTGAAGGGAGGCAACCGGCCGATCAGGGGAAGGCGATGCCCCCATCACGCCTCTGCTGCTGCCACTGCCGGCCGCCGCGGCTGCCTGAGCCTTGGCCCTCGCAGCCACAGTGGCTGCCTGAGCCTCGGCCTGGCCCTCATTGCCTGAGCCTCGGGCCCTCCCAGAGGCAGCCACTATCTGTGGCCTGCCTGAGCCTCGGGCCCGCCCTGGCAGCGGCAGCCACTGCAGCTTTGTCCGAAGGACATCCGGAAGACTCCGCCCTAATGAGCATATTACCCTTTTATTCGTATAGATATACACAACATAAAATGCACCATTTTAACCATTTTTAAGTGTACAGTTCTGAGGCATTAGCACATTCACACTGTTGTGCAGCCCTCACCACCATCCATCTCCAGAACTCTTTTTCATCTTCTGCAACTGAAACTTTATTGCCATGAAACACAAACTCCCCATCCCGCCCCTCTCCCCCCAGCCCCTGGCAATCGCCATTCTACTTTCTGTCTCCATGAATCTGACTATCCTAGGAACCTCATGTAAGTGGAATCATACCATAGCCATTCTTTGTGACTGGCTTATTTCACTTACAATAGTGTCTGTAAAGTTCATCCTTGTTGTAGCAGGTGTCAGAATTCCCTTCCTTTTTAAGGCTAGATATTCCATTGTATATATAGACCACATTTTGTTTATCCAGTCATTTGTCAATGGACACTTGGGTTGCTTCCAGATTTGGGCTATTGTGAAAATGCCGCTATTAACATGACTGTGCCAGTAATTGTTCAAATCCCTGCTTTCACTTTCTTTGGTGGAATTATTGGGTCATATGATATTTTTTGTATGTTCAATTTTTTTAAAATCCTCGCCTGAAGATATTTTTTTCCATTGCTTTTCCCAGAGAGTGGAAGGCAAGGCGCGGGGGTGCGGGGGGCGGGGGGCGGCGAGTGAGAGAGAAGCAACATCCATGTGAGAGATACATTGGTTAGTTGCCTCCTGCACAGCCCCAACTGGGGGCGAGGAGTGAATCGCAACCCAGGTATGTGCCATTGACCAGGAATCAAACCGGTGACCCTTCTGTATGGGGCTGGCGCTCTACCCCTGAGCCAAACTGGCCAGGGCTGCATGAGGAGTCGCCATGCTGTTTGTTTGCTTTGTTTTTCTGTGGGGAGAGGGTGTCATAGCCGACCTCGTGGCCCTAAAGCAGCATCTCATTGTGATTTTGATTTGCATTTCCCTAGTGACGAATGACATGGGGCGTCTTTTCATGGGTGGCAACAATTCTTTTTTGAATGCTGAGAAAAAACTTCTTATCAAATTCACTGTGTATGTGCTGAAAACGTCTCAATATTTCCACTGCATTTTTTAAATGTTTGTGTGTTTTTTTCAAAACAAACACAGCCTTTTCGTTTTGCTTAGCCACAGAGATTGCTATTGCCATTCATCATGAAATCCGTGCTGTACCTACTTCGCCTCCTGTTTTCTTTAAGATGCTGGTCATCCCTAGCTTCTGCATCTCCATTTGATTCTACATCAGTTGTATGTCTCCATTTTAAATTTACAGTTGTGTTCCCGCACAGAAAACTAATGGAATTATATTATAATTAAATTAATATGTATTTTGGTTTAATTTCCAATTATGATTTACAAAGGTGTCATGCAACTCATCCTGTGAGTAAACACATTGCAGTGTTAGATCCGTGCTCAGAAAAATATCCTTCGAACTGAATCAGCCCATTGAGACCAATTAGATTGCTGATGTGTTCACACGTCACCCCAGAAACACCCACAGGTGGCCAGCCTACGACAAGGCGCGCCCCCAGCGCGTGCCCTACACTATTATGACAATATCTTAGGCAATGCAATTATTAGAGTATAATTACATGTTTGTCCTAAAATAAAATTGAATTTAACAGAAAAAGAATGTCTTGTACCAATTCTGTTTTGAAATTTTAAAAATTAAGTAAAGCTAAAAATGTAGTTTTCCACCCACATTAGTCACATTTCAAGTGCTCAGTGGCTGCCTGTGACCAGAGGCTACTGCACTGGACGGAATAGGCCTGGGAATTAAAACAACAGCAGCAAACTGAGCAATTCCACGGCTTGGTTTCTCCCTAACGCACCTCTGCACAGTGCACGGAAGGCATGCAGTCCGTGCCCCTTTAACACGGTTCACAATGGCCACCCCCAGAATGGCTCTCATGTCCATCTGCTGGTTATGGCCCCCTAGTTGTGGTGTATTTATTCTAAGGAAATTTATGCCACAGATTAAAATAGATATAGTTGACCCTGGAACACCATGAGTTTGAACTGTGTGGGTCCACTTATATATGGATTTCTTTTCAATAAATCCCATAAATGTATTTTCCTTATGATTTTCTTTTTTTTAATATGATTTTCTTAATAACATTTTTTTCTCTAGCTTGCTTTCTTGTAAGACTACAGTATATAATACATATAGCATACAAAATATGTGTTAATTAACTATTTTATAGGTAAGGCTTCCAGTCAGCAGTAGGCTAGTAACAGTTAAGTTGTGGGTTTTTTTACAATAACTAGAGGCCCGGTGGTGGGTCCCTCAGTCCAGCCTGTGCCCTCTCGCAGTCCGGCAGCCCTTGTGCTCGCCAGCTGTGAGCCACCTCAGAGCTTCTGGCTGAGCGGCACTCCCCCTATGGGAGCTCACTGACTACCAGGGGGCAGCTCCTGTGTTGAGTGTCTGCCCCCTGGTGGTCAGTACATGTCATCGGGACTGTTCTGCTGTTTGGTCGATTTGCATATTAGCCTTTTATTATATAGGATTTTTTAAATTGCTTTCAGAGAGGAAGTGAGAGGGTGAGAGAGAAACATCAATGATGAGAGAGAATCATTGATCAGCCGCCTCCTACATGCCCCCTACTGGGGATGGAGCTCGCAACCTCGGCATGTGCCCCAACAGGGAATTGAACTGTGACTACCTGGTTCATAGGTCAATGCTCAACCACTGAGCCACACTGCCAGGCATTAGTTAAGTTTTTACAGAGTAAAAAATGATATGTACCCGGTTGGTACCCTAATCCCAGCTTGTTTGAGGGCCACTGTATGTGGTTAGATATCTAAGACCTCTTTCTAGGTGGGGAGGAGGAAAACTGAGTTTTACAATGTGATGTCATTTTTAAAAAAATATTGCATTTCAAAATTGATTGGATAGATAGATCCACACCAGAGTGGTTACTTCTGTACCTCTGTGGCTATACCTCTATAGGCGAAGTTGGATTTAATAGGAAGGATGCATTCATGTATTACTCATATAATTAAATTAATTTGGAAAAAGAAGTTAAGAAAGGGGAAGTCTTGACAGAAGTGGGAAGATGAACAAAGACACCAATTTATATAATTAACTGCAATAAAGATTCTATGGTGTCTAAACAAGTGTTATAATATTTAATGCATATGTCAAAAGTAATTATTCAAAGAGAAGAAGTACAAATTACACAGCGGGCTCTCTGGAAACTGAAGGTGGGAAACGCCGAGCAGCGATCAGCACTGACTCGGGAGCTTCCTCCACCAGCGGCCACCGCAGTCCCAGAGGGCATCCAACCACTGACGCCCGGTCTCCGCCCGCCAGGTCCTTGTGGCTCCTATTTCCATACCCACAGCTCCCGTCTCCGCTTCCCCTGCTTCTTAAATATAGATGTCAGTTAAGGGGGAATTAGGATCCAAGCAAGTGGACACAGGAGCAAACATCACCTTCCTCTGGAGAAGGGGGCAGAAACCAAAATGTTTGGATCCTCAATTTGCCCTTCTTCACGGTGGAGACCGGCTCAGTGTGGGAAGCCGCCTATTGTCTTCTCTAGCAGAGAGTGGACAAGGAGCCTGGAATGCTGGTGACCCTTGAGCCCTGGCAAAGGTCAGGGCTATGCATCCACTGGTTAGTTGAGACAATGGTAGCCGGTTAGTCCAGGAAAGCAGTGAATCCGCAGAGTGGCCTGAGAATCTGGGAGCTTCTTGGGAGCCCCGGCTTCCCGCCTTGTCCCGGGTGAACTCGCATCCAGGCCTGAGCTCGCTGCCTCCACCAGCCAGGGAACCGCCACTCTGAACCGCTGACTCGGGATGCGTCCCTGAGTGAACTGAAATGAACCAATTTATAGAAAGCAGCACAATAACCCCAGGGAGATGGCATGATTCATAGTGCACGAGACAAGGGGAAGAATAAGCAAGGAGCGTTCACCTCATAGAGTATAAAACATGATGAGGACCATCAGGCCGAACGTAACGGAAGTAAAAGGACTTAACCCACCCCATTAAAAAACAAAGCCCTTTAGACCAGATGTTTAAAATCTAGCTATGTTTTCAAGAGACAAACATAAAGCAAAGTAAATCCAAAGTCTTAAGAGAAAAAAGGGGAGATGGTCAAAACAACATAAGAAATACAAAAATAAGGAAAACAGAAGAGTGATATTAATTTTAGAGGCAAGAGGGCATACGACCACAAGCATTTCGGACAGAGTATTATTTTACAATAGAAGGTACAACCCCTCTAACAGATAAAGGCATTTATGAACATCGCTGAGATTAAAAGCAAAGTGCTGAGTGAAAAAACTAAAGAAACTGCAGAAGACAGATTTGGCTCTGTGGCTTTAACTGTTTCCACTGTAACTGCCTGTTTCTGGGACATGACTTGGCTAAGGAGAAAAGTCCGTCTGGCCGAGTTCATTAAACTGCACCAGGGAGAGAAATTGTCCTCCGAGGTCAGCGTAGCTCACGCTTTAGGAAACCAGCAAATTCTCCACCACAAACACTCGCCTGATGCCATTTTCCGTATGAAACGTTCCCTGCTTTGAGATTTTAACAGTTCTTGAAACGATTAAAGCCAATCTCTGAATTGAAGAAAGTTTCTTGCCTTTCCTTGTTATCAAACTTAGACAAAAAATTAATTTTATGGTGCCAGAAATTCATAAAAGTACAGCTTTAACTTAATGTTATGACTAGCATGTATTATCTTTTTAAAGTGTTTTTAAAAAGAAAGTTATTTAAGTAAAAGCCAGTGTTTTCCCTTTCTCAAAAGAGTCAACAGTTTTTTAACTTAGAGCTTTTTGTGAAATGCCATTGTATACGTATACTGTCTCAAATTTAAACCAAGGCTCAGGCAAAGAATTTGATGATTAAAAGTAATAATTTCTATAAAATTATAAGAAATATTGACAAAACTAACATTGAGCAAAATATTAACAAACTATTCTCATTCTGACAAAATAAAAATATAAGAAAACCAGTATTTGAATAATGATATTAATAATGTTAGATAATAGATACATATCAAAAATACACATGCTTTTCAAACATAAAGAGAACACATCAAGCCAAATGAAAACTTAAGTGAATTCCAATGGGAGAAATTTTACAAGTGAAATTATCTGATAAAAACAAACTATAAGTAAATAACATCAGGCTAATGAAAGAATCAAAATACTTAGAATTTTTAAAAGTACCCATGAAATTACTTTGTGGAAAAGAGGAAATTAAAACTTTACTTTCTGTTTATGTACAAATAACATAAAACTGGTAAGATGTGAGCAACCTAACAATCAGAGGCAAAACTATAATATTAAATGCTTTTTTAAGAAAAAATAAAAATAAATGAAGTTTTCTGTTTAAAAAAAGAGGTTATGAAAAAGAACTAAATAAATTAAAATAGCAGGTAAATGGCCCTTGTGATAAAAGTAGACTTTACTAAATTAAACAATAGAGAAAACAAATGTTAAATAAGTTCTTGATCTGGATCTTTGATAAGGTAAATGAAATAAAACTCTAGAGAGATTTATTAAGGAAAATAGAGTGCATGTTTCAAAATTTGGAAATATTTTTTCCAAAACAGGGGTGGGGAGTTAGCAAGGATACAGATGAGATTTAGAAAGGTGTCAGAGGATATTTTGTCAATTTTATGCTAATGAAATTAAAAATTTTAGACTATTTTATGATGCTTTCTTTGGAATCGAGATACATGGTGAACAATGCTTATTAATATATTTCTGAATGCTGAGCATATCCTACGTTTTTGAAGTGTGTTAGGTTTTCTTTAGTAATATCTTATTTAACACTAGAGGCCTGGTGCACGGATCATGCACCCGTGGGGTCTCTCAGCCTGGCCTGTGCCCTCTCGCAATCCAGGATCCCTCGGGGGATGTTGGATAGCCGGTTTCAGCCTGATCTCCGCAGGCCCGATCCAGACAGAAGGGAGCCCACTCCTTGCAGACCCAATCCAGACAGGAGGGAGCCTGATCCTGTACGTTGAGTGTCTGTCCCCTGGTGGTCAGTGCACGTCATAGCAACCGGTCGACCAGTTTTCAGTCGTTCGGTTGCTGAGGCTTTTATATATATAGACTAGAGGCCCGGTGCACAAAAATTTGTGCACTGGGGGGGAGCCCCTCAGCCTGGCCTGTGCCCTCTCACAGTCTGGGACCCCTCGGGGAATGACCACCTGCTGGCTTAGGCCTGCTCCCTGGGGGATCGGGCCTAAGCTGGCAATCAGACATCCCTCTGGCAGCCCGGCAGCCCTCGGGGGATGTCCACTTGCCAGCGGGGAGCAGACCTAAGCTGCAGTCG
>NW_005355753.1:1608991-1613417 GCF_000412655.1 Myotis brandtii | reverse complement strand
ATTCTGGGATTTATTTACCTTCTGTAATTGAAACTTTGTTGCGGTTCCAGCTCCGAGGCTGGCTGGCTGAAAGCAGGTTTCTGGGTTTGTTTAGCTTCTATAATTGCAACATTGTTGCTTAGACTGGAGCTCAGAGCCTGGCTGCGACAGGCGGGGAACCTTGGCTTCCTCCATCACTGGAGCAAGCAAGCCTCATGTTCGCTTCAGCCGCCTGGCTGCCGGCCGCCATCTTGGTTGGCAGTTAATTTGCATATCGCCCTGATTAGCCAATGGGAAGCATAGGAAGGTATGGTTAATTACCATGTTTGTCTATTATTTGATAGGATGACATTTATTAATGAGTTTGGTATATAGTTTTTGTGCAATGATTTTTGAGTTTTGGTGTGTCTTTCACAGAAAATATGAGAATTCTTTACTTTTCTGATACATATAGAATTTATACAGAGGCAGAATTGTTTATTTCTTGGCTCTTTAGGAGAATTCCTCTATTAAGCCCTCTGGGTCTGGTGGATTCCTCATAGGGAGCTGATTGATAACATTTTCAGTTTTGTTCCCACTTACTGTTTTAAGATTTCTAGCATTGTGTTTATTTTGGTACAGTTATTTATATTTCTCTAGAAAATCATCTTTTTCATTCATATTTCCAAATTTAATGGCACAGTTTTGCTAGGTGCTGTACTTTTAATTTCCTCTATTTGGGAGGTGGTTTCCTCCTTTTCCTAATTAGTCCACTCAGTAGTTCATGTTTTACTCTAACCAACCCTATCCTAAAGAACCAGCTCTTGGATTAACCAACTCTACTTTTTCTTTTTTTCTAATTCACTAATTTATTATTTCTTCCTTCTGACTTCTTAGGATAGTTGGCTGTTCTTTTTCTAACTTCTCTGATTAAGTATTAAATTCATTTGTTTCTTTTGCCTTCTTTACAAATGTATTTGTTTAAGGCTATCTATTTTTCTCTTAACCCAGCTTTGGCCATATAACATAGGTTTTGATATGTACTAACAGTACTTTATTATTCAAGATATTAAGAAAGTTTGGCTTATTATTTTGCTTTGATCTCTCTCTCTCTCTCTCTCTCTCTCTCTCTTCACACTTCTCCCCAACCCAGATGGGTGTTAGGTTTTTTCCCTTCTAATTTGATTCCTAATGTCTAGTTCCCTGGTATTATGATTTGAAAATGGTCTATACTGTTTTTACTTTTTGAATTTTGTTAGTATTTTCTTTGTAGCCTGATATATAGTCCATTATTGTGAAAATTCCATAGGCGCATGAAAAGATGTATGAAATTTACAGCATTTGATACAAAACTACAACATCAGCCCTAGCCGGTTTGGCTCAGTGGATAGAGCATTGGCCTGCAGACTGAAGGGTCCTGGGTTCGATTCCAGTCAAGGGCACTTTCTCGGGTTATGGGCTCGATCCACAGTAGGGGGCGTGCAGGAGGCAGCCAGTCAATGATTTTCTCTCATTGATGTTTCTAACTCTCTCTCCCTCTCCCTTCCTCTCTGAAATCAATAAAATATATTAAGAAAAAACTACAACAACCATTTTATTAAATATACAGTCTCTAAACCAGTGGTTCTCAACCTTCTGGCTCTTTAAATACAGTTCCTCATGTTGTGACCCAACCATAAAATTATTTTCGTTGCTACTTCATCACTGTAATGTTGCTACTGTTATGAATCGTAATGTAAATATCTGATATGCAGGGTGGTCTTAGGCGACCCCTGTGAAAGGGTCGTTCGACCGCCAAAGGGGTCGAGACCCACAGGTTGAGAACCACTGCTCTAAACCCTTATTTTTAACTTTCTTGTCTGCTGTGGACTGGGAGAGATGAGCTGCAGTGAGTCGGTTAGCCGTGGGTGTCTGCTGGAAGTTGGTGCTGGATCGCTTTGAAGCTGTCTTCAGCTGTGCTAGCGTATCGTTGATGTTTCAGGCTAATTGCAGAGTGTCAGTAGCCTGTGTCATAAATGCTCCAGATGGTCGTAATTGACTCATTTAATCTTGGATTCAGCTTTGTCGGATATTAATATCATGACCCCAGCTTTCTTTTTGTTAACTTTACCTGGATGTCTTTGTTCAGACCTTTCAACCTTCCCAAGAAACTTAGTTTGACATATTCTTTTGTTTTTAACCAAAAGCTGGTTTTTGCTTTGTTTGACCCAATCTGAAAGTCTTACTCTTTAAATTGCTTTTTTTGCAGTCCACATATACTTATTGAAATAACAGGTATGATTTGTTTTAATTCTCTCATCCTATGTTTCTGTTTTTAATATTTCCTTTGTTTTCATGCACTGCGCTTGCTTTGGGCCGCCTCACTTTGCTACGTGTTTCTGGTCGCTTTTAGCTTTATAAATTTTTTTTTATAAAGGCTGTCTTTATACTTTCAGGTGGTATTTTAAATCTCTACTTTCTGATTTGTCAACTTTAGAAAATATCTATTTAATGCCCAGAATACAAGAAAATAGGTACTCTGGCTGGGTTTCTGTTTTGTCCGCCTTTACACTGGGGAGGGCGCGGGGCAGACAGGGAGGAGGCAGAGCCACGCTGGGCCTGGGGGTGGCAGCGAGTGCTGGCGGCTGGCTCCGCTCCCACGGGCTCTGAGATGCCAAACTCCCCTCTGAGCCAGAAGTGCAGGAGAGACAAGGGGCTCCAGCAGCCACACGCCCTCCGGAGACTTCTCCCATGTGTTTTCTTCATCAGGCCAGTCCTTAAAGGCAGGAGATGGTTAGAGCGGTGCCTGAGCCCAGTGGCCCGGTGTGCCCCTGTGCCTGGGAGCACCGGCCAGCCCGGCTGGTTCTCAGCTCTTGTCGGACACTGGGATGCAGCACGGAGCTTCTCCTGGGGGGAGAGGGGGTCCCCCAAGGCTGCCAGCTCATCCCCTACATGGGCTTTTCTCTAAATTGGGGGATAATAGGAAGATTTTTCAGGAGTTTTGCCTGTCTACCTATTTCTCACCAACCACTCTGATTGCAGGAAACTTCCGTATTTCTTCCACTGACATTTTAAAGCCACAAACCTTCATTTTCCTCTACATGCTCCCAGCGGTTTTTGTTTTGTTTTAATGTAGATTTTGTCAATTTTTGGTTCATTTCATTGTATTGGGAAAGTCTATCATTTTGCTTCTCTCCACCTTTATATTTCAGAAATTTCCTTTATTCTCTACAGCATAATATTCTATCATGTAAATGTACTATAATTTAGCTAATCGTCCTCCTATTTATAGAGCAATTAACTAATTTATGGGACAAGTAATTAGTGCCCATTAGTGGTAAGGAAGTGGGGAAACAATCATGTCTACATAAAACTGGTGGAATTTTTTATTGAGATAACCCCCCAAAATATAATCTGTCAAAGATCTTACAACAATCTGTGCTCTTTAATTCAGAAATTCCATTTGTAGAAATGTATCTTAAGATAATAATGATAGAAGAGCCTAATGATTGTTATGCAAAAATCTTTATTGATGCTTTATTAGAAAAGCAAAAATGTGGGAAAAGACCCAAGAATCCAACAACAGAGCACTGGTTGGAAAAACGATGGCACATTCGGACGCTGGAATCTACTCAGCGTGTTGCCCTCGTGAGGCGGGGGGAAGGGACTGTGCCTCCTTGCAGAGGCCGGGCCTTAGTAAGCTGCCCGCTGTGTTTTCATTCTGCCTTCACTGGCCTCACAGTCAGCGGAAATGAGTCCTGCTCCCAGCAGTGAAGCAGCTTCTAGTGCTGCTGAAGGCAGGACAGCTCTGAGTGTGTGTGTGTGTGTGTGTGTGTGTGCACTCACACAGGAGTGTTTGCAAACGTGTGGAATGTGGAGCACACTGTTTCGCCAGCATCACTTCCATGGAAAGCACTAAATCTCCTTGAATGGGTTTGCTTGACAAACTACTTAGGCAAGAGCATGAGGCCGCAAATGGTCTGGATTTGGTCAGAACTGCCTTGCAGGAGACAAGTAGAGGACTCTCCGTTCCTCCAAAAGCAGGGGAAAGAGAGGAGGGAGTGGGAAGATGTGTCCGGGGTCCCCAAGATAATCCTCAGGTTGATGATTGCCTAGAAGGACTCACAGAGCTGAGAAAAGCGTTAGTTCACATCGGTTATTACAGGGACGGGATGCCCACTGAAATCCACAAGAAGGGTGCACAGGGCAGACCCCAGGTGCTGGCCTGCGGCCGCGCCTCCCAGTGGCACCACAGCGCTTAACTCTCCAGCAAACAACCACACGTTGTCCACTGGGGATGCTCACCCAAGCCTGGTGTCCAGTCACGTGTGCATGGAGTGACCACGTGACTGACATCAGGTACCCCGTGTCCAGCCCCTCCAGAAGCCAAACTGATCTGGCCTGGCCACGGCCTCAGGAACATAAACACTCCTCTCAGTTAGGATTTTCCACGGCCTCTGGCTTATCTCCCAGGAGCAGATCAAAGGCC
>NW_005355753.1:1570312-1608975 GCF_000412655.1 Myotis brandtii | reverse complement strand
TGAGTTAACCTTTTTGTGCTCAGAAGAGAAGGTGCATAAAAAACATGGGCAGATATCAGAAGACTCTGCCCGCCACATGCCCTGCCAGCAACCCCACGTCTCCAGGACAAGCCTGTGGTAAATCTTGAAGGGCCTGCTGGGAAGGAAGGTCTCGGGAGAACCTGAGGACGGTGCTTGTTCGGCGTGGGGGACGAGGGAGAGGCGTGGGGACCAACAGAACGCAGGGCAGGGAGGCCACGGTGGGGGAGGCCTGCTCAGGGGAGAAGGGCACGCATTTCTGTAAAACATCATTCATGTCCTCTCCGTGTGACGCACTGTCACCTGCTGTTGCTAAAGCAGTGGTCTTCAGCCCACCCCACCGGTATGGGCGTCTCTGGGAGCGGGGCTGGGTGCTTAGATGCACAGCTGGGGCAGGAAGGAGCCCAGCCCAGGAGCTCCAACAAGGTACTCGCTGGGCTGTCGTGGTTTGTCAGCAGCTTTTACTGACCGATGCTGCTCTGAAGTGCCGAGGTTACAGTCACCCCACTGCTCGTTGAGCGTGAGACCGGGCCAGCGGGGTGGTGGTTCTGGCCTTGTCTGGGCTCTCTCTGGGGTCTGGGTGAGTTGCAGGCTGAGACCTGGCTGCGCTGGTCTTGGCTGGGCTCTTCCCCTGCCTGGGCCACGAGTGGAATAACTGGACTTTGCGACGGGCGGCCAGGCCTGCGCCCGGCGATGTCAGGGAACATGCGTGGCCCCGGGAGCCTCAGCTGGAACTGGCCCGCCGTGCCTTCCCCTGCCTGCTTGTGGTCCAAGTAGATCACTAAGCCAGCGGGTGGGGAAATAGATTCCTCTCTTGATGGAGGGAGCTGCAGAGTCACTTTGCAAAGTAATGGTCATGGGGCGGCGGGAGGGGTGGAAACTGGGGTCACGTTTGCAGTCTCCCACATTTGGGCAAGCTGCTTACCCTCATCAAGCCTCAGTCTTCTCATCTGTAGAGCAGGGGTGGCACTGCCCACCACAGAGCCATGAGCATTCACTGGCTGGTGCATCGTGAGCACTTCTAAGCAACACCGACTATCCCTCTCTTGCCAGTCTACTCCCATGTTTGCACTTCACTCAGTGAGTGAAACCTGAATTCCTTAGTGTCCCTATGAAGCCTCAGCAGGTGGCCCTGGTCTGTCTGCCCCTCCCCTGCAGTGACTGACAGGCTTGCATTTGCCTGAAGGTGTAGCTTCATGCTGCGAGCCTGTGTTGTCACTCACGCTGTTCCTTCCACCTGGCTGTCCACTGGGCCCTGGCGGCTGGCCCCAGCCCTTCCCCTTCGGAGACGAAGGCCGGCAGTGATGCTAGGTGGCCACACTGGGAGCCACAGAGAGAGCCCTCCCCTCCCGCTGCTTTCAGCACTTTCGGTCACAGCAAGTTCCATTTGGGGAGCAAGTTCTATTGGGGGTGGGGGGCTCACGGCTTCCAAGTCTCAGACTCCAACAGGAAGTGAGTGCTGGCAAGGGTTTGGCGCCCTGGTTGCTTCCATGGTGTTTATCCTTCCAGCTGTCTTTCCCGTGGCAAGTGATAGCACATTTTTCACAGCGCCGTGAAATCTCCTTCCTCACCACAGTTATTTGGCCAATAAAAAGGGAAGCAATTTAAAGGAAAAACCTGATATAAGGAACAATGTGTGTGGTACCCAGGACAAAAATAGAGAGGGCGTGCTCAAGTGACAAGTCTGGAAAAATACTGACATGCATCCGCTGCCCAGTTCCTCCTAGCACTAGGCCTGGGGCTGTGACAGGGTCCCCAGGTGTGCGCGCACCCTGCCTTTGCCCACCGCTAGGTCCACGGTGACCACGTCCCAGTCCCTGACTCCAGCTCCTCAAGGACATGGCAAATTCAGGCACCTTTCGTGGGGGAAGAGGAGTCCCCCATGATTCATAATCCTGCGTCACCTGGGGGTGCGGTCTCCATGGTGACAGGAGGAGGACGAGCTGGAGCAGGGATGGCAGCAGTAGTGGTAACAGTCCTCGTCCCAGCGGTGCTCCCAGAGAGAGGGGGGGTAGTTGTAGTCGTGACTGGAAACATTCGCAGCGGTGATAGTAGCGACCGCTTGTCGTGTGTCTGATGTGGGTCAGGCGTTGTGCTTAGCTTTGCGCACCTGCTCATTTAGTTCGCACCACAGCCCTGGGGCCGCCACTCTTATCAGCTCGGTTTCACAGATGAAGGATTCGAGACACTGGGAGGTAAAGTCGCTGGGCAGCCGCTGCCGAGGTCAGCCTGCCCCGGGGAGACGCCCCTCCCGCACAGGCTGCCCGCAAGCTTTTCCCTTCGCAAGGCAGGGTGCTGCTTCTGGCTGTGTGTAACTGAAGGGAGTG
Source organism: Myotis brandtii (assembly GCF_000412655.1). Classification (NCBI taxonomy): domain Eukaryota; kingdom Metazoa; phylum Chordata; class Mammalia; order Chiroptera; family Vespertilionidae; genus Myotis; species Myotis brandtii. The sequence goes on along the minus strand of NW_005355753.1, from coordinate 1,606,630 downwards.
CTGAAGCCGTGTGAATATGTAAATTATGTCCCATCAAAGCTCTCTAAAATCCTGCTGCCCCTCCTTCTGTGGCCCCCAGAAACTCAGTAAGATATCTGAGGACTCTCCTGTCTCCATCGCCAGACACCCCAGCCCCACCCGCACCATCCCAGCCTCTGGCCTCTCCTTCCACTGAGAAATGAGATTCAGATGGAAAAATACTGGCACAAGCTTGACCGAGGTTCCTAATAAAGACAATGTGCATCAGCTGCTGCCGTTGCTATGGTGACAGCCACAATTTCTCCCAGACAGCCTGGGTCTGCAGGGAGGGGGGCCCTCGGGGAACAAGGGGTTTCTCCAGCCGTCAGTCCCTCTCACCTTTCCATTTCTCTCACCTCCCCCAGCCCACCGGCCCCCACACGGCCTCACTTGAGGCTGGCACGGCCCGGCACTCCCAGGCCATCGTAATCAGCACCTGGCCTTGAGCCCAGTCTTCTGGCAGCATGTTCCTCACCTCCCTCGCCAGCCAATGTCCTTTCCCCGGCATCCCCCCCGCCAGCATGTAGCAGTGCGGCACCAGCAGCCTCAGCACCAAGGTCACCCACCGCCAGTGCCCTCCCTGGGTGGGCGCTCCACCCACCTAATGCCTCCCTGTTGTCTGAGCCACCTGGGGAATAAAACTGTGATTCTGAAAAAAGCGGGTGTCCTGAGGAGGATGGAAGGCTAACCTGCAGTTCTCCGAGGGGCTGAGAGATTCACTGGGCTCGGAATTAATCAATTCAGTTCTCCAGGGCAAGGAACGGAGCAAGGCCAGCAAAAGAGATCCCGGAGGGTGAGGAAGACTCGGAAAAGTCTGAGTGTCGTGCAGCAGGGAGCCCGAAGGACTGCAGAGGGTGGTGGCGGCGATGAGGACGCTGATCACAGTGATGACAACAGCACCATTTACTGAGCATTTGTCGTGGGCCAGACACTGTACCTAGCACTTCGCAAGCAGTATTGCCCCGAATGCCCGTGCTGACCGTGGACTAGTATGTAGTAGCCAGGTGGCCGCTACCGTTGCTACACCCATTTCTCAGATGGAGTGATAAGGCCTAGAAAAGCTAAGTGTTGCATCTTAGCTTTTAAAGAGCCAGTGGTTCTCAACCTTCTGGCCCTTTAAATACAGTTCCTCATGTTGTGACCCAACCATAAAATTATTGTCGTTGCTACTTCAGAACTGTAATGTTGCTACTGTGATGAATCGTAATGTAAATATCTGATATGCAGGATGGTCTTAGGCGACCCCTGTGGAAGGGTCGTTTGACCGCCAAAGGGGTCGCGACCCACAGGTTGAGAACCACTGGCCTAGATGCTTCAGAAGTATCAATGTCATTTACAAAAGGGTAGGGGTCTTTTCTAAGAGAAAAAAAAAGAGAGGAAAGAGATATACAAACCAAATGCAATCTTTGATCCTCCATTGAATCCTGATATGGAAACTAAAACAGCCATAAAAGGCATTTGAGGGACATAGGTGGGATTTGAATATGGGCTGCGCAGTAAATGACATTGGGAAATCATTGTTGACTCCTGCTAAGTGTGACGCCAGCATTGTGCTCGTGTGGGAGTGTTCTTATTTGCAGGTGACACGGGCCAAAATATTTCAGGGAGAACTGTCATGAGGCCTGTAATTTACTTGCACGTATACTTACTCCGTGATGTCTTCCAACAACCAAGTCTCTGGTTCTCTGCACACCAACAGGGTGTCCTACAATTCAACCCAGTTCTGACACCAACGACCAGAGTGAGCACAGACCCCACCGGCTAAGAGGTCAATCCCACCAAACTGCCCCGTTTCAGATGCCAGTCACCAGCCCCAGGTTGTCACCGGTGCGTCAGACTGACCAGCTGTCCATCCAGGGTTCCCATCGCCCCCAGCTCAGGTCTGATCTTCCCTCTTGGCTCAGCCAATGGAGGGACGTGCTTTACTGCCTGGACTGGTTTATTAGAAAGGGTGCAGCTCAGGAACAGCCAAATGGGAGCGATGCGGAGGGCACGGGGTGAAGAAGGGGTGTGGAGCCGCTGGGCCCTCTCTGGGCCCTCTCTGGGCACACCTCACGCCAGCGTCTCAGTGTGTCTGCTGAGTAGGAGCCCTCTGAGCACCATCATTTACAGATTCCCATGGAGGCAGGAGTGGCTGGGCAGGACTGATCACATCACTCGCCTGTGATAGTCAACTCAATCTCCAGCCCCTCTCTTCTCCCTGAAGGTCAGTGGGGCTGAAAGTTCCGATCCTTTCATCGGGCTTTGGACTTCCTGGTGACCAGCCCTACCCTGAAGCTGAGAGGGACCCAGCCACCAGTCACCTCATTAGCATACAAAATGCTCATCACTCAAGGGTTTTAGGAGTTGTTTGTCAGGAACCTGTGACAAAGATCAACTATTTATTACTTTTTAATTATATCACACACACACACACACACACACACACACACACACACACACGCACACACACAGCAAATATAGCGAAAGGGTAACAGTTGTTGGATGTAGGTGGTTTGTCGTCAGCTTATCAACAGTACATCATATTTGCAGGTAATGGAGCCTGGGCTTCCTTCCCATTGTAACACAGTGACACATAAAAGCAGATAAATTGTTCAATGCATTGTGATAGAAGCTGACACTCTTTATTTATTGTCTTAACCGCCCCCCCACCCAACACACACGTACAGGTTGCTCTAAATCTGAACAATCATGTGAAATTAACTTTTTTAGAAAGAATCACAGGAAAGATGATGGAGTGGCTACCAAAGGAGCCATCTGAGTCAATCCACTCAAAGTTTCCCACCAACACCACCCATTTCAAGTGGTTTTCTGACCTCAAAACAGGACATCATCACAGAAGCACGAGAACAGCTGTGGTCTCCCCCTATTTAGATCATCGATACCCGAGTTTCCTAAGAATCCAGGAGGCTAATGGATGTGGAGGCATTTTAGCTTTGGAAGAGGATTCGTTGTAGATAGGGGACGTGGAGTTCACACCCCTCAGCCTTCGCACCCCTGGAATCCTTTGCTTCTCTGTGTGCTGGAGGTTACACAACTTCACAATCACAGCTGGGAGGGACCTGCCACCCTGGCTTTTCTTCCTGCTCTTTCCCCCCTTCTCAGAAGCAATCCTATTCCTTTTGCCTGATGGGACTATTCCCAACCAAAGCATTAGGACTGAATGAAAAGAGTAAGCTGGCAGCCTCCCAGACCCTCAAACAAGTTCAAGGGTGGACATTTAATTCGGATAATGCTTCAGAATTCATGTAGGTGCCAGGAGGATAGAGACAGCAGGAATGTTTACACACTGTACTCCTGCTCCTCGCCTCTCAGTCACTCCCCAACCTCTGCCCTTCCCAGGCCACACTCCTGAAACTTCTCATCCTCGTCACCAGACCTCCCTTTGGCGCCAAGAAAGACATCTTGACTTCTCGACTGTGTAGAATCCACAACATCCCGTTCTTGTCTCTCTGATTGCTCCTTTATCTTCTCTTTCCCTTTTCCTCTTTTCTTCTCCTCACCCCTTAGATCTTCCTATCCTCGGGAAACAGGAAAGCCTTCTTTTCTCTCTACGTTTATTGGCGTGCCTTTAAATGTCACCACCATGCCACCGACGTCTCATCTGCCTCCAGGTCAGGCATCACTCCTGAGCTCCTAGTTTGGTGTCCAGGGGCCTCCTGAATGTCACCTGCTTGTCCCACGGATTCCTTCAACTCGACATGTCCAACATTGGGCTGGTTATCGTTCCCTCAGTCTGTTCCTCCTCCAGTTTTCTACCCCCCACCCCCCAGGCAAAGGGACCAGACTCCATCAGTTGCCCCAGCCTTGCAACCCAGGAGTCATCCTGAACACCTCAGCAGGCCCAGGCAGCACAGATGTGATGAGTCTACCTGTGAAATTGTGATTTGCATGACGACTGCCTTACTGTGAACTCTGTGAGGGCTCGAGCTTGGTCCTTCTTGTTCATCATTTTATCCCTAGTACCTAGAATAGTGCCTGGGTACAGAGTAGGTGCTCAGTACCTATTTATTGAATTAATAAATGACTCTTTGAACAGTGCCTGCCCTGAACGGCCCATGTCTCCTCCACTGTTCATGTGGTTGCCGAACTGCTTTCCAACGGTAGGGATGTCCAAGATGGCGGCTGGTGATTCTTCCTTCTAATATTCACGCCTTTGTATAATCCACTCCCCTATGTGTGCGCTGGGCATCTTCAATCACTTGTTGTGAATAGACTATGGCAAAAGAAGTGATAGTATGTCACTTCTAAAATAAGGGATGGCCCTAGCCGGTTTGGCTTAGTGGATGGAGTGTCGGCCTGAGGACTGGGGGGTCCCAGGTTTGATTCTGGTCAAGGACACATGCCCGGGTTGTGGGCTTGATCCCATTGTGGGGTGTGCAGGAGGCAGCCTATCAATGATTCTCTCATCATTGATGTTTCTATCTCTCTCTTCCTCTCCCTCCCTCTCTGAAATCAATACAAATATACTTTTTAAAAAAGATTAGGGGATGAAAAGACTGGCTTCCCTTTGCTTGCTGTGTCTGAAGGAAGACAGCTACTCTGCTGCTGGCTATCCCATGGAAAGGCCCCCTCACAAGGGATCTAGAAGCACTTCCAGCCAACAGCCAGCAAGGAGACCGCCAGCAGCCTTGTGAGTAAGCTTGGAAGTAGATGCTCCTCCCTGACCCGTTAGATGAGACCATAGCGCTGGCCAAAATGTTGACTGCAGCCTTGTGAGAGATAGGGGTCCACAGAAACTAAACATTATTGCATCAAGCTGCTAAATTCCAGGGTAATCCTATCTAATAAAAGCCTAATATGCTAAGTGTCTGGTTGTCCAGTTGTCCATTCAATCAATCAAAGCTAATGATATGCTAAGGCTGTTCAACTGCTCGCTATGACGTGCACTAGGGGCAGACGGGCAGACGCTCCGACTGGTAGGTTAGCTTGCTGCTGGGGTCCAACCTACCGGGACTGAGTGAGATGGGCCAGACACACCCTGGAGCCCTCCCGCAGTCCCGCCCTGGCTGGCCAACCTCCCATGTCCCTCCCGGCCCGGATTGTGCACCAGTGGGGTCCTTCGGCCTGGCCTGCACCCTCTTGCAATCAGGGACCCTTCAGGGGATGTCAGAGAGCCAGTTTCGGCCCGATCCCGCAGGCTGGGCCAAGATACCCCCCACTGGTGCACAAATTCATGCACCTGGCCTCTAGTTTGTTACATAAATATAGATAACTGATATATGACCTAAGACTCAGGTTCAAACTGCAAGCTCTCAACTCTCTAATAGCCTATGTTAACAGTGGTATATTTGCACTATGAATGCTTTGGAGTGGTTAAGAGAAACTAAGTTGACACAGTAATAATGTTTAGAGGTTTTTAAGACACGGACATTTTAAAAGCAAGGTTCAGAACGACAGTTATTAGGATAGCATTCATGTAAAAAACACACAACTCAACATACAATCAGTGGTCTGTACAATGTAACATGTAAATGCGTGCAAATAACTGAAGGTAAACATGTCAATGGAAAGCAGTGGTTATCTTAGGTGGTAAGGGACTTAAACTTTGTCTACAATTTTTGAAAATTTTTATACAAAGAATATATTTATGTATAACTTTTGTAATTAAAAAAGCAAATATTACTTTAAAGGGAAGAAAGTAGTGGTTTAATTAAATGGAAGCATCTTTTTTAATTAGTAAAGTTTATTACAATAAGACTCAAACCAGAAGACTGTATAAAATAGAAAATGGAAGCCCATGATTTCCCTGTCTTCCCAATTAAGCAGTCATAACAGTTTGCTTTATGTTCCCCCATACTTTCTTCTAAACCCATTAAATAAAAATGGGATCCTCTTTTACTTACTATTCTGTAGGCAGATTTTTTTCTAGTAATGATATACTGTGGGCATCTTTCTCTGCTCATCCATATGGAACTGCTCTTTTTTTTTTTTTGCATAGCTGCTTGTCATTCATTATATATACGAGTTGTAATTAATTCAACCGCTAAAATGTAAGCTCCATGAGAATAAGACTTCATAAAGCTTGTTTACTGCTGTATCGTAGGGGCTCAGCCAGTGCTTGAAGCTTAGTAGGTGCTCAAACAATATCCGTTGAGTGAAATTAACTTAATTAGTCATCTACTGAGAGACAGCTGGTTTGATTTCACAACAATACCTCTTTTCACATAGCATGAGTACGTCCTCCAGAGGAATTGCTAAAGATGAAATTTCTGGGTGAAAGGGGCTATCTTAAAAGATTGAAACATGCCGCCGAATTCCTCTGTGCTTAGCTTCTACTCTCTGACATCGCTACCCATCTGTATGGAGAAGCACCTACGTCCCCACACCCTCACCCGTGGGAGATGTAATTCATCCCTCACACAAAGCTGTGATGGGAGATACAACTATAGATAATGTGTTGGGGAGCTGGAGAGCAGGTCTAGGCATGGAGCCTACCAGGCATGCTTGGGAAATTAATTTAAATGAAGAGTGCATCAGGCAGGATCCCAGCAGGAAAGAGCAGGCACACTCTAATTAAGTAATTTGAAGAGCATTTAATAAAGGGACTCTTTCCGAAGGAGGGCAGGGTGTCCGCAAACCACAAGCGTCTTCAGGCACTAATTACAGTGGCTTCTTATCAGCCCTACGACCTGGAGGCCTAGACGCTGGTGCAGAGAAGCCTCAGGACTTCTGGCGGGAGGTGCGACCCTAGGCACCAGCCCCCAGAGACCCCACAGGGAGGAAGCCGGAGAATACATACCCAACTCACTCCCCTCCTTCCCCCCAGTCACCTTCTGGGGCTCCCTAAGGGTCAAAACCATTGGGAAGCCAGAGGGTAAAGGACCTCTTTGAATGTGCATGTGGTGGGCCTCCCAGGGACAGGGCATAGGGCATCAAGTGCTCAGTGAATGCATCATTGAATTCAACCCTCCCAACAGTCTTTCAAAGTGGCCACTTACATTCCACTGGGGAAACTGAGGCTCAGGGAGCGTCATTAAATTACCCACGTCACACAGCCAGTTTGGGAGGCTCCCAGTGCTGTGCCCTTCAGTGCTGTGGAGCTTGGACCCGAGGGCAAGCAGACCATTCTCAGCACCAACGCTTTGCCAAATATTAACATTCTCCAACACCGGGCGGGATCCCAGGAGCTGTGGTGGCAGGAGCAGACGCCCTGCAGCCTCGAGATACCTGACGTGGTAGCCGCCCTGGTCCCGCGTGGCACCCGCAAATGGAGAGGGGAAGTCGGGCGGGGGCGGGGGGGGGGAGCCATGCACTGGAGTAAAGTGCCAGCTTCGAGTCCTGGCTCTGTCACCAGCCAGCGGTGTCACCCTGGGCACGCTCCTTAGCCCGGTCTCCCCCGTTTCTTCCCGTGTGAAGTGCGAATAACCATAGGCCTGACTTCACAGGATCACGGGCACGTCACCATCAACACGACTGGCCTTGCTTCTCAAAAGTCCTGATGGGCTGCCTCGCCTTCGTTAGAGTTGCACCCAAAGCCTGACATGTCTTGCCCAAGGCTCGGCAACTTCCTCCAGCAGGGCCAGGCGCCCCATATTTTCGGCTCCGTCGCTAGGGCTGAGCTCTGTCGCTGCTGGAGGCCATCCGCAGACGTGGGTGTGCCCGCGTGCCAGGAACACCTCACTGGTAGGCCCTCCGATCGAGTTTCAAGTTTCACGCGTCACAAAATAGAATTGTTCGATTTTTTTCGGTGACTTAAAAACTAAAAAACCATTCCTGGTTTGCGGGCCTTGCCAAGACCAGGAGCAGGTCAGATTACCCGCAGCCCTCGGTTACCGGCTCACAGCTCGCTGAGCCTGACTTCCTCCCATCGCTAGGGCTAGGAGCGAGCCCACCGCCTCCACTTAGACGAGTCCACTCCAAGCCATCGTCCAGCTCTCACCGGCTTCCAGGCCAATGGAGCTGCAGCCCTCTGGCCCTCCTCCAGTGCCCGCAGGCCACCCCTTCTCCCTGGGGCCTCCGAGGGCCCTTCTCGCAGTCCCCAATGCATCTGTGGTCCTCAGCTGCCTGGTCCTGGGACTACATTTGTCTCCATTCCCACTGTACTTTCAAGGCCCAAAATAGTGCCAAGCATACAGTAAGTGCTCAATAAATGCCCTTCAAGGTCTGTGCTTAAAAACCAATGGGATCCCAGCCTGCGTGGCTCAGTGGTTCAGCATCCATCTGTGAACCAAGATGTCAGGGTTGGATTCCCCGTCAGGGCACATGCCGGGATTGCTGGCTCAATCCCCGGAGGGGGGCGTGCAGGAGGCAGCCGATCAATGATTCTCTCCCTCTCCCTTCCTCTCTGAAATCAATACAAATATATTTTTAAAAAGAATGGGGAAACTGAGGCTCAGAGAGATTAAATAACTTGTTCAAGGTCACACAGCTGGTTTCAGAGGCTCCGAAGTCCTGTTTTCCTAAAGTGCTCTTTTCTTTTGCCCAAGAACTCTGCCACCATCAAATTCCACTGCCACCATCCACTCTCCGGTGACCTTGGTGAGTCACTTGCTTTCCCTGGGCCTCGGTTCCTCAGCAGTGAAATGGGTGTGATGATAACAGCAATGCTTTCCGCATTAGGCCGTCATGAGGATTGGATGAGCTCATACATGTAAAATGTGTGGGAATGTGCCTGGCACCCAGCAAGCACCAAGTAAATGTTAGTCCTTGTCAGCCACGAAGGAGGCTGAAGAGGTCTTAGGTCTGGGCAAAGGGCTTCCTCCCTCAGTCCTGGGGTGACCCTGCCCCCGGGGCTCTGAGTTGCTGCTCAGCCCTGTGCCAGGGCCCTGGAGGCGAGGCCCCCGGACATTGCTGGTGGAAACCGGGAGCTCTCAGACTAGGAGGTGAGGCCACCCTGGCTTTGTGGGGTAAGTCCAACCAGAACGTGTTTATTTTCCCTGCGTCTAGAAGGGCCTCTCTGGTCTCCATGGCAACGGGATTTCCTGTCCTGGTTTTCCCTTGAACGAGATACCTGCTGAATGCAGAGACACCCAGCTGAAGCCTGGGTTGGAGGCCAGCGCTGAGGCCACTTTAACTGCCTCCCCCACACCAGCCAGGCGGCTGCCGGACCAGGGCCCAGGTGACAGGAGCCTTTGTTTACCAGTCCAGACATCCGACTTGAGGGTGACGTCATGGAATCCAGCCCAGAGTCCTTGTTACGCCCCATTTTCTTTCTTCTCAAGGATTTTGTTTCTTTCCGAGGCTGAAGAAACAGAGGCTCACATACGCCCCTGATTTGCTAAGAATATTTCTAAATCCCTCTAATCACAGGGCATACCCCGGGTCTCGGAACTCTAGAAACAATCATTCATTCATTCATTCATTCATTCATGATTTTATTTACCCAGCAAACATTTGTGTACTGAATTACATGCCCAAATTGTGCTGGAGCTGAAGAAGAAAGGGGACTCTATCGGGTCTTTACTCTTGAGGAGCCCGTCCCCTGGAGAAAGGAGACAAGCATGTCAGTAACTGAACACGGTACAGTATGATTGGTGCCTGGACAGAGGCCTCTTCAAGGGTGGCATGTAACTGACAGGAAGTTTAATCTCTGTTTCCTGCCTGCATTCGATTCAGCTCTTAAACTCCGTGGTGGTAGGCAAATCCTAGCCTGAGCCTCAGTCTTCTCCTCTGTAAAATGGGGATACAGCTGTACCCACTGGGGGCATATATCGCATGGTGGTCAGGAGTCTGTCTTCTGAAGTGGGACTGACTGGTTCAGATCTCAATTCTACCACTTTCTAGCTCTGTGTCCTTGGGCAAGTTACTTAACCTCTCTGTTTATTGGGGACTGTCCTAGTGCCACTGTGTGGAGCTGCCTGAGGTTTAAATAAGTGAATGCATGCACTCAGGAGAGTGCTCTTAGCCCTGTGTTATTGCCACCACCTTCAAGGAACCCTGGGAGCCCAGAGGAGGGCGAGAGGATGGTGATGCTGTCTTCTTTGGGGTGAATTGGAAGATAAGCAGTGAGAGACGCTCTACCAGAGGGGGTAGTATCTAGATGATTAGCATTCCATATCTACATCTCCCCCTACTTGAGGTCAGGCATCACATCTGCCTTGTTTCACCATCTCCTCCCCACCTCCTAGCATAGCCCACGGAGTAGGAGATCAGTGAATGTTGGAACATCACAATGACTAAAGGATCAGTCCAACCTCCTTGCCATGGCATTTGGGTAAGAGCCAGTGTGATGGTCAATTTCATGTGTAACTTGACTGGGCCACAGGGTGCCTAGATAATTTGGTCCAATATTATTCTGGGTGTGTCTCTGATGGTGTTTTTGGAGGAGATGAACATTTGATCAGTGGACTGAGTGAAGCAGAGTGCCCTCCCGAAGGCGGTGGCCTCATCTAATCTGTTGAAGACCTGAAATAGAATAAAAGGCGGGGTAAGAAAGAATTCTCGCTCTGCCTGACTGACTGCTGCCTTCAGACTCAGACTCAGGCTAGAGTGAACACCATCGGCTCTCCTGCTTCTCAGGCCTTCAGACTGGGACTCGGGCTGAAACAGTACCATTGCTCTGGGTCTGGACTCAGCCTCCAGAATCATATAAGCCAATCCTATATAATAAAAGCCTAATATGCTAAGTGTCCGGTCGACCGGTCAGCCATTCAACCAACCAAAGCGTAATATGCTAATGCATGCTAAGGCTGCTCAACCGCTCACTATGACGTGCACTGACCACCAGGGGGCAGATGCTCTGACCGGTAGGTTAGCTTGCTGCTGGGGTCCGGCTTATCAGGACTGAGTGAGACGGGCTGGACACACCCTGGAGCCCTCCTGCAGTCCCTCCCCAGCTGGCCAACTCCTGCGTCCCTCCCCAGCCCTGATCATGCGCTGAATTTGTGCACCGGGCCTCTAGTTCCTTACAATAAGCCTCTTTATACATTTGTCGTATTAATTCTGTTTCTCTGGAGGATCCTGATGAATATGCTCAGTCTAATTTCTGGAAATTCTTTCTGGCCCTTCTGCCCTGGGCTCTAGTTGTAACAAATCTTGGATATCCTTCTTCCCTTGCAGTGAAACCCTACTCATTCATTTACTCACATTTATTCAAAATAACAATTGTGATCATTGGAGGAACAGTGTGCAGGATGCTGTGAGAGAAATTGTGAAGGAGACTCTGTGGCCCTCTCTGCCATGCTTTCCATCCTCTCTCTGCCATTCTGCAGCTCTTAGGGCCAGTGACCTCAGCTCCAAGGAGGCAGGAAAAGGGAGGAGCCTGGTTGATAAAAAGCCAATTATGACATTTTGTCCTTTATGTCAGTGACTGATTTAGAAATCCAGAGCTAGATCAATGGCAGTCTCCTAGAGCAGCGGTTCTCAACCTGTGGGTCGCGACCCCTTTGGCAGTCAAACGACCCTTTCACAGGGGTCACCTAAGACCATCCTGCATATCATATATTTACATTATGATTCATAACAGTAGCAACATTACAGTTGTGAAGTAGCAACGAAAATAATTTTATGGTTGGGTCACAACATGAGGAACTGTATTTAAAGGACCAGAAGGTTGAGAACCACTGTCCTAGAGAGAAGGATTGGTTTTAAAATGGGCAATAGCCCTGGCCGATGTGGATCAGTGATCAGAGTGTTGGCCTGAGCACCAAAGAGTCGAGGGTTTGATTCCTGGTCATGGGCATGTACCTGGGTTGCAGGTTTGCTCCCTGCCTTGGTCGGAGTATATGCAGGAGGCAACCAGTCTATGTGTCTCTTTCACATCTCTCTCTCTCTCTCTCTCTCTCTGTGTGTGTGGGGTGTGTGTGTGTGTGTGTGTGTGTGTGTCTCCCCGCCCCCCCCCCCCGAAAAGCAATGGAAAAAATATCCTCAGGTGAGGATTATCCAAAAAAAATAATAATAATAATGATAGACAATGACCTAACTCAGTTCAGTGAGGTCAGAGGGAAGTTGGATGAGGGCTCATGACACCTAAGAGAGACCCTGGAGGTAACTGGCCTGTCCTCTTTGGGACGTTGTTGAGTAAAGAAGTTGCTTTCTCTTTTCGAGCCTGTGAAGGCAGCCAACGCCGGACTGAGCCCGGCGGCAGCGCAGGAGCCGTGGCTGAGATGGGCTAGAGCTCTGCTCCGTGTCCTGCTCTGCTGCCTTCAGTGCTGTTCCGCACTGTGTGAGCCGGCGGGGGGCATGTTTTCTGGTTTAAGGAAATTCAGGAGCATCCTAAGTGGTATAAGCACGTTTCAACGTCAAGGCAACCTAGGTTCTTCCGGGAAGAGTGAAAGACCAGATCCTGTAAGGAGCCCTCTGGTGGCAGTGCGGAGCGTGGCCAGGGTTTAAGATGAGGTGGGCCATGCTGTCTGGTGTGGACATGGTTCAGGAACTAACGAAGGAGACACCTAGAACTGGAGGCTAAAATACACACGTTGACTAGTATTCTTCCTCAAACGAAATGTTCTGAGATTATGAGCCCACAGGACAGGCCTAGAGAAAATTCAGGAATATTCATTCATTCATCGTTTCATCCAACACATTGTTCTGAGCTACTGCAGTGACCAAGACAGGTATCAGTCGCTGTGCTTCTAGCGCTTACAGGTTGGTGCAGGGACAGGCAATAAACCAAGCGAACAGGTGCCCAGGTGAAGTCAGTTATGTGGTGATGCATGCTATGAAGAAACATTTTTTAAAGGGAGAAGGACTAGGAAGTGCGAGGGAAGGGAAATTACTTAGAAGTTTCCACTCCACAGTCTTCAAGAGGAGGTCTTTCTCAACAAAAAGCTTTAGGGAACGGTGCCTCCCTACATCCACAGCTGACCAGGCACACAGACCACGGCTATTGTCATACAGTAACCTGAGACTCACTGGGTGTCCACTAATGAAAACCAAAAGCACGGTTCCAATGTGTCCACACATATTATTTTACTTAATAAGTTGTCCCCGTACCCATGGGGGTGCGATCCAAGGCCCCGTGGATCCCTGAAACCTGAGACAGAACGGAGCCCTGTACTGTGTATACTCGTTTTCCCTACACACACCCCTTCTCACTCACAGGAGGCACCTGTGGCTTCTCTCTGGCAGATCCCAACTGCCAGCATCACTACTGCTCTGCTTTGGGGCTTTTAGTAAGTGAAATGAGGGTGACAGGCCTGAGATACCTCGTCAGTTGGTCTGGTGACAAAGGCGGCTCCCAGGAGGCTCAGGGACAGGAGCGTCTGGGGCGTGGACAGCTGGGCAAGGCTGATTCGCTTCCAGGCGGGGCAAAACTGCTCGCCTGAGGGTTCATCAGAAAGGCCCCAATTTAAAACGTGTGCATTGTTATTCCTGGAATTTTCCATTGAGTATTTTTGCGCAGTTGACTGTGGGTGATTGAAACCGTGGAAGGTGAAGCCGTGAATGGGGGGAGGACTGTATCTATTTCGTGGACAAGGAAACCTAAGTCCGTGACGCCAAGCAAGCCCGCGCCGGCATGGCGGCAGGCCTTCCAAACCCGCTGGCCTATCACCACGCCCTCGGCCTGTCTGAGGTCACTTAGCAGTAACTCCTCTTTATCCCAAAAGTGTTTCCTGGCAGCTACGACTAGTGCTCTTAGGTGAGGCAGCGACAGAGAAAATGAACTCATCATAAAGGCTATATTTGATGAGATAAGTAAGATCTTTCAAGTGTGTTCCATGAGAGGAAACGCACCCTCTTTGGAGGGTACAGATAAGCCTGACCTCGAGACGTGGCCAGCGTTGTCACCAATATTCTTGCTTCTCTCTCGCCCCATCGCCACGCCTCCCCTTCCTGCTCCCAGTCCAAGCGCCTGCCTTGGTTTGTCGGAGGTCTGGCCGTTACAGAAAATGAAGGCCTTTGGTCCTTGGAGCAGTGAGTCAACCAGATTGCAGGGGAAGGACTCCTTGTCTCTTTCCAAAACGAAACAAAACAAAACAAAACGACATGTAGTTATAGAAACCCACGTTAGAGGCCCGAAGGCGAAAAAGCAAAGCGACGAGTGCTCAGTGGACCCCTCATTTGGGGTATGTGGCTGCTCTGCCACCCACTTTTTTCTTTTTTTACATAAAAAACATTTTTATATATTTGTTGTTGGCAATATTACAGAAGTCCCCCATGTTGTCTCCCTTTGCCCCCTCCCCCCAGCCCCCACGCCCTCAGGCCTTCCCACACTACTGTCTGTGACCATGGGCTGTGCACACATGCATATAAGTTCTTTGGTTAATCTCTTCCCATTCCCGCCCTCGCCCCCCCCTCCCCACACACACACACTTCCCTCTGAGATCTGTCAGTCTGTGCCATGCTTCAATGTCTCTGGACCTACTTTGTTCATTAGATTCCATATGATACCAGTCTTTCTCTGACTGGCTTATTTCCCTTAGCATAATACTCTCCAGGTCCCTCCATCTGTCTCAAAGGGTAAGAGATCCTTCCTTTTTACTGCTGCATAGTATTCCATGGTGTAAATGTACCACAGCTTTTTAATCCACTCATCTACTGATGGGCACTGGGGCTGTTTCCAGACCTTAGCTATTGTAAATTGTGCTGCTATGAGCATAGGGGTGCATACACTCTTTCTGGTTGGTGCTTCGGGTTTCTTAGGATATAGTCCTAGAAGTGGGATCACTGGGTCAAATGGCAGTTCCATTTTTAATTTTTTGAGGAAACTCCATACCGTTTTCCATAATGGCTGCACCAGTCTGCATTCTCACCAGCAGTGCACTAGGGTTCCCTTTTCTCCACATTCCCGCCAGCACTTGTTGTTTGTTGATTTATTGATGGTAGCCATTTTGACATGTGTGAGGTGATATCTCATTGTCATTTTAATTTACATCTCTCTGAGGATTAATGACATTGAGCATTTTTTCATGTTCCTGGCCATCTGTATGTCATTTTTGGAGAAGTATCTAGTTAGGTCCTTTGCCCATATTTTAATTGAATTGTTCGTCTTCCTGGTGTTTAGTTGTTTGAGTTCCTTGTATATTTTGGAAATTAACCCCTTATGAGATGTATCATTGGCGAATATGTTCTCCCATACAGTGGGTTCCCTTTTCATTTTGTTGGTGATTTCTTTTGCTGTGCAGAAGCTTTTTAGTTTGATGTAGTCCCATTTGTTAATTTTTCCCTGTGTTTCCCTTGCCCTAGGAGATATATCAGTGAAAATACTGCTACATGAGGTGTCTGAGATTTTACTGCCTATGTTTTCTTATAGGATTTCTATGGTTTTGTGACTTATTGTTCTTTTATCCATTTTAAGTTTATTCTTGTGAATGGTGTAAGATGGTGGTCTATTGCATTTTTTTTTTATGCAAGTACCTGTGCAATTTTCCTAGCACCATTTATTGAAGATATTGTCTTTACTCCATTATATGTTCTTGCCTTCTTTGTCAAATATTAATTGACCATATTGGCATGGGTTAATTTCTGGGGTCTCTTTTCTGTTTCATTGATCTATATGCCTGTTCCTGTGCCAGTACTGTTTTGGTCTGAGATTTTACTGCCTATGTTTTCTTATAGGATTTCTATGGTTTTGTGACTTATTGTTCTTTTATCCATTTTAAGTTTATTCTTGTGAATGGTGTAAGATGGTGGTCTAGTTGCATTTTTTTTTATGCAAGTACCTGTGCAATTTTCCTAGCACCATTTATTGAAGATATTGTCTTTACTCCATTATATGTTCTTGCCTTCTTTGTCAAATATTAATTGACCATATTGGCATGGGTTAATTTCTGAGGTCTCTTTTCTGTTTCATTGATCTATATGCCTGTTCTTGTGCCAGTACTGTTTTTATGACAGTGGCTTTGTTAATATAGTTTGATATCCAGTATTGTGATCCCTCCAACTTTGCTCTTCTTTCTCAAGATTGCTGCAGCTATTCAGATTCTTTTTTCATTCCATTTAAATTTTTGGAATATTTTTTCTAGCTTTGTGAAATGTGCCATTGTTATTTTAATAGGAATTGCATTGAATCTGTAGATTGCTTTGGGTAGTATGGACATTTTAATGATGTTAATTCTTCCAATCCATGAACACAGTATATTCTTCCAATTGTTTATATCTCCCTCTATTTCCTTTTTCAATGTCCTATAGTTTTCCAAGTACAGGTCTTTTACCTCCTTAGTTAAGTTTATTTCCAGGTATCTTTTGTTGTTGTTGTTGTTGTTATTGCAATGGTAAATGGGTTTGTTTGTTTTTTAGTTTCTCTTCCTAAGAGTCATTATTGGTGTATAAAAATGCCATCAATTTTTGAATGTTAATTTTGTATCCTTCTACTATGCCAAATTCACTTATTAAATCTTAGCAGTTTTCTTGTGGAGTCTAGGGTTTTCTATGTACAATATCATGTCATTTGCGAATAATGACAATTTAACTTCCTCCTTTCCGATTTAGAGACCTTTTCTTTCTTCTTCTTTTCTGATCACTGTGGCTAGGACTTCCAGTATTATCTTGAATAAGATCTGCCATCCACTTTTATTTATTTTTTATTTTTTTCAAATATATTTTATTGATTTTTTGCAGAGAGGAAGGGAAAGGGATAGAGAGTTAGAAACATTGATGAGAGAGAAACATTGATCAGCTGCCTCCTGCACACCCACTACTGGGGATGTGCCCGAAACCAAGGTACATACCTTGACCGGAATTGAACCCGGGACCCTTCTGTCCGCAGGCCGACGTTCTATCCACTGAGCCAAACCGGTTAGGGCTGCCATCCACTTTTTAAAAAATTACATTTATTGGAAAACATCTATTATAATAAAAGCATAATATGCTAATTAGACTGGACATCCTTCTGGACGACCTTCCGGACGAAGCCTGGGCTGAGAGGGAAGCCCGAGTCCCAGGTGCCTGCTGGTAGCTGGAGGGAAGCCCAGGTCCTGGGTGCTGGAGGGAAGCCAGTGCCGGCAGCCAGCGGGGAGGAAGGCCCACTCTTGCATGAATTTCATGCATTGGGCCTCTAGTTGATTAATAACATTGTATAAATTTCAGGTGTATAATTTTATAATATGACATCTGTATATTCCAGTGTGCGCTGACCACCCACTAGTCTGCTTCAGTCATCATATATTTGACCTCTTTTATCTTCTTTGTCCTCCCTCCGCCCCTTCCCTTCTGGTAGCCTTGATTCTATTGTCTATAAGTTTGGTTTTTGTTTATTTGTTGCCTTTTGCTTTATATCCCACATCTGAGTGAAACCATATGGTTCTTGTTCTTCTGTCTGACCTTTCATTTAGCATGATACTCTCAAGATCCATCCATGTTGCAATTGGCAATATTTCATCTTTTTGTGGCTGAGTACCACATTTTCTTATCCAATCACCCGTCAAAGCACACGTGGGTTCTTTCCATGTCTTGGCTACTGTGAATCCTGCTGCAGTGAACATAGGGCTACATATATTCTTACAAGTAAGTGTTCTCAGATTTTTTTGGTAGGTACTCAGAAGGAGGAATAGCTGGGTCATATGGTAGCTCTATTCTTAATTTTTTTGAGAAACCTCCGCAGTGGCTGCGCCAGTCTGCATTCCCGCCAGCAGGGCACGAGGGTTCCTTTTCTCCACATCCTCTCCGACCCTTGTTATGTCTTGTCTTGTTGACAGTAGCCATCCTAACAGGTGTGAGGCGGTACCTCGTTGTCATTTTGATTTGCATTTCCCTTATAACTAGTGATGTTGAGCATCTTCTTACATATATATTGGCCACCCTTTAAAATTGTAAGTTAACTGGTTAGCAAATTACTTTAATCACACATATAATACATGAATATATTCTCCTTAACAATAATTAAAGCGCAGCAGATACGGTCAAAGTCCCTTTGGT
Organism: Myotis brandtii; assembly: GCF_000412655.1. Lineage (NCBI taxonomy): Eukaryota > Metazoa > Chordata > Mammalia > Chiroptera > Vespertilionidae > Myotis > Myotis brandtii. The sequence continues at coordinate 1,588,873 of NW_005355753.1, read as the reverse complement.
TGCCATGGCCGATCCTGGGCTTCCCTGCTACCCCTGTTCAGGGCGTTTGGGGTGTATCCTTCCCAATGTTTTCCTTTCCTATGGAATCTGAATACTGTTGCTGTCTATGTGCTTTTCACATTTTTGACGTAAATGGTGTCATTCTGTCCCTGTAATTCTGAAATTTTTAGTCTCTAAGAGGTACTTAACACCTCGCCAGGAAGAAATCTTCTAGTGAGAACCCAGGGGGGGAAGCTAATATTTATCCCGGTCCCAGTAGGTGCCAGACACTAAACCATTTACTACAGATTTGAGCCAAAGCTGTTTCTCCCCCAGGGAAAATTGGTAAATATATTTCCAACTGCAGTATATTTTAAATAATTGCTTAATAAATAATAATGGCACTGTGATAATAATCGCAATAAACATGCTCGTACTACGGCAAGATGATTTAGTGAGCGGTTAATTCATAGTTTTGCCCAGTGGATTTTCCCCTGCTTTGCTCCAAGAAGGAACCCAATCATGTTCTCTCGCCTGGAGGGTCTTGGCTGGTCTGGAAGGAAGCAGAACGATCCTCAAAACAACCCCCTCTCCGGCTTCTTCTTCAAAATCTACTTGTCCTGGGACAGATGTTGGGTCATCTCTGAGGATGGAGGGGAGGCCGAACAGTGAAAGTCCCAGAAGCAGAACTGTGCCCAGGACTAAACGTGGGCGAGCCTGTGGGCATGTCCCCACCATGTCCCTCTTCTTACAACACCCGGAGAAGGTGGCAGCCTCCCAGAGGGGAATGGCCCACGTGTCCATTTGGACTGTGGCCTGGAGGTCCCTGCTTAGCCCCTGCCCCTTGTCCAAGCTCTGCACAGCAGCAGCCACTCCCTCACCCGAAAATCCCACCGGGCACTCAGACAAGGTGCGCAGGGCCGGGACCCAAGGGAGGGCCCGAGAGCAGCTGCCAGGACCACCTGCTTCTAGCGGCTGAGCCCTGGCTCCCAATGGGTCCAATGAGCGTTGGGGCCCTCAGAGTACAGTGACGCTCCTTGCACCTGAGTGTGCCGGCCCCAACAGCTGAAGCAACAGGGCTCTGGGCAGTGAGGATGAGCAGTTAGAGTGGCGGAGGGGTTGACCTCCAGCTGGTCTGTGCTGGAGCCCCTGCCTGTGATTCCCCCAAAGGGGGGTGCGGGCCCCTGTCAGCTGTCTCAGCGCCAGTCATGGGAGCCCCGTGCGAGCTTGTGAGTCTGAAGGACGCTGACATTTACTGGCCACCAGAGTGACCGAGCGTGGCTCACGTGGGTCCCGCTCGCCATCTTTCCTCCTGCACTTCTCCACCCCCTTCCTCGCAGGGGGCTGGTGTCAGCTGTCACCCTCCTTGGGATTTCAAGGCGCCTCCCGGAGCCCCTAAAGCTGTGGCCGCCCTCGCCGGCATCGGCGGGACAGCAGATCTGCTCGTGGGTATTTCCAGCGCTAATGAGGGATTTCGCTTTGGCGATGGGTTCCCCTGGTGAGGTTTAGTGGCCGAGCTAAATATTGATCCTTTCCCCCAAACACCCCTCCTGGCTCCCCAGGGGCCATGAAGCCTGAGAAGTCACCACGGGGGTCACTCCCTGAGAACAGCCGGGTAAAATGCTTTGATGTCCCCAAGGAGGGTGGCCCCCTTATAGGTGGTCAGGCTCATCATTCCAGACTGGCTGCCTGTCAACTGTCATGTCAGCCTTGGGGGTGGGGGGACACAGCCCGGATCTCCGAGGGACTCCAGCTCTGCTGACTTTAGCTCTGATGATTCATTTGTTATCATAGCACCAAAAAAAAAAAGCTAGAGACTAATAATATGCATCATTAAGTAAGAATAAAAGACAAGTAAGGTGTAGGTAGGAATTCCTAGCTCAGAGTATCTTATTTCCCAGGGACTTGAAGTGATTCAAAAGCATTTTTAGGCCCTGACCGGTTTGGCTCAGTGGATAGAGTGTTGGCCTGCAGACTGAAGGGTCCCAGGTTCGATTCCAGTCAAGGGCATGTACCTTGGTTGCCGGCACATCCCCAGTAGGGAGTGTGCAGGAGGCAGCTGATCGATGTTTCTCTTTCATCGATGTTTCTGACTCTCTATCCCTCTCCCTTCCTCTCTGTAAAAAATCAATAAAATATATTTTTTTAAAAATAAATTTTTTTAAAAAAGCATTTTTAGCTTTATCACCAGCAAAAAATCAATAAAATATATTTTTTTAAATAAAAAAAACTTTTTTTTAAAAGCATTTTTAGCTTTGTCACCAGTTCCTTGTGCTAAAGTAAAAAGATCTTTCTGATTTTCAATCTGATGATTGATTTGGCCCTGAACCAATCACTAGTAGTCTGGTGAGATCAGTGCACTGATTGGCTCAGCCTTGGGCCTAGGTTTCATCAGTTTTGCCAAAGCATAAGGGGTTAGGGGGCGAGAGTGGGAGTGCAGGTGGGTACCTTTCTCTGCTGTTGCCTCTAGGAAGGGAAGAGCCGGTGGGGGCGCTCCACTGTTCTCTTTATGTGTGAAAGTCTAAAAGTTCCTGGAAAGAACTCCTGCTGCAGGTGCTATTCTGCTCAGAGACGATGGTCAGGGGTGAGGGTTGATCCTGAGCCCAGCCCTCAGATGATCCTCCTCCCATCCACCTTAGCACAGACGTGAGCCCTCGAGGCAGGGAGATGCTATTTCATTAATCCTGTAATCTGAGAGTGGCAAGCAGTGGTGTGGACGTGACTGGGCAGAAGCGCAGACTGGAGCTGATCTTGGCAGTTGCTTATCTTATATCCAGGACTGTGGCCAGCACCGTCTCCTCCTCCCTTGAAGCCAGTGGGGACCACGTGACAGCATTCTTGCCAATGAGATGGGAGCAGAGCTTCGCTTTTGTGTAAAAAGGCCCTCCCCCTGCCTGCCCCCCTTCTTTCTGCCTGGATCATGGACTTGATGGCGGCAGCTGAAGCAGCTATTTTGTAGCCAAGACAGTCACAGAGACACAGGCCCTGATAACATGGAAATGCAGAAACCCCCTGCATCTGGGTATCTCTTTTTAGTCCTCTTTCTAATATGCTGTTGCTCACAGATTTGTGAGAAAAACAAATCCTTGTTGTTTAGGCCCTTGTTAAGTAAAATATGAACCTGCATCAGCTCACCAGGGAGCCTGCGAGATGCAGAATCTCAGGCTTGCCCCAGATTCCAACCAGAATCGACAGGACTTTCAGTTGAGTCATAGGCACATTGGGAGAAGCGTGGGTGCAGTCGTCACAGGTGTGTGGCCAATGGCAGTCTAACCCATGCACAGAGGTTGGACCCCACAAGGTAGGACTAGGTGCCACTTTGGCACCGACAGTGCTGGGCATCATCACAGGCAGCTGGAGTGGGAGCGAAGGAACGTGCAAGGCAGCCAGGAGGTCACAGACAAGAGCCCAGTGAGACCAGCAGGATGACCAGGGGGTGTCCGGGCACAGCTGGGCTGTGTCAAGGTGCTTCTGAGAGAATAACAAATACAAAGGCCCAGAGATGGACAAGAAAGCATGGCTGGGGCCACTCACACCATTTCGTTCGCAGCCAGCCCCGAGGGATAGATGTAATTACTCATTCCCATTTTACAGACGTGGACGCTGAGGCTCCAGGAAGTAAGCAGTGTGACAGATGTTAGTGTTACACAGCAAATACAAGAGACAGGCTCAGGTCTATATCTGATTTTACAGACGTGGACGCTGAGGCTCCAGGAAGTAAGCCGTGTGACAGATGTTAGTGTTACACAGCAAATACAAAGCAGAGACAGGCTCACGTCTATAGCTGTCGCTAGATCTACCTCACTTGGTCCTATCCTTTCTAGAATAAGGGACCTTATGCCTCCTGAGGTCACAGTAACCCCAGTATCTGGGAATAGCTGGCAGCTAAAGGTGCCCCTGAGGGCTCCCTCCCTCTCCTCTCTTTTTCCTGCTACGCTGGCTATGCTCCTGAATCCTAGTGGGCTGTGGGTCTCGATTGGCTGGGCTCAGGAACCAGGTTTAAGGTGAGGGGTGCTGTGCCTACCTGGCCAGCCTTCCCTGGTGAGATGCTGGCTGTGGGGAACGGCCCACATATGCGTTTCCTGATCCCCAACCCCACACCTTTATACATTTTCCACCGGCCAACGTGTTAAACACCTTTTCTAGCTTCTTTGATGAAACACTGGTCTCCTCCCACCCCACGCTCTCCTGTGGCCAACAAGGGGGACTGACGTTACCAGACAGATTCCTCTGGGCTCTTTGGGTGTTTACGTTTGACCCAATGCCAGGAGGATGCCAAATGGAATCTGGTCACCCAGGCTGAATTAATAAAAGCAGAGGGCCCAGCGCCGGGGCGGGCTGGATCAGCCCTGCTGGGAGGAACATTCAGTTCTGGAGGAAGGTCGCCAACAGGCAGCCAGTGCAGGAGACTGTCCAGACAGAGGCTCAAAGCCAAAATGTATGAGTAACATTGGAGGGATCGGGCTGTGTGGCCTGAAGCAGAGATGACTCAGGAGGTGTGGCCCCAAACAAGGCTGCAGGGGCTGCAGGGGCTGCAGGGGAGACCTCCAGGCCCTGGTTGGCTGCCCGTCAGAGCCCATTCCTCCAGCGGCTGGCCATGTCCTAGTCCCTCTCAGCCCCTCTCTCACTCCTCACGACACACTTCTCACTTGCCCCTCTTCTCAGACCCCGGGTCCCGCTCCCTCTTCTCTCATTTCACCAATGACTTTGTCTTCTTTTGGGAGAAATGGAGGTCAGTAGGAAAAAAGTCCTCAGCACCATCAACTAAATACTGTCTAAACTCATCCTCGCCTCCGTCCCTCTGGTCCATGGAAGGGAGACTGGACTCCCTCCAAGGCGAGTTCCTCCACCCAGACTCCCGGGGCCACTCCTCAGCCTGGTGCCTACTTCCTCGGCGTCTCCCCCCCTGCTGGCTCTTTCTCGTCTGCGGTGCAGGAGGCCCAACCTCTCCCATCCTAAACAAACAAGCCAGGCTCCCACCACACCAGCGGTTCCTCCTCCCCTGTATTCTCATGCAGGTCATCTTTACATTTCCCTCCTCTTGCCAGCTTGATGCATGAACTCTATCAAATCTTCAAGACATACCACAGTATGCGGGTGACATTTAACACGGTGTAGAATATTATGCTGGACCATGTGAAATTGCCATGTTTTTGGTAACAGCTTTATTGAGATATATTCACATCCTCCACAATTCACACTTGTAAAGTGTAGAAATCAATGGTTTTTACTATATTCACAGAGTTGTGCAATCATCACCACAATCCATGTTGAAACATTTTCATCACCCCAAAAGAAACCCCAATATCCTTTAGCTATTCCCCAATCTCCTAATCCCCACACCAGCTCTAGGCAACCACTAATCTGCTTTGTGACTCTACAGGTTTGCCTATTCTGGGCATTTCATATAAATAAAATCATGTAATATGCGTTCTTTCCTTGACTGGTTTCTTTCACTTAGCATAATGTTTTCAAGATTCATTCATATTATAGTGGGTATCAGCACTTCACTTTTTTATGATCAAATAATGTTCCATTGAATGGATATATTACATTTATTTATTCATTCATCAGTTGATGGACGTTTGAGTTAACTCAACTTTTGACTATTTTTTGTTTGTTGTTTGTTTGTTAATCCTCACCCGAGGATACTTTTCCATTGATTTTTAGAGAGAGTGGAAGGGAGGGAAGAGAGAAGAGAGAAACATCAATGTGAGAGAGACACATTGTTTGGTTGCCTCCCGCACACACCCTGACCAGGGCCAGGATTGCACCTGCAACCGAGCTACGTGCCCTTGACTGGAATCAAACCCGGAACCCTTCAGTCCACAGGCTGACACTCTGTCCACAGAGCCAAACCGGCCAGGGCTCTACTTTTGACTATTATGAATAGAACTGTTAAAGACATTCATGAACAAGTTTTTGTGTGAACATGTTTTCATTTCTCTTGGGTATATACGTACTTAGAAGTGGAGTAGATGGGTCATATAGTAACTCAATGTTTAACTTTTCCAAGAACTGACAGACTGTTTTCCAAAGTGGTTGCACCATTTTACATTCCCACCAGCAGTGTAAGGGGGTTCCTCTTTCTCCACATTCTTTTCACTATTTGTTACTAGCTGTCTTTTTTTTTTTTAAATCAATTATTTTTGTTGCTACTTCATAACTGTAATGTTGCTACTGTTATGAATCATAATGTAAATATCTGATATGCAGGATGGTCTTAGGCGACCCCTGTGAAAGGGTCGTTCGACCGCCAAAGGGGTCGCGACCCACAGGTTGAGAACCACTGAATTGTAAAGCGATACTTCATTGTGGTTTTCATTTGCATTTCCCTGATCACTAATGATGTTGAGCATGTTCTCATGAGCTTATTGGCCATTTGTGCATCTTCCTTGGAGAAATGTCCATATGGATCCTTTGCACATTTCTTATTTGGGTTATATGTCTTTTTATTAATGAGTTGTAAAGTTCCTTATATCGATTTTCTAGATACAAGTTCCTTATAAAATATATAATTTGCACATATTTTCTCTTATTATATGGATTGTCTTTTCATTTAATTGGTAGTGTCCTTTGATGCACTAAAGTTTCTAATTTTGTTGAAGTTCAATTTATATATTTAATTTACCTATTTTGTTATTGCTTGTGCTTTTGGTGTCACATTTAAGAAACCATTGCCAAATCCAAGATTATGAAGATTACTTCTATGTTTTCTTCTAAGAGTTTTACAGTTTTGCTCTTACACTTAGGCCTTTGATCCATCTTGAGTGAATGTTTGTACATGGCATGAGATAGGGATCAGACTTCATTCTTTTGAATCTGAGTGTCCTGTTGTCCCATCACCATCTGTTGAAAAAAAACTACTCTTTCCCCCATTGAATTATTTTAACATTCTTGTTAAAAATCAATTCATCATAAATGTGAGCCTTTATTTCTGGATTCTCAATTCTATTCCATTGACCTATATGTCATCCTTACATCAGTATCAAACTGTTTACTATGTTTTGCAGTAACTTTTGAAATGGAGAAATGTGAGTCCTCTAACTTTGTTCATTTTCTAAATGGCTTTAGCTTCCTTCTGGATTCCTTACATTTCCATATAAATGTTAGGATTGGCTTGTCAATTCTATAAAGAATACACCTGGAATTCCAGGATAGATTGTGTTAAATCTCTCAATCAATTTCAGGAGTGTTGTCATCTTAACAATATTAAGCCTTCCGGATGTCCTTGCATTTATTTAAATCTCCTCTAATGCAATTGGTATAGTATAATATTGATACACAAACCAGAATCCAGTAGCACTTTAAACCACAATATGCCACAACCTGTTAGCAACAAGGGTGGTGGTCTCCTGTGGGGAGGGATGTGGGGTCTTCTGGGATGAAGTTGGTTGCATATGTGCTTGCTTTTCGTGGTAGTTCATCCAGTTTTGCCCTTTTCTGTATGGAAAATGCATGTTATACTTCCATACACAATTAACTAAGTTTATTTAAAGAAACAAACAAACAGAAAAGCTCAGTACTGCAATGGGGGTAATTCTAAGCATGCAATTCTAATGACTAATACTTACAGAGCATTTGTCATGAACTGGGCTCTGTTTGAGGATCTTACTGTATATATATTCATTCATTTATATCCTGCAACAATTCTTGGAGCGAGGTGCTATTGTTGACTCTGTTTATAAAGGAGGCAACAAGGGCGCAGAGAGGCTAAGAAACTGCCAAGGCCACACATATAGCAAGCGGGAGATCTGGGCTTGGAGTCAGTCAGCCTGGCTGCTCCAGCTCCATGTTAGACAGACTCTGTTGGTATTGGAGGAACTCTTAGCCCTTGTTAAGGGAAAATAGCTACACTACTTCTTAGAGATTGAAGGATATAAAATCCAACACCCAATATTGATGTTTACGTTTAAAAATGCATCATGTTTAAGGTTGGAACACTAGGAACACTTTTTGATAAGTCCGGAAGAAGATAAGCAAAGTAATATCGCCACTATTACTTGACACTATTCTAGCTATACGAACGTTAAAATATAAGTTAAAGAATTGCAAAGTGGAGACAATATGAGGATTATTTCCAGGCAATACAATTGCATATCTAGACAATCCAAGAGTATGATTAGAAAAATAAAAGTAATATTCAAAATCTCTATGTTTTTAAAAATAAACTTGAAAACAATATAGAAAAAAATAATTACCCACACCCACTGGACAAAATCAGCAACAACAAAAATGAAGGAAAGTGAAAATACTAGTACATGCCCTGCTCATCCATAAGATGATTGAATGGTGTAAAGATGTATATTGTCTCTAACTTAGCCTTTATGTTTAATTTATGTCAATTAAAGTACATTATGAGGATTTTTGGAAATAGACTCACTGAGTCTAAAGTTCACATGGAAAAATAAACAAGTGAGGCTAGCCAGGAAAATTCAGAAAAAGGAAAGTAATAAAGAGGGATTAACCCTGGGATGCATTGAGGCTTCTTATAAAGCTGCATTGATGAAAAAGGTTTTGTCCTGGCACATGAAGAGAAAGGCAGATTAACGAAACAGATTAGAATCTAGAAACAGACCCAAATAGTACATCTGAGAAGCTAGTACAGGCGTTCCTTGTGTTACTGGGCCTCGCTTCGCTGTGCTTCACAGATTTCACGTTTTTTACAAAGTAAAGGTTTGTGGCAACCTTGCGTCAGGCAAGTCTGTGTCCCTATTTTTCCAGCAGCACCTGCTCACTTCATGTCTCTGTGCCATATTCTGGTAATTCTCACAAACTTTCCCCATTATTATTATTATACTAGAGGCCCAGTGCACGAAATTTGTGCACTTTGGGGGAGGGGGGGTCCCTCAGCCCGGCCTGCACACTCTCGCAGTCTAGGAGTCCTTGGGAGAAGTCCGACAGCGGAGGTGGGAGAGTCTCCTGCCACCACTGCTGCACTCGCCAGCCATGAGCCCAGCTTCTGACTGAGCGGTGCTCCCCCTGTGGGAGCACACTGACCACCAGGGGGCAGTTACTGCATTGAGCGTCTGCCCCCTGGTGGTCAGTGCGCATCATAGCAACCGGTCGTTCCACTGTTTGGTCAATTTGCATACTAGCCTTTTATTATATAGGATTTGTTACTAGAGGCTCAGTGCCTGAATTCGTGCATGGGTGGGGTCTGGCTGGCCTGCCCCCATTGAGCCAATCAGGCCATGCCAGCCAGGGGGAGGGCCCGAAGGTGGTTGGCGGGCCAGCCCCACCCCTGATCAGGCTGGGTGGGCTGATCAGGGGTAGGGCCGACCTGGGGAAGGGGCTGTGGCAGGCTTGGGGAGGGGGCTATGGGTGGCTGGCCTGCTGGCTGGCCAGCCCCGTCCCCTGGTCAAGCTCCTGGTTGAACTCCCAGTTGAACTCCTGGTCGAGGGGACAATTTGCATATTAGCCTTTTGTTATATAGGATGGTGACTGGTGTTCAGTTTTTATTTGTTTATTTGTTTTGTTACTCTTCACCTGAGGATATTTTTTCCATTGCTTTTCAGAGAGAGTGGAAGGGAAGGGGGGACAGAGAGAGAGAGATAAACATCAAAGTGAGAGAGACACATCAACTATCTCATGCTATGTACAAACATCTCATTGCCTCCTGCTCACACCCCAACCAGGGGACTGGGAGCAAACCTGCGACCCTTCAGTGTGCCAGCTGCTGCACTAACCACTGAGCACACTGGCCATGGCTCAGTTAGTTTTACTTTTGTAATTGTTTTAGGGGTCCACAAACTTAATGAATGTTGTGTGTTCTGACTGTTCCATGAACTGGCCTTTCCCCCTTTCTCCCCCTCTCTAAGGCGTCCCTATTCCCCGAGACACAAGAATATTGAAAGTAGGCCAATTAATAACCCCACAACGGCCTCTAATGTCTCTCCCTTTGCATGGAAAGCTCGAAATGGTTAAGCTTAGTGAGGGAGGTATGTCAGAACCAAGACAGGCTGAAAGCCAGGCCCTGTGTCCCAAATAGCCATGTTGTGAATGCAAAGGAAACGTTCTAGAAGGAAAGTAAAATGGTTACTCCAGTGAACACTGAATAAGAAAGAGAAACAGCCTTCTTGCTGATGTGGAGAAAGTTGTAGGGGTCTGAGTAGCATACACCAGCCACAGCATTCCCGTAAGCCAAAGCCTAAGCCAGAGCAAGGCCTTACCCCTTCAGGTCTATGGTGGCTGAGCGGTGAGAAGCTGCAGGAGAACAGTCTGAAGCTGGCAGTGGCTGGCTCATGAGTTTAAGGAGAGAAGCCATAACATAAAAGGACGAGGTGAAGCAGCCAGCTGATGTAGAAGCTGTGGCAAGTTATTCAGAAGATCTAGCCAAGGCAGTTAATGAAGGTGGCGACACCGATGGAGATGAGACAGCCTCACCCAGGACTTTCAGAACCAGAGAGGAGACGCCAATGCCTGGCTTCGCATGAGGGGCTAAGGCAGCTGTGACTTTAAGTAGAAGCCGGTGCTCCGTTACCATCCCCGGGCCGGAGGATTATGCTCGATCTACTCTGCCTGTGCTCTATAAATGGACAACAAGGCCTGAAGGACCGCACATCTGTTCACAGTGCGGTCTACTGGGTGGTTTAAGCCCACTGATGAGACTTACTGCCAGAAAAAAAAAATCCCTTTTGAAAGGTGACTGTTCACTGGCAAGGCACCTGCTCACCTAAGAGCTCGGTGGAGATGCACAGAGATGAGCGTTGTTTCCATGCCTGCGAACACAGCAGCCATCATGCAGCCCATGGACCCAAGAATAATTTCAACTTCCAAGTCTTATTATTTAAGGAATACATTTTGTAAAGCTATAGCTTCCATCGACAGTAATTGCTCTGATGGATCTGGGCAAGGTAAATTTAAAAGTATCACATCATTTCACTTATGTGTGGAATCTAGTGAACAAAATGAACTGATGAACAAGATAGGCCCAGAGGTATGGAAGCATGGAATAGAGGGAAGGGGCGGGGGAGGTGCAGAGATTAACCAAAGAACTTATATGCATATGTGCATAATCCGTGGACACAGACCATAGAGTGAGAAAGGCCTAGGGTGGGTGGGAACCGGGTAGAGGCGGGCAATGGAGGAAAAATGGGGGACATCTGTAATACTCTCGACAATGAAGATTAAAAAACAACAAAACAGAAAACCTTCTGGAAAGGAGTCACCCTTCTAGATGCCATTAAGAACTTGTCATTCATGGAGAGAAATCAAAACATCCACCTTAACAGGAGGGGACGAAGCTGACCCCAGCTCATGGCTGACCCTCAGGGCCCCGGCCCGGCCCTGGCCTCGGTGGAGGAGTGGCTGCAGACGTGGTGGAGACAGCAGGGGAGCCAGGGTTGGAAGCGGAGCCTGAGGACATGCCTGGGGTCTGCATCTCCTGAAGGGACTCTGAGGGTGAGGAGCTGCTCCCTGTGGACGAGCAAAGACAGTGGTTTCTTGAGATGAACTTACTGTGGGGAAGATGCTGTGAAGGCCTCTGAGATGGCAGCAGAGGATTCAGAATGTTCCACAAACTCAGTGGGCAAAGCAGCCACAGGGCTTAGAGGATTGACTCCAGTTGTTTTTAAATTTATTGATTTTGAGAGAGAGAGAGAGAGAGAGAGAGAGACACTTGTTGTTCCAGTTCTTGATACATTTATTGGTTGATTCTTGCATGGGAGCGAACAGGCAACCTTGGCGTATCGGGATGATGCTCTGACCACTGACATACCCAGACAGGGCTGGATTGACTTCACTTGTGAAGAAGTTCTACCATGGGTACCATGCTATCAAACAGCATCACATGCTACAGACAAATGGTTCGTGAAAGAAAGAGTCAATCAATGTGGCAAACTTTACTGCTGTCTTATAGATATATAGATATATAGATATATAGATATATAGATATATAGATATATAGATATATAGATATTATTGATCTTTTACAGAAAGGAAGGGAGAGAGATAGAGAGTTAGAAACATCGATGGGAGAGAAACATCGATCAGCTGCCTCCTGCACACCTCCTGCTGGGGATGTGCCCACAACCAAGGTACATGCCTTTGAATGGAATCGAACCTGGGACCTTTCAGCCTGCAGGCTGACGCTCTATCCACTGAGCCAAACCAGTTAGGGCTGTTGTCTTATTTTAAGAAATTGCCACAGCCACCCCACCTTCAGCCTAATCAGTCAGCAGCCATCAACATCAAAGCAAGACCCAGCACCAACAAAAAGATTACACTCACTGGTGGCTCAGATGATGGTTAACATATCCTATATAATAAAAGGCTAATATGCAAATTGTCCCCTCGACTGGGAGTTCCACCAGGGGGCAGGGCTGGCCGACCAACTGCCCTTGGTCCCTCCCCATGGCTGGCCCCGCCCTCGATTGGCCTCCCACACCCTGATTGGGGTGGGCCGCCAGACCCCACCCGTGCACCGGGCCTCTAGTTTTAGAAATAAAGTGTTTATAAATTAAGATGTATACATTGTTTTTTTTAGACACAGTGCTATTGCCCACTTCATAGACTACAGTGTAGTGTTAACATAACTTTTATGTTCAGTGGGAAACCAAAAAATTTGTGTGGCTCACTTCATGTGACACTTGCTTTATTGCAGTTGTCTGGAGACAAACCCGCAATATCCCAAGGTGTGCCTGCATAGAGTAAAATAATATTTCCAACTAGAGAAAAAAAATAAAATTATACACTGCAGTAATCAGCGTTGGGTTAATTAGCTAACCATTTGGAAGAACATAAGTTATAGCTGGATGTCTATCTGATTCCTTACAGGAATTAAATTCCAGATGGATAAACAATTCAAATGTAAATAAACAAAACAAGAAAAAAATGCAAGTGTACACACACACATATTTTGAATTGGAGAAAATATTTCTAAGCAAGACACAAAACTCAGAAACTAAAAAAGAAAATTGGCTACATAAAGCTTAAAATAGCTGCACAGAATAAAAATAGCACTAAGTTAAAAGATGGTCAGCTAGGAAAATAAGTGTTTTACAATCCAGATTACAGACCCAAAACAAACAAACAAACAAAAACAATTTTCTTAATATACAAAAAATTCTTATAACTAAAAAGGAAAATATGAATATCTTTAAAATTGGACAAGGAATATAAACATGTAGTTCACAGAGCCCTGGCTGGGTAGCTTAGTGGGTTAGATAGTCATCCTGATGTTCCAAGGTTGTGGTTCAATCCCCGGTCAGGGCACATACAAGTAGCAACCAGTGAATGCATCAGTAAGTGGAACAACAAATTGACACCTCCCTCTCTCTCTCTTTCTCTCTCTCTCTCTCTCTCAAATCAATAAGTAAAAATAAATTTAAAAGATGAATTTCACAAATAAAAGAAATGTAATTGCTTATAAGCCCATAAAAATTTTTCAACATCACTATTGACTGAAGAGATACAAATTAAAATGAGATAGCAGGTTGGCAAAAAGAAAAGTGCATAATAGAGCCCAAAATGAGCAAGAGGAAATAGTTGCTTTCATAGATTGCTGACAAGGGTATAAATTGGCACAATCTCTTTGAAAAGCATTTTGGTAAATTTATCACCTTTTTAAATGTTCATATCTTTTGACACAGCTAGTCTACTTCTAGGAGTCTATGCCACGGAACTCTCAAACACATAAACAGATGTGTAAATAAAATAATTTTTTAACAATCACCAACTAACAGAAAAGTTGGAAGTACAGAAAAATAACTTTTTCTCTTAACCAATTGAGAGCAAATTGCAAACCCAACCTGGAAACATACCTAAATACATGTCGCATCAACTAGACATATGAGAAAATATCCCCTACAAGCTAGGTAATCCTCAGCACAGTTACTGAAATCGGGAAATGAGCGCTGATGTCCCTGTGAGCTCCATGACTGTTGTAACAGTGTGCTTTAAGCAAAGGGGTCCCTTGCAGAATCAAGCACTGCTTTCACTGTCAGTCTCTGAAGTCTCCCTCAACAGGTACAGCTCCTCAGTCCTTGACTTTCATCATCTTGATACTTAAAAACGTGGCAAGCCAGTTCCTTTGAGGAAAGCCCGCGATTTCATGGGCTGTGGCTTCCAGTGCCTCACTCCGGATGGCCACTCTGACCACTCCATCAAGGTGGTGTCTGCCAGGCTTCCCTACTGTAAAGTCACTCCTTTTCCCTTTTAATTTATAAATAGTTTGCAGGAAGTATTTTGAATTATGTAAACATCTCGCTCCTCATCAAACATTTTTTTTGGAGACAGTCTTACCAACTCACATATTTAAAGTGTATGATTTGGTAAGTGTTGACGTAAGTATACAACTGTGGAACCGTCACCACAATCAAGATAATAAACATATCCATCATTCCCAAAAGTTTTCTCCTGACTGTGTAACCTTTTCCTCTCACCTGCCCTGAATCTTCCCCAAACCCAAGCAGGCACTGATCTACTCTCTTACTATAGAATAAGTGGCATTGACTAGAATTTTATATGAATTGAATCATACACTTTGTGCAATTTTTGGCCTGAATTCTTCCTATCCGCATCATTATTTTGAAATTCATCCATGTTCTGTATAGTTCATTCCTTTGAAGTGCTGAAGAATATTCTATGATATGGATATATGCCAATTTGTTTATCTATTCTTCTGTCGATGGACAATTTGCTAGTTTGGAAGTATTCAAATGCAGCATCTATGAGCATTCATGCACAGTCTTTGCATGGACAAATACTTTCATATCTCTTGGCTAAGTATCTAGGAATGTAATGGCTGGATCCTATGGCAGGTGGGTGCTTACCTTCTAAAGAAACTATCAAAATGGCTTTCCAAAGTAATTAAATCAATTTTTACACTCCTGCCAGCAGAGTATGAGAGCTACAGTTCCTTCACATCTTCGCCAACGACATTCTTATAGGTGTGTAGTGGTACCTTACTGTGATTTTAGTTTGCGTTTTCCTAATTACTAGACATGTTGGGTCTGTACATATCTTATTTACTGATGTGTCTGTTCAAGTCTTTGGCCCATTTAAAAAAATGGGTTGTTTTCTTATTATTGAGTTTTGTGGCTCCTTTATATATTCTGGATGCAAATTGTTTATTGAATATGTGTTTTGCAGATATTTGCTCGCAGTCTGTGGCTTGTCCTTTTACTCTCTGGACAGGGTCTTTGGATGGAAGCTCTTAAATTGGATGTTTTATGTATTGTGTTTTCGGTGACTATAAAATCATTGCTTAATCCAAGGCCACCAAGATTTCATCTATATTTTCTTCTAGAAGTTTTATAGTTCAGGGCTTTATATTTAGGTTTCTGATTTCACTTGGAGTTAATTTTTTTTACATGATGTGAGGTATGATTTGAAGTAGTTTTTTTTTTTTACATATGGATGGCCAGCAAATTTTATTGAAAAGACTATCTTTGCTCCACTAAATTGCCCTTGCACCCTTTTTGGAAAATAAACTGACCGTATGCATGGAGGTTTATGTCTGGACTCTGTTCTGCTGCATCGATCTGTGTGTCAATCTTCATGCCAGTGCCACACTCTCTGGATTGCTGCCGCTTAATGTCTTGAAGTCAGATTGTCTACATCTTCCAATTTGGGTCTTTTGCAAGTTTGTTTTGGCCTCTAGGTCCTTTGCAGTTCTGTCTGAGATTTAGATTCAACTGGTCAGTTTTTACCAAACAAAAAGAGCCTGCTGGGTTTTGATGATTATTATACTAAGTCTATACAACAGGTCGGGAAGAACTGACATCTTAACAACCCTGAGTTTGTCAATCCATAAACATTATATATCGCTCAGTTTATTTAGGTACTCCTTCATTTTTCTCAGCAGTATTTTGTAGTTCTGTGTATATATTGGTTTTGCACCTTTTTGTCGAATTTATCTCTAAGTATTTCCTATTTTTATGCCATTGAAAATGGTTATAATTTGAAATTCCAAAATCCAATTATCATTGCTATTGCATAGAATTGCAATTGATTTTTGTATATTGCTTCTGCATCCTACAAGCTTGTAAATCCAGTTGTGCTGTTTTATAGATGCTATAGAATTTTCTGTGTGGATGAAATGCTATGTGTGAATGAAGGCAGCTGTACTTCTTTCTTTCCATGCTTTTGCGTTGGCTAGAACCTCCAGAACAGTATTGGATAGAAGAGGTCTGAGTAGGCATATTTGTCTTGTTCCTAATATTAGAGGGAAAATATTCAGCATTTCATCATTGGTATGATGTTGTAGAATTTTTGTAGAAGCCTTCATCATGTTGAGGAAGTTTCCTTCTATATCTAGTTTTCTATAAGGTTTTATTTTGCTTTGTTTTTTAAATCAGGAATGAATATTGTATTTTGTCAAAAGCTTTCTCTGCATCTATTGAGATGATTATATGGTGTTTCCTTTTTAGTTTTATAATATGATAAATTACATTGATCGCATTTCTGGGATAATACCACTTGGTTGTAAAATATTGTCATATTTATATATGATTGGTAGGTGTGTGCAGGTTCTTTTGCTTTAAATTTGTGTTCATTAAAGATGTTCGTCTATGGTTTTCCTTTTTTTTCTCTTTTTTTACAATGTCTTAGTCTTTGGTACTAAAGTAATGTTGATCTTATAGAAGTAATTGGGAAATATGCCTCCTTTTTATTTAATTTTCTGGAAGAGTTTGGTAAACTTTGTATTATTTATTTCTTTAATTTTTGGTTGAATAAATAAAGCCATTTGGACCTGGAGTTTTCTTCGTGAAAAAGTTTTAACTACAAAGTTTAAATTTTAAGTAGATATAAGACTATTTAGGTAATCTATTTCTTCTTGAGTGAGTAATTTGTGTCTTTCAAAGAATTTGTCCACTTTACTTAAATTGATGAAATTTTTTTGGTGTAAACTGGTTCATGATATTTCCTTATTGTCACTTTAGTAGCTACAGAATTTGTAGTGATATCACCTCATTCATTTCTGATATTACTGCTTTGTGTTTTCTAGCTTCTTTTCCTGGCTAATTTTATTGCTCTTCTCAAATTTTGGTTTCACGATTTTTCTTTATTATACAGTGGGGCCTTGACTTACGAGTTTAATTTGTTTCGGGACAGAGCTCGTAACTCAAATTACTCGTATGTCAAATCAAAAAGTGAACGAGTGAGACACGTGATTCTGGGCTGATGTTGTGCCGTTCACTGTGACGTTCGCTGCGCCAACTAGCGGTGTGTATCTGAAGTTGGCTCGTAACCCAAATTTTAGCTTGCAACTCAAAGCAAAAAATCATCCGAGAGACGGCTCGTATCTCGAAAAACTCGTTAGTCGGGACACTCGTAAGTCAAGGCCCCACTGTATTCCCGTTTCACTACTTTTTCACTCTGATCATTATTATTTCCTTTCTACTCTTTATTTTGGTTTCATTTGCTTTTCCTAGTGTCTTAAGGTAGAAATTCAGATTGTTGATTTGAGACCTTTTCTAATATGGATATTTGGAGTGCTATTAATGTCCCTTTAAGCACGGTATTAGCTACATTCTACACGTTTTGGTATGCCGAGTTTTCTTTTTCATTTATGCATACATGCTAATTTCCCTACGATATCTCCTTTGACCTTTGGGTTATTTAGCAGTGTGCTATTTTGTTTCCAAGTCATTAGGGATTTCACAGATCTCTTTCTGATCTTATTTTCTAATTTTATTCCATTGAGGTATGAGAACATATTGTATATGATGGAATTCTTTTTTAACTTATTGAGATTTATTTTATAACTCAGAATGTTGTTTACCTTGCTAAATATTCTGCATGTGATTGAAAAGAATGTGTATTCTGCGGTTATTGTATGGAGTGTTCTTTTTTAAAAAATATATTTCCAGCCCTAGCTGGGTTTGCTCAATGGATAGAGCATCAGCCTGCAGACTGAAGGGTCCCAGGTTTGATTCCGGCCAAGGGCACATGCCTGGGTTGCGGGCTCGATCCCCAATAGGGGGTGTGCAGGAGGCAGCCAATCAATGATTCTCTCTCATCACTGATGTTTCTATCTCTCTCTCCCTCTCCCTTCCTCCCTAAAATCAATAAAATATATTTTATAAAAATAAAATAAAATATATTTCCATTGATCTCAGAGAGGAAGGGAGAGAAAAATAGAAACATCTATGATGAGAATCATTGATCGGCTGCCTCCTGCATATCCCACACTGGGGATTGAGCCCAAAACCCACAACCCAGGCATGTGCCCTTTCTGGGAATCAAACTGTGACCTCCTGGTTCATAGGTCAATGCTCAACCACTGAGCAAAACCAGCCAGGCTGTTATTATTATTTTTTTTAATCTTTATTGTTGAGAGTATTACAGATACCCTCTTCCACCTAGTTCCCACCCCACCTCAGGCCTTCACCATATATGGAGTATTCTAATATGTCAACTCAAGTTGTTTGATAGTGTTGTTCAGATACTCTATGTTCTTACTGGCCTACTGTCTATTTGTTCTAACAAATAACTGGTATTGAGAGAAGGATGTTGAAATCTTTGGCTACAGTTGCAGATTTCTCCTTGCAGTTATATCATTTTTGCTGTATTCTAAAGCTCTTCTAGTAGCTGTATATACTTAGGATTATTGTACCTTGTTGATGAATTGACTCT